>NC_051055.1:29870905-30170905 GCF_904848185.1 Acanthopagrus latus
TCAGCTGTGTGCATCGCAGGCGTGTTCCAGGAGGAAATCGAGAAATTTTTGCCCAAATCACTTTGTTTTTTAAAAAAAATGACCAGTTGAGGTAACAAACCCGTATACACACACACACACACACACATACACACCAAACACACACACACACACACACACACACACACACACACACACAGGCCTTTCTCAGCATCTGTAGTTGACAAAGATGTGGAGCGAAATCTATCTGCGTCATGTGTCGTTGAGCTGTTGCAGCTCGTCCCTGATTCAAAGAGAAGCAGTCTTTTACCTCGGCAACACGTCAGGTTTCCTCGTTTAGTTCGGATTAAATAAAAAGACCCCCGCGGGGCCGGTGTGTCGACTCGGCCCGCGGCTCGGCTCGGCTCGGCTCGGCTCGGCTCGGCTCGGCTCGGGAGGGAGGCGAGTTTTCTTTTAGTGTCTTCATATTTAAAAAAAAAAAAAAAAATCCAAACTCTAAAGATCAACAGTCAAAGACAGAAGGACAAAACTCCACGCTTAAAAAAAAAAGAAGAAGAAGAGCAGAAAACGGCCCGGCTCTGAGAGAAGAAGAAGAACCTAGAGAGCGAAACAACCGTCGGTCGGCCCGATGTGGACAAAGACTCGTTTGGTGGCACTGACTTCATGCAGCGCGGCCGTGTTTGACCCAAAACAAAACAAAACAAAAATTTACTGATGAACAGTAAGAGTGTGTGCGTGTCTGTGTGTGTGTGTGTGTGTGGGACAACACTACCAGCTGTAAGCCAATGCAAGGCATGCTGGGAGATCTGGGTGAAATCGTTCCGAGTGGCCGGATTTTAAAAACTCATCGCTTCAATTCAAATACGGCTGAATGAAGTCCAACATGACTGATTTGACAGATAATCCCTGGTTTGGTGGGTCGACCCCGCGGGGTGTTTCGTGTGTGTGTGTGTGTGTGTGTGTGTGTGTGTGTTTGTGAAAGTACATTACAGTTCAAATGTGTGTGCACATTGCCATACGAGTGCGTCAGTGTCCATACGTGCGACATGCTTGGGTCTGTGAGTGTGTGTGTGAAGTTTCCTGGGTTATTGGTGGGTGCGTGTCTGTGAGTGTGTGTGTGTGTGTGTGTGTGTGTGTGTGTGTGTGTGTGTGTGTGTGTGTGTGTGTACAGAGAAGGAGATGGGGGGCATCAGGGCTGGTGGGGGCATGTACACAAGCCACACATCTCCATCCTCCATCTGTCCGTCCGTCCGTCCGTCCGTCCGTCCCTCTTCATGTCACCCAGTTTTCCAGTCTCATCCTCTTCACGTTGGTCCCGTCCTGCTCCTGGGGTTCGGCTGACGAGGGCCGCAGGAGGACCATGGTGGGCTGCTGGGCCCCGGCGCCGGCCTGGTGGTGGAAGTCTTGACCCCCGCCTCGCCCCTGGGCGCCGTCGTCCCGGTCGCTGCCCTCGTACGAGCTGCCGTTGCTGCTGAGGCTGTCGACCGGCGAGCGGCCCTGGCCTCCGGCCTCCAGGCGCAGGGTGCCGGGGTAGGCGACCGTCACCAGACCTTGTCCCTGGAGCTGACCCTGGCCTCCTCCTCCTCCTCCTCCTCCTCCACCTCCCCCGCCGATGGAGCTGGGAGTGCTGCGGTCGCGGTTCGGTGAGACGGGTTCGGACTTGATGTTGACGTTGGGGTTTGTGTTGACAGTCAGTGCGGCGCCCTGAGGTATCGGGCCCACCGGCCTGGAGAGACAGACAGACGGGAGGAGAAGAAGAAGAGGAAGAAGAAGAGTGAGACCACCGACTTTATCACGACCAGAATTACAGAACTTCTTGCATGATCCTTCAACATTAATGACAGCGGACCTTCATTTGACAGTTTGCTGGGATGAAAACAGACAATTCAGCCAATACTGCAACAAATTCAAGGAATGGTCAGCGTCAGATAAACACGGACGCGGCTCTGACGAGGAGAAGCCCGCCGCTTTCAAAACACAAAATCTATAAAACCAGGCAGACGTAGGCTCGGGTGGACTTCAGCACATGGAGAGCACGGACACACAGAACGAACAGAACCACACCTGAGGCCACGGTGAAGCACAGTCCACAAGCCATGCAGCCACAACATCCTAACACTCCTGAGTTCATCGGTTGAAGTTCACAATGACGCCATGAAGAAACAAATTTCTGCATCAGTCACATTCAGCCGGCCAGGTGAGCGGTCCGGTTTACTCCACGTGACGAGACGCCTCTTCGCTGCAGGTGAAACTCTCAGACAGTGAAGTGAAGTTCAGCTTTCACAACATCACAACATCCGTCAGCTCCGTCCACCTGCAACACTTTTGCATTTTATGGGTTCTTTATGAACGCCGGTTTCGATTACACGCTTTCCACCTGATGCTTTAAACAAAACCAGTTCTTCTGGACGCAACAGAAACTAAATCTGAGTCCCTCTGCTCCTCTCTGGAAAACGTGGAGCTGATTCTGAGGCGGAGCAGATCCGATGATGATAAAAGTCCAACAAACTGATTGATTGTTGGATGCGACTCTTCACACGTGTTTGTGATTCTGCCTCTCAGGGCTCGACGATTGCACAACACCTCACCACCAGAAACGTTGGACTGAATTTTAAAAAGGTCTTTTATTTTGACATCCACATCCTGAAAAGCCCAGCTCTGATTGGTCAGCTCTCACAGGCCTGAGCAGGCAACACCCCATCTCGTTTTCCACGTCAGAGAGGTGACGGTAACAAAACACTCAAACTGAAACCTGTTTTATAATCAGAGAACAGCAGGAAATCTCATTTTTCTACCATATTGGACCTTTCAGGATTAAAAGACTGCGTACAGGGAACTTAAAACTGTCACAACAACAAAAACACATCCTAGCATTTTCATCCTCACGCTACACATCATCTACCACAAAGGTGCACTTTGGCCTATTTCTCTGCAGGATGGTTCGATCACTCTGTGACATTAAGCTGCTCCAGACTTGATTTCTGTTGGTGTCTGTGAAGCTGCTCGGGACAAAGCCGTGTGCCAGGAGCTCAGATCTGTGTCACCGTCGCTGCCTCTACCTGCCACGACTCTTTGATCAGCCTCTTCGCCCTCGCACTCCTCCTCCTCCTCCTCCTCCTCCTCCTCCTGCGCCGGCTGGAGGCTGACTCTAACCTGTCACCGCCGCTGACACCGGCTGTTGACGCTGCACTGTGGCTCCCTGCTTTGACGCCGTCGACAGGATTTTTCGGATAGCGCTCATTTTCTCCCCTCCCTCCCCCAGCCTGACACGGTCGATCTGAATTTGAAGCTCCCAATTACTGCACTTTCGCCCCTCGGGTGTGTTCTAATATGTCATATCATGAGCCATCTGCAGCACTGTATCTCTAATATTCCCTCAATTACTGGCAGACTGAGAGGGGAATTTAAGATAGCAGTCCTTCAGGCGGTCTGCGGCACTCAAATGTTCTCGCTGTCTTGCTCCATCTCTGACACACTTTAACTCGTGCACTGTTGCTGCCTTACATACAAATGCTGCTTCCCTCCTGTATCCTCTCTCTCACACACACACACACACACACACACACACACTAATCCCTCGGTGGCGGCGGCAGCGAGCCTCACTCCGTCTCTCTCGCCGTGCCCACTTCATCAAACCTTGCACACCGCGGCTCGGGCCCCGGCGCAGGTAGATGGATGGCGGTGCCACAGGGGTGCCATTGCTATGGCGAGCAAAAACGGCAGAGTCAGCGCTCCGGTGACAGTGATGAAGGTGAGAGAGGCAGGCTAGCCCCGAGCGCTAACAACACAGCGAGCACAGCCAGAAGCAGACACTTGGTTACAGTGCGAGTGGGGTGTGATGAGACGCAGCCGTGTTATTTTCCCAAAATGCTCTGCGTTTTCTGAGGACCAACGAGCTGCACAGCGACTCAGTTCAATTCACATTTACTCAAATAGTTTTGTGTTAGTGAAGGATGTGATCCAAATGTATTTAAAGGTACACTCCGCCACTTTTACAGCATCAGAAGAGAGAATTAAAATGCTGTAAATTGTTCCAGGAAGCCTCGAACGAGCTGCATTATTAAAATCATGAACGTTTACATTAAGAATTTATGAAATAGCTTCGGAGATTTGTGGTTAAAATGAGAAATGTGGTCTTGTTAGCAAAAATTGTGCAGTGATAGAACAAAAGATTCACGACAGACGTCTTAAAGTCTTGAGTTTACATGTTGCATTTGAATGCACCATGAAGTGGTGTCGTGCTGGATCTCCTCAGACTTTCTGGAAGCTGCACTCGGGTTCCTCCGTGCGAGCAGATATTTTGGGAAAGCGGCGTGCGGCTGCAGCTGAGTGGCTGTGAGTGGAGAGAGTACAGTACCAGCAGAGGCCGTCCTCCCTGCCAAACAGCAAGTTGGACTGAGAGGCCAAGCTGTGGAGGGAGGTGGGGAAAAAAAAAGAGACAAGCAAGTTTAAAGAAGCTGAAACAGCAGGGAAACAAGTCAGGATGGAGGAGAGTCGGGGTCGGTCCACACACGGTTACTAGAAACAAACAGAACAGAAGCCGGACGGCTGCTTCAGTCACACGGCGATGATGTCAGCGATGATGTCAGAGGCAGAGAAGCGTTGACAGAAATCTGACGGTCGTCCACATGAAATGCATCTTTTAAACTTCCAATAAACCTGACATCACATCATCAGGCCGATCGTTAAACCTCCACGCAGACTGCCATTAAAGGAACATACCGTAAGTTCTCAGATACTGGATTACTGACAGGATGTTGGAAACGTTCAAGTTTTATTCATTTATTTTAAAACTGGCTCCAGAAACAAAGCAGAAGTTACAGACATTATTAATTCATTTTGTTTTACCTCTGACAAGGAGGTTATTTTTAGCTTGTGTCCGTTAGTTGGCCGGTTGGTTTGTCAGCATCATTACACAAAAACTACTGAGCAGAGGTCCACAGAACTTGGATGGAGGATGGGTCTCAGTCCTAGAACAGACCCCATTAACTATTTGGTGTGGATCTGGATCTATTTTTGTTAATTTCTCAGAGAATAACACACAGATCTGATTGTGGGGGCTTGGCTGAGGTGTCACTCTAGTTTCCCACCTGATTTCCTCAAACATTTCGATTCCTGTCTTTTATCTGAGAATTGACAGTAGATTCATCTTCTGTCTGTCGGGACCGTCTGTAGCCGAACATCAGCTCAGTGTCAGTGAGTGCAGGTTCTGGACAGCCGGCTCTGTGTAGCTGCATGCACACATGGAACAGAGTCACCTGCACTGACTCTGTATTTGGTGCTAAACAAAACACCAGTATTAGCAGGAAGCCTAATGAAGGCGGCTGCTGGTATTTACACTGTGGCTTCTAATCTGTAGTCTGGGAAAACAGCGATGCACCTCTGGGAGGTTTTACTGAGCAGCCGTCTGATGGCATGTGTGCATTGTGCCCTGCAGACAAACAGTGTGTCCTGTAAGCAATTTAGCGATGTGTGCACTGTCTGCAAGTGTGTTTTTTTTTGTTTTCTCTCTCTTAAACCACAGCTGAGAGAGAGAGAGAGAGCTGAGAGAGGGAGGGGGGAGAGGGACAGACTGAGAAAGACAAAGTGTGTTTTTGTGGGCGAGGAAACACGTACAAAGTGAGAAGAGAGCGCTCGGCACAAACTTCAGCCACCAGCAAAAACATTTCATCCACTCTGGAAGACCGAACTGAAGCTACAGACGAGAACGGATCGCACGGATGCAACAACACCGAGAGCGCCGGCAGACAAACTCTTAAAAGTCGCTCTGTTTATTTCCTGCTAAAGTGTCCCAAATGGAAGCCCGGTCTGCCAATAACACATCGACTGAGTGAGGAAACAAACAACAAATGGCATCCAGAGAGTGTTTCAGTACAAGCAGGCAGCGCGGCTGAAAGCAGGGCTCTGCAGGGAGGAGGTGTCAGGGGGCAGCCGTGACATTAACATTTAGATTGGAGGAAGTGAGGAGGAGGAGGAGGAAGATGAGAGTCAACAGGTGCACGCCGAATTAAACCCAGTCCGACAAAAGAGCAGGAAATAAGCAGAAGAAGTGGAAGAGGACTGATTAAAAAGGAAGGGATGGGGAGAGGGGAAGATGACAGGAGTCATTTCCTCGGGGAGCCCGTGGCGAGGATAAGTGTGGACGACAGCGGAAGGCGAGGGCTCACAGCCAAGCCGCCATTCGCCGTCTGATTGGAAGAGCTTGTTTGCTCGCTGCGACGGAATTCAAAAACAAACCGGAGCAGTCTGCGCTGCACGAGCGCCCACGTCTGCCCATGCTGTCCTAGGACGGCACGATTTCTCCCTTCTGCCCAGAGAGAGAACAGTTTGGTGCGCTGGGAAAGCTTCCCACATCTCTGCACAGCTCGCTTGTTTTTGGTGACAGCGAATCTGTCACTCTGATCCTCCACACAACACGAGTAAACCTGCCCGGTGCTCGCCGTGGTGTCGGACCTGAGACAGGAAGAAACCGAAGCACGGCGTGTTCAGGAAAACATCACGACTGTTGTTAGCAATGTTTTAAAGAATGATTTAAACCACAACAGAAACTCGGAGAGAAATATTTTAGTGTTTACAACTACAGCTTGTTTTCATCCGCGATTAATTAACAGATCAAGATGTTTTTTTGTCGGCTGAAAAAGAAAAATAAGCAAAAGAAAAATAAATAATTTAATAGCTCAGCACATAAAATAACATTTGAGTAAATGTGACATAAATTCATATTTCTGGTCATTATTTTGGCTTCTGTATTCACAACAGCGCCTTCATTTGCATATTGAAACAGAAAGATATCTTAACAGAGATGAAAAAAAAAGTTTGTGATTAAAAATAAAGAAAATTAATGAATTATTTAAAAATCGGGTGATGAATAAACTTGCAAATTTATTGAAAAAATATTTATTTTTATTATGTTTTGGTTTGAAATAAATAAATCAATTTATCCACTCATTAAAATGACTAAATGTATAATTCAGTTTGGAAAATCAGATGGGAAAAGTTAAGAATCAGAGGAATTCATACAAAGGTAAATAAATTAAGGAAGGACATTAAAACAGAAATATTAATATATGTCACATTTGATAAATTAATTAACTTTTATGTTTAATATTATTTTGGTGCATTTATTACAAGGAAATGTATTTATTTATCAATTTATTTAATAATTTATTTGTTTTTAGTTTTGGCTCTATCAGTCTTCCATACACTGAGTCCGCTGAGGTCTTTAATAAATCAGTTTACTCTCACAGAAGACAAAGAAAACAGAAATCAGATCAGACGCTACGTTGCCAATGTTTACTGTCTCAGCTTAGCATGTTAGCATGCTAACATTTGCTAATTGCTAAAAGCACAGCTGAGGCTTTTACTGGACGAAATATGACGTTAACCTCAAGTTACGCTAAAGTTGTTTCAATTCATTTTAAATGAGGAGAATGTACAAAGTTTCATGTTATTCAAATGTGGTCGAGTTATTTTACTCCAAACCACAAATATCAACCTCATGGTGTCGCTGGAGGAAAAGTCCGAGGTCAGGAGGATTCATCCTCAGGAGATCCATTAAATTGGAAATTAATTGTTTCCAGCTGTGTTTCTTAATTCAGAATATGAACCTGTGCTTCATTAGGTTCCATCTACGTTGAGGATACATGTGACGGACTGTTGCAGCTTTACGCTCGTCACACACGCTGAGCTCCGGCTGCTTTACGAGTCTCGGATCTGTTTGCTGAGCGATCTTCGTACAATCTGGACGGCCATTTGTTAACATTTACAAGGCGATATGAGGAGTTCTGCTGCGTACGAGCCAGCGAGTGTTAGATACATGCTGCTTTTATCGAAAGGCGCTCCTCCGCCCCCCCCCTCCGGAGTCACAGCTGTTGTATACCATAACAAACAACCTATTATCATATTTTCACGGACAAATTTCAGCCTGTCAGATGCAGAAACAAATAACAGGCTCACTCCCGACAGCTGGCATTATCTTTACTGTCTCCTAACACGTTTCTGTTATCTTTAATTTTCCTCTCTGTTGATCGAGGCTCTGAGGAGCTGAGACTGGAGATCAGCATTAAGAGCCGTCAGATGTTTAAATGCTTTTTTTGTTTAACATGAATTCCCAAAAATTGAGATCAGAACTGAGAGTGTTGCAGGACATTCGTCTGAATAAGTGACTCTGACAGCTGAGCTGCATCTAGATTTGTCTCGCGAGTCGTGCTCCTGCAGGCATTTGAGGACCGACACGTATCCGAGGGACTGAAACTTGTGTCTGTCTGTCAGCTGACGGTGACAGCTAAATGGCGGTAAAGTAAAATATTAATGCAGTAAGCATGTCAGCGGCGCAGAGCTGTGCAGCGGGACGGCGTTCGGGGCTGAAAGCGGCATCCAGAGACTCCTTTTTCAAGTGGAGATGCTAGCGAGACGCCGCTGTCACACTGCAGCATCGTCCTCTTTGTGCGTGACACTTCCAACGAGCTTCAGATCTAAAGCTTTAGGTGGCGTGAGAATCTCTTATAACACGCGACGAGTGGAGAAGACAAACAAACGGAGCCTCGACAGGAACTGAAAGGGAAAAAAAAATGAAGACACAGCAAAGAGCAACAACAGGCATCACATTCAACACACACATGGAGAGAAAAGACAAGAGTGTCATGCAGATATTCAGTTCTGTCATTTCTTTGGCTTCATTTTTGTTGGTTGGTGAGTCTGTGAGCAGTGTAATAACGTCACAGATAATGAAAGGCATGGCACAGCTGCGCAGCGCTAGATGCTATCATGTCATTCACCTCAGGTTAGCAGCAAAATTGGAGATGCAGTTAACCATCTCTGCATTCTGTTTGTCTGCACCCCACATGCTGTGGAGAAAAAGGGGGGGAGGGAGGACAAAACAAGAGGCAGTTACAAGCCGCTCCCCTTATCCACAGGTTAGCCTAGCCTAGCCTAGCCTAGCCTAGCACAGCCACTCTGGTCATACACAGACTTTAGCGCTAAATGGCTAAAAATATGCTACTACACAAATGTGCCTGATGGGGCTTCAGGGGGGCACGGTTAGCTTTGAGAGTGTGAAAATAATCTGGAAACATTTTTACAGATGCAGCACCCATCGACCTGCGAGGCGCTAACCAAGAGTGGACAAAATAATGTGAACTCATGACTGACGAGGACTAAAAGAAAAAAATCTCTGAAATAACTTTATCAAATAAACACAGATTATCAGAAATGTAGCTGCAAGGACAAGAAGATTTTAAACACAAGATAAGAAAGTTAAAGCACAGAATTAAAACTGCTACACGACCTCATGTGACCCTCGTCTGACACCGTCACCTCCACCGAGGAGGTTGTGTTGGTTTGTTTGTTTGTTTGTTTGTTTGTTCGTCAGCAGGTTTACATAAAAAGTACTTCAATAAAAGTGGATGGACGAAACATCTCAGCTCAGAAAAGACACGTTAACTTTGAGTTTGGATCAAGGACTTATTGTCATCACATTTTTTTTCAATATTTGTGTTAATTCGTCAGTGAGTAATGCACAGATCTTGATAATGGTGAGTGAGTAACATCTGATGTGGATCCTCGACCTGGTGATCTTAAATCATGGTTTAGACGCAGCTAAAAGCAGATCTCAGAATCTAAATCTCAAAATTTCTTACTGCTAAATTATTTAGTCCGATGCTTCAAGTTCCTACTGGAGCGGTAACATCGTGTCTTTAAGTTCAGAGTCTAGATTTGAACTTGCAGAGTTTAAAACAGCCCATGGATGTGAATCAGAAGACGCAGTATGAAAAGAAAAAGCGACATTTAATTTTGCTTTCAGGTAACAGAGAACACAGGAACCTTTTTTTTTTTTTTTTAAATCTGTCAGGTGAATTAGTTCCAAAACTGACGTCACATCACTGCCATTATTTACAAGTTATCCAGTAAGACCTTTGAGTCGGTCCAGCTTTTACAGTTTCAGAACCTTTGTGTGTGTGTGTGTGTGTGTGTGTGATTACAAAGCTAACTGCCTAGCTGCGCTACCAGGAGCTAAATGAGCGTGGGACTCCGGTGGGAGTCGAGCTGAGTGGGGGGGAAGTATCTAGGTCACCACAGAGATGAATCAACCGCAGCTGGGGTGATGCTACAGCTTCGCATGTGAAGGTACTTCATTTGTTTTGTGTGTGTGTGTGTGTGTGTGTGTTACGGCCGAATCAGCTGATGTGCACGGCGCTCATAAAAGTCTACTCGTCGGACGGGGAGAGGTCAAAGGTCGGGAATCAATCTTGTTTATGAGTCGCACGAAGAGAAAAAAAAGGGAGCTTACACCAAGTTACTGAGCGACGCCAAACTCAGCTGCTGTGGCTGTTGTTGCTGCTGCTGCTGTTGTTGCTGGGAGACTGCTGGTTGCTGTTGCCAGGCAGCCATGTTGCCAGGCACCAGCCCCGGTGGTGTGAACGTCTGCAGCGCCGTGAGATCTGCACTCGTCAGCTGGTACTCTGAGATGAAGGGACGGAGGAGGAGGAGGGAGGTGGAGAGAGAGAGAGAGAGAAAGAAAAGAGAGAGGAGGTGGGGGGGATTGTTTTACATCATACAACTTTCTGGAGCATCAATATTAATCAGAGCTAATCCATATTAATGGAGACCTTTGAAGTGGAATCATTCCAGAAGCTCTCACACAATGAACAAAGTGAATATTCATGGTGGTTTGTGGCGTCGCACTGCCAGAATTTCACGTTTTCCCGGCGTGACACTTAAGATTTCTCATGACTACATATCTTTAACTCGACTTCGTGTTTTATCAGGATGCGAGCAGATGAATTCACATTCGTCCATCCTGACGTCTTACCGGTGTTGTAGGCCGTCTGCATGCTGGAGAAGGGCGCCAGGAGACTGGGTGTTGCCACGGAGACCACTGGTGTGGTGAGCGACTGTGCCACCTGGGAGCCACCTAGCCGCTGAGCATTCTGGGAAGACAGGAAGACAGATGGAAGAAAAGAAAGCTGAACATTCAAGATACAGGAAGTGGAAGTTGGAGATATTTGGTGTGGGCGGACCGTCAGAGGGTTTCTACTGGATCTACAGCTGATGGAGAAGTTCATCCCTGGATCAGTAGTTGCACTTATCTATCTGGATTGTTCTGGTGTGAGCTGCTGAGCAGTATTTTGTCGTTTTTTTCTCACTTAACTTCTCTCAGCTTGTGGTGCTGCGATGTCTCTTTCTAGGAAACGTGGTCCAGATATTCAAGATCAGCCACATTCCTTGTGATGAGCAGTTTCACATAGGAACTACTTTCTGACCGCATCACCGTGCAGAGAGGAAGTGTGCATCTACTCATGGAGAAGAGGCTAACTGAGCTAGCTAACGTTAAAGTTAAGATCCTTTACAGTAACGAGCACACGTCCTTCTGCACCGTGATACGTCTGTTCGGCAGAGAGAAAATAGTTCCTACGAAGCTGCTCACAATGTGGATTTTCTACAAATTGTGATGCTGCATAACAAGACACTGTGACACTTTCTAACGCACCTGTATTTGGAAATACATGGACCTCATTACTCTGCAAACCTCCACACGCTCTGTGGATTATCTTGAGTAACCAGGTTGTGATGTCAGAAAGGAGACGCTGCTGTTGAGTTTTTTTTTTTGGAGGATCTTTGAGCAACACAAGCTGAGCGTCGTCCAAAGCCCTGCACCTCACACCAAAACAAAATCTAGTTGCAAGAGGGATAACATGCATTTTAGATTTTAGGGGGAACTGTCTCTTTAACAATCTTATATTTAATGTCTTTACTTATGTAATGAGCAGTAAAATTCATTCTTTGTACGAGTATCTGCATCTCCTCTGTGTTCAGTGAACATAATTCATGCTAACAATTCATTTTACAAAAGTCCGTCAGGTTGAGATGTGATTATATCTGAAGGTTAAAACACTCTGGTTCACATTTAACATGCTTTGAACAGTAATTACTCAGTAAAAACACGCTCGAACATGCGTGTAAGAGTCACAACAGAACTCTTTCTCTGTCTCGGATCTTTGGACCCAGTGTCGTGAGAAAAATCCTGGTCCGGTTCCACAACGAACCGTGTCTTTTTCTCCTTATATGGGCGTGAGTGTAAGAGTTCACGGCACATGACTTCATCCATTTTCAATGGAGTAATGATAATGGTTAGCATGTGCTCTCCACTGAGCTGCAGAGTGGATGCAGAGAGCTCGTAATGTGACTGAGAACGGTTTTAATTGCGCCGTTACTACTGAAATATTTCACTGTAAAACACAAATAAACCGTCCTGTGATTTATTTGTGTGCTCTGCTTTACGTAGCGTCTATAAATCACTTTTATCCCTCAGTTTTGCCGCCACATTTGGAGGTTTATTGACTTTATAACTAAAGTCTGACATGATGAAGAGTTACATCACAGAGGACGATGTTTTATTCATCATGCCACAGAGTTTTCTGGGAGATCACCTCTCTCTGAGGCGGTTTAAACTTTTTTTTTTTCGGTGACACTTTAACATCTGCGTGCAGGATGACAAGTGTCTCGCGTCTCAAAAGGTGGCGTTGGCACGGCAACGCTGTCGCCAGGGCCCCGGCGCTGGTGTTATGTGGCGTCACGGCGGGAAGGTGTTATGAGAGGCATCGCTGTGCCGGAGGATCATGCTGACAGGAACGCATGCATCGACAAGGCTGACAGAGGAGGATGAGTGTGTGTGTGTGTGTGTGTGTGCAGAGACGTATGGCAGGAATTCATACACAATGTGAGGTGTGTGTGTTTGCTCTGAGGTGTGTCTGTGTGTGTTTGCGTGCAGAAAAATATGCACGAACACATGTCAGCATGTGTGTGTGTGTGTGTGTGTGTGTGTGTGTGGCACAGGAGGGGTCAGCGTGTCCAACATGTCCGCCGGAGACTCTGCGGTCCGTCGCCAGTCGGATCGTCAGAACATCGACACTCAGATGAAACCAAACATGCAACATGCTGAGCAGCGTTCGCAGCGAGCCGACAGTCAGCTGGTCGCTCCGCTTCCATCCACATCTTCCCTCTGAGGACTGTTTGAGCAGCACAAATGTCACTTTCAGCTCCACTCTACTGTTGATTTAGCACCACGTCAACACGCAGTTTTAATTTAGTCGCTCTGCCTTTCTTAAAAATATCATTTCTCTGATCTTTAATGTCAAAAAAAGCAACGTTTTTATGAGTTTGTTGCCTCTAAATCAACGTATCTTTCAGAGATTGGATTTTATTCAGTGTGCTTTAAAGGAAGCAAGCGACACAATCTGTCTGCCTTCAACATAAAGTCAACACTTCTATGTGCTGTTATATGAATGCTGGAATTCAGATATAAACTGTTTTAAAGGTCGACATAAAAATGGTACATTAGCTGGGAAATGGAAAATCTGATTTCTATTTATTCTGGTTGACAGTTTTATTCTATTCTGCAGAAGAAATAATTCTTTAAATGTCTATTTTAATTCTTTATAACTTTATAACTCTGTTCTTATATTCTGCTCCGAGCAGCTCGGGGTAGAAGCTTCGCTGTTTCGTGACAATGAAGACTTTAAATGTTGGATCTGGGGAGGAGTACGAAGGTGTTCTGACTAATAGATGTTTTAAATAAAAATTAGTTTTCTTGCCAACAGTTAGATGAGAAAATTAATATCTCTCACATGTCTGTACGCTAAATATGAAGCTTGGCCAAGAAAAAATAAAAAAATAAAAAAAGGGTTTGGCACATAAACCCAGTAAACTGTCTGAGACACAATGTGTTAATTAGTGCGCTCTAAGTGTTTCAGGCGTTTTCTGTTTTCTTCAGACGGAGCCAGACGAGCAGGTTCCAGCCTTTATGCTAAGCTAAGTTAGCTGGCTGCTGGTGGTAGCTTCATATTCACTGTACAGATACGAGAGCAGGTGTTAATCTGCTTATGTACCTCTATGGAAGAAGGTAAGTAAGTCTGAAATGTCAAATATTGGGTCATACTCCAAACCACTAGGGGGCAGCGTTTCACTATGTGACCGCTAACGGCCACTAACAGTAGCTGCTGCACAAACTGTCACATTTAGTTGATAATTTAAGTTAATATTTGAATGCTGTCAACTTAAATTCTTAAGTTTTTTCACCCTAAAGTCTTTAAAATCAAATTCCAAGTGAAGATGTGAGTCTATCTGGTCGGACTGATGATTAAAATTCTGCAACACTTTCCTGTTACAACGTGTTTGTTTTTGATTTTTTTTGCATGAATCGTCTCCTCTGGTTACGGAGGCCTGGTGCTTTATTATGCAACATCTGTCTGTATTATTTATGCTGTATTGTTCTGGGAGTTTAGAAACTCCTTTGAAGTTTCAAGTCGACATGTTCGTGACTTCACTGCAGTCGACTGTACAGATCTACAGTCCAAACCCTTCAGGAACCGGTGCGACCAGCTGATCTGTCCGCGGTGCGTCCGTTGCTCCGACATGCCAACTTCTTCTTCTTTTCCTTCTTCTTCTGCTATTCTTGTTCACAGCACCGGATGCTGCTGAGTCAGCTCTGATGACGGCGTCACACACTCATGCTCAGGTGAGATCACACAGAGTTTCGACCACGAGGCTAAAAGTCTAAAAGTCTATTCACCTCACTCACCAACTCCAGCTCTTCCTCTGTCTGCACGCCGGGTGGAGGAGGAGGAGGAGGAGGAGGAGGAGGAAGGGGGTAGAAAACAGAGGACGGTTACGTTTCTACTGCAGTAAAATATGAACACATGAACTGAATCTGAAGTCTCAACAGACACTTTGACATGCGTGAAAGTGAAAGCAGGACGTCGACTGATCGACGGCTGACTGAAGGAGAACGATTGGATCCAGATGTTGAAATCTAGACGTCAAGTTCTTCTTTCTTAAACTCCACGAGAAGTTTTCCTGGGATTTGTCAGATGATTCACGCACAGTCGAGAAGTTTACATCAACTTTAGTTTAAAGGCTGGTGGGGAATCTAAATGAACTGATGCTGCAGAGAGGAAAACTGCGGGGAGAGATTTAAAGAAAGAGCGCTCGTTATATTCTAGTGACATGCCGTCTAATGATCCTCACTACGCGTCTGATCTGCCACCGATCAAACTATTGAAATCTTCTTTAAAAAAAAAAGGCAGATAATGATCGCTGGCACCTTTTAATCATTACCCTCATCACCGGACATAATGTGGCTCCTCTCCTTCCACTTTTTACACCACTGAGCTTCAAGTTTCTGCTGTCAGACGTTAGCAGAACAAAACGTCGCCAGTTTAGAGTCAACTTATTACGAAACAATCACAAACAGTCGAGTGCAACAGAGAGATTTTCTCCTCGAGCAGCGACAGACTGATGCTACTACACAACGACACATGACAAAGTGAAGTTAAGTTCCTTCAGAGTAAACGGTCCAAATCCAACTCGTCAAATACTGATGTCGGGTCGGTCGCCATCCTAAAGCATCAGTGTTTGACGAGATGGAAATGTGACTCAAATATTTTTTAAAAATAAGGAGAGACGACCTGTTCATGATTGTACAACATGCGAGGAAACAACTGACTCTTAAAAAGAGTTTGGTGGGTTGAAGCTAACCTCCAGGTGAGCCTACAGAAACATGGCGTCCCTGCAGCACTGTATTAAGACACGATGTCAGAATCACCCGACCACGAGGAAGGAGAGATTATCGGCTCCAATGAAGTTCGACTCTGACCAATAAAAATGCTTGATCCCGCCTCCTGCTTCCGTTTGTAACGAAGCCTTCTGTCTGAGTTTGGACCCAATCATTTTGTCCCTGCGTGGCTGCCGTAGCTGCAGCTCCCGTCACTCACCAGCTGCATGAGGCTCTTGCCGCTCTGCGAGGTGATGACCCTCAGGTCCGGCTTGCGGCTGTTGACCATCTGAGGGCTGGGCGGAGGCGGAGTCTTAGCCAGGACTACTTTCCCCAGGCTGTTGCCGTTGGATACGGAGAGGAGGCCCGGGGAGGCCCTGGCGCTGATGTAGCCGTTAGCTGGAGAGACACGGGAAAGAGGAGAAGAAGAGGATTCATGGACGTTATCTACCTGTGAACTCTGCCTTCACTCGTCTGCCTCGGTGTGTGTGTGTGTGTGTGTGTGTGTGTGTGTGTGTGTGTGTGTGTGTGTGTTCTCATTAGCGGGTTGGATCGCTCCGTCGCACCACATGCTCCTCGTCATTTCTGCAGCTCAAACAGCGTTTTTTTGGCGCCGCTCTGATTTTTTTTCATCAGAATCAACTCTCTCTCTCTCCAGAACTATTTTTTATTTATTTATTTTTTAAATTTCCACTCTCTCTATTGACGTCTTTCCTCTTTTGTTTCAGGCATCTTGGCGCTCTGAGAAAAACACACACACACACACACACACAATTGTCCCTGGACTGCATCCATCTTTCCACCGCACACTGTAAAAAATATCCTCCGTATCAGCTCTGTTTTGACCATTACCGAGCCGTTAAAGTCTCCTTTTCCTAAAGCTTTTTAAACGCAGTGACATTATTCCAACAATCCTCCAGCGA
Source organism: Acanthopagrus latus (assembly GCF_904848185.1). Classification (NCBI taxonomy): domain Eukaryota; kingdom Metazoa; phylum Chordata; class Actinopteri; order Spariformes; family Sparidae; genus Acanthopagrus; species Acanthopagrus latus. The sequence goes on from NC_051055.1 coordinate 29,887,358, forward strand.
ATCAAACTGACTGGCGCTGTTCTGCGTGTTTGGACCTGGTGAACTACAGCCGCGAGGCTCATTTCCCATGTGTACCTGCATAACTGCATGTTATTATAAGCTGTGAGATTCGCTTCAGTCGAAACATTTTCCCAGATGAAACTTCAAAAGGCTTGAGCGCTCGACTTTTTGATGAAGTACCTGCGTTGAACCCGAGTGTGTTGATCCTGTTCTCTCTCTCTCTCTGAATGTCTGATGTGTTCTGGCCCTTCTGAGCAAACGTGTTTAAGAAACATCTCCGGTCCAAAAGCAGTTTCTCTCAAGACTTTACTAGAAATAAAATGTCGGTATCTTGAAACAAGACAGTAAAAATGACACTTCAAATTTCTGATTGTATCAAAAACAGGCTGAAACGATCTCACAGTGAAGTTACATTGATTTACTTGAAATGAGAAAATAAGTCTTTGAGGCTTTAAATGTAAAATAAGGAGTTACATATCAGTAGTTTCTATCTTTTGACAGTAATAAGTGACTTTACACTTTTGCATTACTTCCCCAAAATAATGGCAGAAGTTTAACTAAGCAATATTAAAGAGAAGAAGGTGATATCGTTTCAACTGACAATCATTCAAAACATATTGATCATCATATTTTCTTTTCATTTCTGCGTTCAGCTGCATTAAGAAAACACAACTGGGGAAAACCAAGCAGATGTGATTGATCTTCAACACTGGGAGTGTTTTTCTGTCCCGGCTGAAAAGATCAAGTATTTCATGATCGCTTCTAGCTCAGGTGAGGTGAGCAGAGGAGACAGAAGTGGTTAAAGTAATATATTACTGTTAAATATTAACCTGAGCTCTTAATATGGAGAACTGCGTGCAGAGATGAAGTTTAAGCTGCTGTATCTGACGGGTGAAGACCGAGAACGTGTTGCATGAACATGAAGAGACAAATCTTTCATTACTCTTTTAACTTCCTGTCTGCAGCTTTCAGCTCAAAGCCAGCTGATTCCCAACAAAGATGTAAATCTTAAAATATAAAAAAACAGGTCATGAATAAACTTGTTTATATTTAGAAAAGCTTCAGCGATGTCATAAAAACAGCTGTAGATTTTATCAACCAGGAGAGGAGGAAGTAGAGCGTCTGACGGGGACTATTTTAGGTGGAGGATTACTCCACATTTAGTGTGTGTGTGTGTGTGTGTGTGTGTGTGTGTGTGTGTGTGTGTGTGTGTGCGTGTGCGTGTGCATGTGCGTGTGTGTGTGTGTGTGAGTGTGGGACTGAGTCAAAATAAATGACGTCTTCCTCCACGTGACAGACGAGGCAGTGAGTACGAACATCCACTGATGGTTTTGGGAGACTTTTCTTGCAGCGTTCGGGATTTTTCGCCTTTAGTTTTTTTTTTTTTTTTTCTTTCTCACGGTTTCATTCCAGCGACATGACAACACGTCACGTCTGCTGAACGCGCCCTCCTTTTGAAACTGGTCACATTCCAACAACAGTTGCACTGCAAGAAACAACAACCTGACACAAAGCTACACCTGTGTGTGTGTGTGTGTGTGTGTGTGTGTGTGTGTGACATCACTCTTCATATTTACATCTTTTTCACGTGAATCTTTTCCTTTCAATTCGTTTACATCCGTGTTAAAACTTGTAATGTTTCCTGGACTCGTGTATGTTTTTTTTTGTGTGAAGTGCTTATTGATTTTTTTTTAAATTTATTAGGCTGTATATAGAAATACTATGGGATGGAGGGAGGGGGGTCTGGGTGTCATGACAACAGGACTCCAGCAGACAGCAGCCTGTTCGTGCTGCTGCTGAGGTCAACAGAGGAGCTCGACTCAAATAGTTACAGTCGGTTATAGAGCGTATAAAAGAGGGACGCAGGGACTTTCCCAGCCTGGACACACACACACACACACACACCCAGACCCACACACACACACACACACAGAGGCTGTATTCCCCTTGGACAGACAAACTCAGGGTGTGTGTGTGATAGCAGATAGCAGTTCGCCATGACGCCGCCTCCAGACGACAGCGGCATGTGACTCTGCTTCTTCTCAGCCGCACACACTCCACACACACACACACACACACACACACACACACACACACACACACACACACACACACACACACACACACACACACACACACACACACACACACACGCACACACACACACACACGAGCTGAACCTGACAACAACAACAACAACAACAACAGATGAACTCTACCTCACTAACAGCTCAATGGGAGGGAAGAAAAAAGGCGGCAAGGGAGGAAAAACCTCCTTTGTGACAGTGAAATGTGGAGTTGATGGAGGCGGTAGGGGAGGAACGGAGGGAGGGAGGAACGGATGGAGGGAGGGAGGGAGGAACGGATGGAGGGAGGAACGGATGGAGGGAGGGAGGAGGAGGGAGGAGGAGGGAGGAGAGGTCTGAGGGTGTAACGATGGAGATGGAGGGAAAAAAAGGGAAGATATAGATGTGGAAAAGCACAAGGAGAATGGAAGTTTAGAGTTTTCCGAGAGGCAGGAATTAAGGAAGTTATTAGGAAGAAGAGAGGAGGTGAGCAAGGAGGAAGGAAATAAAGGTGGCAGGAAGAAGGAAAGGATGAAAGCATGTAAAGAACAAGAGAGGAGGTAGAAGTAGAGAAGGAGAGTAAGGAAATAGGAGAGAACAAGATAAGGTGGGAAGGGGTGTAGAGATGGACTGAGGGTGTAAAGAAGGAAGGAAGAAAACAAGGCAGAAAACAAAAAACGAGGAGGTATGGAAAGACACAAGAGGAAGAAAGGAGGGTGTAAAGAGAGAAAGGAGGTAGAGAAAGGTCAGATGGAGGTAGGAAAGGAAAGAGGAGAGATGGTTGATGGAAGGTGTAGGGAGGCTGGCAACGACAGAAGAGAAGTGAAGGAAATGTAGGAGGGAAGGAAGGAGGAAGAGAAGAAGAGTAAGGAAAAAGGGTGACAGGGGAGGAGAGGAAAAAAAGAAGGATGCTAGGTAGGCAGCAAGGAAAAAGGAGTGAGGATGTAGGAAAGGAAAGAAGGGAGGTGAGAGGAGAAGAATTTGTTTCCCAGCAGGCATCTGACCAATGACATCACCTGTCCTGTTGACGCACAGTGGACCCTCTCTGCACCAGGTGTTTCTGGGAAATCCAGTGACCCCCCTGTGTGTGTGTGTGTGTGTGTGTGTGTGTGTGTGTGTGTGTGTGTGTGTGTGTGTGTGCGTGTGTTGTGTAATGCGTGTGTGCGTCACTGATTGATGGGAATCTGTTGCTGGTTGCGTTGTGTTCATGTCTGTGGGTAAAAGAGGAGGGTGGTGCGTTTGTGTTGACCCCAAGTTATGAGAGAGACACACACACACACACACACACACACACACACACACACACACACACACACACACACACACAGTGCTTCAGTGAAATATTCAGGTGTTGTGAAGCCAACAACAAATCCCTGTACAGACACAGCCTGAGGTACTGGCATGTGTGTGTGCGTGCGTGTGTGTGTGTGTGTGTGTGTGTGTGTGTGTGTGTGTGTATACATGTTTACACTACACTGTAACGGCTTTACTGGAATTGATAAATGCAGATTTTACAAGCATGTTTGTGTGTTCCTACGCTCCCTGAAGGCAACATTCCTGTTCGGAGTTTTTGAAACTATAAATTGTGGAAAAAAAAATTACATGGTGACACAAAAATGTGACGAGTGTTGGATCGCAGGATTGCTGCCTGAATGTGTTGACAGGCAGATGACATGCCAGTATGGGAAGTGTCCAACCACTAAAAATCTGTACTTAAAGGGCCAGTTCACCAAATTTAAAAACACACTTCCTCAGTTACCTCAAGTTATATCAAATAATTCAATACCACATTGGTTTTTGGTTGGAAAACAAGAACTTTTCTGTCACGGCTGATGTCACTGTGAACAACTTTCTTCTGGAAATTACGACAGAAGGAGGATGTGGAAAAATCATGAAACAACAACTTGTTTTTTTGATTTTTCACAACAGCAGTTGAGTGGAGGAAGCTTGTCGTTAATTACGTGTCCGATCGAAACTTTCGAAAACCAGCATGACATCACAGCAGTGAGGTCCATCTACAAGCTGGTACGGAACAACTGCGTAAGTGGGGGACGGGTCAGCGAGTGCAGATTGTCCACAAGTTAATCAATCGCAGAAGGCGTCACTAAACATCCTAAAATGGGTCGCCAAATACACCTGGTTGACTGCCCAATTAAAGTCAATGTGTGGGAAACACTAAATTCTTTGCTCTTTGCACAAACGAGACAAAATGTGATAAATGAAACTTAAAATATCTTGGATAGACACTTTGGGTGAACTGACCCTTTAAAATGCCCAACGTGATGTATTGAGGGAGATTTAAGAGTTGTGTTTTTGTTATGAGTCTTTTAAATCTACAGAGGGAGCATGTTGCACCACCATGTTTCTACAGGAGCCCAGAATGGACAAACCAAACACGAGAGCTCTACAGAAAGTCACTGGCATGTTTATTTTCTATTTTTAGTAGAGACCCTTGCCCTCGCTGTCACCGCTAGACTCCACTAGATCACACACACTGGACTTCTGACTAACTCTTTATAGACTTCAGTTATTATTCCAAGTTATTACTTTGACTTCACATTATTTTTAGGCAAAATAAATAAATATGAAACAATTTAAACTCCTAAAAGCTCATTTAAACTACAAACTAAACCACCTTCTTCAAGATATTGAAACAATTATCTCCTGTGTTTTGTATTTTGTTGATTCCCAAGATGACTGAATCATAATACAGTGTGTGTGTGTGTGTGTGTGTGTGTGTATGTGTGTGTGTGTGTGTGATGTTTACAGTGTGTACATTGAAGCTTGCATGATCACACACTCCTATTCTGAGAGTGTGAGTGAGTCACGTCGATGCGTCCGTGACTTTATTTAAGTGGGTCGACTGTTTGTATGAACGTTTCTGTCCCGTTTACATGTGGCTGAGTGTGTGTGTGTGTGTGTGTGTGTGTGTGTGTGTGTGTGTGTGCGTGTGTGATGTCTCCTATTACACGAGGCCGGGCGTGGGAATGTGTGGAATGCCGGGTGACGTCAATGGTGACATTCCCGGAGCCCCTAGTCCCTGGACAACAGCTGAGAACGACAGATCCAAGAGAGGAGGAGGAGGAAGAGGGGGAAAGAGAAGGAAGGAGAGAAGAAGAAGATGGGATGAAAAAGGAGGAAGAGGAGGAGGAGAGGATAGTAAGGGAAGACAGAAGATAGGGAGGAGAGAGAAGAGGAAGAAATATTGACATGAAACTCGAGTAGAAAAGGAGAAAAGAAATGAAAAATTAGGGCGAATTGTAGAGGAGAAGAAGAAGGAGAGAGCAGAGGAGCTGAGGGGTGAAGGAGACGATGAAAAAGAGAAAATGATTAAGGAGGAGGTCGAGAGAGAGAGAAAAGATAAAGGAGAGAGGAAGAGGAGGAAGGATCAGGTCACCTGAGCTGCGTTTTGGGAATAAGACGTTTCATGTTTCGACTCATTAAGCAGTCGTGACTTTGTTACCGCTCCCCGATCAGAAGGACGTTTCTTTACTGCATCACCTCGAGCTTCACATCACTGTCTAAATGTTGAGCTAATAAATAATTCTGTTCATTAAAGCAAAAGTTTTTGCTGTAAAAAGTGAAACTCTCAGTCCTGCTGTGAGTTCAGCTCGACTCTTAGCCTTTAGCTCCATTAGCTGTGAGCTATTAGCTCTGTTAGCTGTTCACTGCCTCAATCAAAACACAAAGTGCTAACAGCTAACTAGCTAACAAGCTCTCCTCCTGCTGATTTCAGTACTCAACATGTTTGTGAAGTTCTGCTGACAAGCCATTTGTGACCGATACATGGACCGATCCGAACCAAACCACATCTCAGCAGAGGGTCAGTTTAAACCACCACACATTTCTCCACCTAACAAAGATGGCGGCTTCTAAGCTGAAACTGAAGCTGGAGAGCTGAACACTGACGACGACAGATATCCATCAGGACGGGGAGCTGATCAAACACTCTGCCGACAGAGATAAAATATCCGACGAGGAAGCAGAATGCGTGACGTAACATCGCCGTTGATCCTATCACGCAGATGTTTCCATTCAATCTGTTGTTGCGTGTCAACATCAATCCAAATCCATGTGAACAGTCGACTCAAAGTCTCACAATCAGAATGAAGAAATGTTGTCAGCTTGTGTTTCACTGTGACGAGCTGAATCTGAGAACCTGCAGATGCAGATTACAGCTCGGTTCAAGCTGTAAGCTAAACGTCACGACTTCTAACTTCATGATAATGTTCAGACTTTTTAATCTAAGACTTTTGGAATCACTGACTCTTTTAATTTCAAGCAAAAAAATCACCTGAAGCAAATTACAAATACGCCAAAACATCATGACTGGAAGATTCAACCACAAGAATGCTGGAAAACTATTAAGTAACTCTCACAAAACAACAAATAAACTCTTCATCTACTCTTTTATTTATACTTTCCTGTGATGTGATGGAACAATCTGCACTTCCTCTAACGCACAAAACTGCTCTTTCAACACTTGCGCATCGATCCACGGCCAACTTTTTAAGAACACCTTTGCGCAGAACGTATACTTTCATTAAGAGCCCTGAAAAACTAATATCAATATCGAAGCTGCGCGCTGGCAGATTCCTGCGATACAGTGCAGGGGAAGTTAATATAAATGTATTGATTTCTTTTGGCCCACCTTACCGCCGAGACAATACGTTTATCAAGTGAATGTAGAACAAGGAGGGGAGGGGGAGGAAAAAAAATAAAAAAATAAAAACCCCACCTTCCCACCATATCTATTACTACAGGCTGGCTGGCAGTATCTGTGCCGGCTAATGGGATTTAAGGGGGGGAGAGCTCTGGCCAGTGTCAAAGTCACCTCTGAGGAGAGTCCTGTGCCAAGACAGGGGACAGTTGGATGAAGAGGGGGGAGGAGGCTGGTCCGGGGTGGGGCGGGAGATAATTCCAGAGAGAAGACGAGGGGGAACAGCTGAGAGAGACAGGATGAAAGCAGGGAGGGAGGAGGAGGAGGAGGAGGAGACTGTCAGGATCTGAGGGGTTTTAATTTGGTTCCATCGTTACAGTAAAACTCTTGAAATGACTGACTCTCATATTTTGGCTGCAGCTCAAGTCGAGATGCGACCGACTGTTAAAAGTTTCCAGACCTGTGAATCACCACACGCACGTCGCTGGTTTGGTTTCAGTGAGTCAAAGGAAACCCGGTGCTGCGTTCACTGACAGCTGCTGAACCGTCGGCCAATCACAGAGCGGGGTCAATGTCAGATATTCTATGATTCTGTTGTTTTGTTCTGTACATGCGACATCTATTTCATGTCTGTCCGTCCGTCCGTCCTGGGAGATGGATCTCGTTTTCCTAAAAAGGTTAAAAGGTTTTTTGTTCCTCCCTGGGTTCGAAGACCTGAGGCGATGTGATTGTTACTTTGGGCTGTATAAATAAAGTTAATTTGATCTGATTGGAGGCGTTTTAAAAGCCGACTGGGATAATTTGAAGTAGGACAAATATTATAAATAATTAATCGTCACACTAGCAGAACAGAGACAGCAAAGTTTTGATTAATTAAACTTGAGTTAATAGTTTTCTCACTGTTGAGTAATCAAATGCTTTTGACCTTATTAAGCAAAGGTAGCTGCAAATATTCCACCTTACTTTCCATCTAAATAATACTCAACTATCTGCATCGATACAAACTGTGGAAACTATGTTTTCGTTTGGCCGTGAATCTGCGGAGCGACGAGGAAAATACAGCTCCTTCTTTTGCAACGTATTTGTTTCACGATATTGTATTTGGAATGAGCGGCGGCCATGTTGGATTCAGTTATTTAGCGCCTCAGGAGTAAAAATCATCCTGACAAACGAGTCTTGAACTGGAACAACATGTTAAGATCACTGTCAGGTATTCACAGCAGCTGTGAACATCGGAGCAGGTCGCTCGTGTTGCCAAACTTTTAAGACATCTGAATTATTTCTGCTCTCCAAAACCACGATCCTGCAAAACAAACACCGACACAGAAACCAGCTGAGGAGCTCTTTCATGCTGTTTTCTGCTCCTCTTTTTCCAAAACTCTCCTCCAGTTTCTCTGCTACAACCTGAAACCCGTTCTGCTCTCTGGACTGTTTACAGGCAGCTCGTCCTGCGACCTTCAGCTGTCGCCAGTCGACAGGTGTGTTCCCTGCTCGTGTGTGTGTGTGTGTGTGTGTGTTGAAGTTGTGTACATGTGACCGACTGCTGCCGCACGTAAAATATTCTGCGTCGCTCAGTCTGTGAGTCACAGTCGAAAATCACTTCTTAAAAAAAAAAAAAAGGTCAAGCTTATCATTCCCCGGGAACCCAAATGAAAAAGAAGCAAACAGTACTCACGGACTGGACTCGGGCACGCTCCGTTTGAATTCCCCAGATCTCCTCCTAACAAAGCGCCTGAAACACAAAGAACACGTCGCCAACGTTAAAACACGAGATCGTTTCAGGTCACACAAATTAATCTGAGCAGCGTTAATCAAAAGAAATGCTGCACAACTCATTCAGAATAAAATATCATTAAATCAAGAGCGTCATTAAAAAAAGTGCTTCTGCTGTCGACACTCACTTCACTCGATGAAGAGCCGTAATTGGTGTCATTTCTAGTTTTACCAGTTAATTTCAAGTGTCTATTTCATCGGCTCTCAATGGTGCTTGTGTCAGCTGGTATTTAGAGGAAAACCAAGATCATCAGATTCATTTCTGATGTTTAAAACATATGAGATTGTTTAAAATATCTGATGTTTACAGGGAGAAACGGTCAAGACCACTGCCGATTGATTCACTGTGTGACTGTGTTATTACTGTTACTACTTTATATTGTACGGTGAGTTATTTTGTTGGGTATCGTTTGGAAAAAAGTTTGGTACAAAGTTCTCTCTCAAAAGGCCAAAAACATAAAAGCACACAATCAATCAGCCTCACGTCAGCTGTTCATCTGTGAAGATTATCTAACGGTCAATAACTTCTGTTAGCAAAAGAGTTTGTAATCCAAAATCCAGGAGAACGATCTGAGCCGGGTCGATGCACACTGTCGCTCATGAACAGAAAAGAGTGAAGAGGACTGACGTGTTACAACACAGCTGAATAAATCAGGTGTTTGAGGTTGAAATTACAAAAGTAAAATGTTCCATTAAAGTGTCCTGACAGATGTTTTAAAGCCAAGGCTGCAGAGGTCTCACAGCAACACAACACACCCTCAGAGCTTCTCTTCAGACGGGTCTATTCATGTTCGGGCCAAAGTTTGGAGACAAGAGGTTTACAAAGTGAGTCTCTGTCAAAATGTGTCAAAATTCAAAAAGTTTCCTGATTCAAACTGAGAAATAAGACTGAGAAATACTGACATGTTTGATCTTTTTAACTTTTATCCAGAGAGGTTTGATTTCGAGCCCAGTTTGCAGCTACTGGTGCAAAATTAGCTGATGAGCTAAAGTCAGAGTCCGCTCATCAACCAGCTGACTGGAAGACAATAAGTTGGAACTATTTTGATATTCCATAAATATTTTGAGACATTTTGACAAGGAGAAAAGTCGAACATGTGCTGCTTTAACTCGTCGTTTATGTCAGTAAACAAAAAATCATGGAAATGACCCGTCAGATTAATCAATAATACAAATATTCATTAGCTTCATTTCCCCTCAGCTCCACGCGGCACATCATCATCATCTTCCAGCTTCTTCTTTGGGTTTATCAGCTCACAGATTTACAGTTTTCTTGTCTTACTGGAAAGAAATCACAGCGCTGGTTTTATCAGGTGGCCACAAAAATGACTGCTAATGAATGCTAATGCTGCTAATCATGGACGCTCAGTTAGCTTAACATGTCAGCTAATGATTACATTCACTGATGATTCATTAGGCCTTTATTTTCTCAACTAATGGATCAGCTCTGTTATTGTCAATGTCAAAAAATAGTGGAAACTGTCAATCAGTGTTTCCTGAATCCCAAGATGTCGTCCACAAACATCTACAACTCAAATATATTCAGTTTACTGTCACAGAGGAGGAAAGAAACCAGTAAATTTAAACATTTAAGAAGCTGGAATCAGATCATTTTGTATCTACAGATTGTTCTGCTGCCCCCAAATTACCAAAAATAATTAGAAACATGTAGCTTCAGCTTGTAAAACATCAGCAAAGATCACGTGCTGTATGTTTCACGCAGCACAATATGTTTAACTTTAAACACTGCAGCAACAAGTTTCTCCTCCAGCGAGCAGACAGCATTCTTCTGCACTGACACTTGTTTTCCCCAGTCGTGGTACAGATTTGGTTTTTGGCTCAAAGGCTCCTCAGAAAAAGGCAGAAAGAGTTGAGGTCATTGAGGGCGAGTGAAAAATATCTGGCTGGAGTGGACGCGTGGAAAAACACCAATAAGCACAACACGATGAACCCAATACATCTCTGGTAATGTGGGATGCATAGCAGAGTATTTACACGGCTGAGGTTATGAAGAGGAGGGAGGAGGAGGAGGAGGGAGGAGGAGGAGGAGGAGGGAGGAGGGAGGAGGGAGGGGGGAGGAGGGAGGAGGGGGTCCATTACCGCTATGTGAAACCCTCCTGCCTCGGAGAACGGCATGTTATGAAAGATGCCGTAATGCATTTGTTGCGCGTTACATCACCTAATTCTGACTTACAATGAGATTATGCTGGTCGGAACAAAGCTTGATAAGTAACCTTGTCTGAGACGCAAAAATGGGGCACAAATCCTTTTAGTCAGAGGGTGAAGGATTGGTCCGCCACACAGAGGCAGCAGGGTGCACGTACGGGAGCGAACCAGCCGCCGTCACAGGAAGTGATGGATTCGTGTCATTACGAGAAGCTGCGCACTTATTCCAGCCAACAGGAGTTACTCACGCTGACAGGTGACCGACTCACGCTCGCTTCTCTGGTCGACAACTCGATAAAACTCTCTCGTTACATCAACTGAGCTTCTGCGTACAGACGGTGGAGGAACTGCACCTATAGCAGCTTATGAGAAATGTCTTTAAAGGAGCAGTTCACCCAAAAATGTAAACTCAGGCATCCTCTCCTCCCTCCGTGCTGATATAAAGTCAGGTGAAGTTTTTTGTAGTCTGCAAAATATTTCTAGAGCTTCACAGTAAAACAGAGTTGCATCGCTCTGCTAAACACCTGAAGCAGCTGGAGACTTGATTAAAAACTGAAAAAACAACCAAACAAGATAAGAACTAAACAATAGAAAGTCTCCAGAAGCTCCAAAACACCAACCTGATCAGGAGCTGCTGAGCCACTAATGTCTTCCAAAGCCATTATATGTTTTTTTTGGGGGTGTTTTTTCTGTTTTAAAACAAGTCTCCACTCTACTAAAGGTGTTTAGGACATTTGCTGCAACTCTGTTTTGCTGTGAAGCTCCAGAAATGTTTTGAAACGTCACCTGACTTTCCCACCGACGTGTGTGAGCAGATTTCTGGGACAGCGAGACGATATTCAGCATTTTTCCGATCATCAGTATCCGTGTTTTTTTGTGTCTGATTGCCGATAAATTGATTTAAAAATGCTCTACTCAGATGCTCTCTGGTCGGCAGACTGGACACGGGTCGAACCAAAAACTCAAAGTCCACCTCAGATACACGTTTACAAAAGGTTGTTTCTGTCACTCTCGAGCTACATTGTTTCTGATAAATGTTTGTGTGATGATATAAAAAGACAGTTAACAGCCCAGTCCTGCTCACTAACGAGCCAGCAGGTGTACGGACGACACCGTCGGATCAGTTCTGCACAGACTCTGGCTCCAAATCGAGCGCTCACATCCAGGACAGTTTGGCTTCATCTTCTGTTCAGTGGGAGGAAGCGAAGACCCGTCGTCCATCTTTCTATATGTCAGCAGTTTAAACAGGGATGTGATTCATATACGCAAAACACGAGAGTGCTGACAGCTGCTGCTAATTAGCATTCACAACAATAAAAAACACATTTATAGCTTGTAGCATTTCTTATTCATCAACTGTGATTAGAAGCTTAATGTGACGGAGTTTCTCTGGAAGAGATGAAGACAGGAAAGTCTTTCTTTTAAATGGTCAAGTGAACATTAAAATCTACTTATTATTGTGATTTCTGCTGCTTCCCAAAGTGATTTCAGAGTAAGTGATGAGGTGATAAATCTTTAACGCTGATCTCTTGGCAGACGGAGTGAAACAGAGTCACCAGCAGCTTGTTTTAACGTACGTTTACGTGTCTAAGTGTCTCATTTTAGAGACAGAAGTCTGAGTTTTCCTTTTTTAAATTGTCTCTGTGTTGCTGTTTCTGCACCACAGCACAGCAGCTGTCAGTCACACCGTGTGGGCGGCACTCTGAAGTCTTCTTCCTTCAATCTTCTTTTGTACCAGTTTGGAGATTTTTTGTCATTTTGTTTCTTCTTCAGTTTTATTTCAAACCGCCGCTGCTGCTGTCAGACGTCCTAAAAACTCATCAGCTGCTGGATTCTTCAGCTATCAAACATCCAGCTGTAATATGCTGGTCGGATCAATCAGCCGCTCCAACGTTTATTTCTATGAAAAATGCCACAAACTATTGATCATCACGGCCGACGCAGACAGAAACAGTTTTGAACCAGAAGCAGTCCAGCTGCGTGTCTCTTACCTGCGCTGGCGGGTCGCTGTGGTAACCCTGGCGACACGGTGTTCCTCTGCAGAGCTGGTTGCTGTGGCGACAGGAGGCGGGGGTCTGTGAGGGTGGAGGTGACAAAGGAGGTGGTGGTGACCAGGGCGCCGCCGGGGTTGTTGCTGAACTGGAGGGCTGCCGCCGCCGCTGCGTTCTGATTGGATACTGGCACGGTGACTGGCATGGAGAAGGTGGGCTGTGGGACTGTCGACTGGTGGAGAGACAGGAAGAAGGCGGGGCTCAGATGTGTGTCTCGCCACACGCTCACACACACACACACACATTCAGGTACACAGTAAAGGACAGGTGATCAGTTAGTGATCTGCAGCAGCGCCAACGAGCTCGCAGGTGAAGAAACACACAGTCGCACCAACACAACCAATCACAGCAGGGAGAGTGTTTCCAAACGGGTTTTATATTTCAGTTACTGACAATTTTTCATGTATCTAAATATATAAATTTAATTTGAAATCACAGAGGAATTGTTTCACTTGGAGGTCACTTCTTCTTCCTCTTCTTCTTCTTCTTTGTAGAATATTGCAGATAAATAACAAATAGCTGATAATATAAAAATCCAAATATTGGGAGAATAATTTATCATCCTGTCAAGCATCTTAAATCCCCATGACAAATGTCAGAGTCCCTCTCTACAGCGTTTGGTTTGTCCGCTCTGGGCTACTGTAAAAAAAACATGGCGGACCCTCTGGAAGAGGACACGCCCCGTCTGTAGGTACAAAAAGCTAATTTTAAGGTATCAAAACCACAAAGATTGCTGGTTTCTGGGGATTAAACACTAAAGAAAACATAACAATCAATATTTTATTACATTTCTGCAGATAGATCTTCTGTAATCCTGCATACTGGACCTTTAAAAACACCTTTTTAGCACTAAAATCTGCAGTTTATCAATAATAATCGAGTCCTTTCTTCAGGCTGGAGCTGTTGCAGTTTATTCATTTCAACTTGTAACAGAAAATAACTTGTTTCAAGAATTCTTACGGACTTTGAGCGTCTGTTTCTTGAACCTAGACAGAATAATGTGGGTCACCGCACACGATAACAATAAATTAAAACTGATCAGAAGTTAATTTGCATTGGAAATAAGCTGAACCAGTTTCTCTCTGCGCCGACAGATAATCTTTTATTTTCAGAAAATTACGTTTTAAGAGCTCAGCAACAAAGAGAAATCATTAAATCGGCAGGTTTGTGGAGTGTAAATACAGTTTTTTTATATAATGAGTCGGATCCAACAGACACACTGATGATTTACATTCATCAGAACATTTACTGAATACTTTATATCATTATTGACCAATTTCCAACCTTCAAACCAGGATCTACTGAGCAGGAAATAAATCTGAGAGTGAAGTCAAGTGTTTGCAGCTTTGTTTTAAATGGGATAAAATATATAAAAACATTGGAAACATTCCTTTAAAGTAAACACACACACACACACACACACACACACACACACACACACGCTCAGTTTCAGCATGCACGGTGACTTGGTGGAGAAAAAAAGAAGCTGCGTCGCCTTTCACATCTCATGCTTCAGGTTAAGACACGTGTCGCAGCGGCGGCGGGTTATTGCGTCGTGTTATTGGCGACATTTTTCAGAACGTGCCCGTCACATTCCAGCTACATCCCACCACCACCACCGCCGCCGCCTCCCCACCCGCTGACATCACCGGGGGACATTAGGAAGATGTCCTACTGTGTGCGAGAGCTTCCTGAGCAGAAATACTTCATCTAACACACTTTCGTTATTACTTCTCTCAGAGAGCCGATGACCAGACAGCCCGCGGGCCGGGGAAAATAAAAAAAAAATATCAAGGGCAAGGACCTCGGGTTGTCCAGCCATCCGACCCATTTCACCCTGTTCCAAGTCAATCTGAAAAGAAGGACTTCTATATATAGAATATGGGCCAGTGCTGCTCTGTACTGTACTCAAACTGCCTGGGACCCAGTTCTAACGCAGAGGAGGAGGACGAGGGCACCTTCCTGCCCTCGATCTCCGCCTCCCCCTTTCCTACTCTGGAACTTCTTTTTTACTTTGGGGGGAGGGAGAGACGAGGGAACAGAGGTAAAACAAGGAAATGTTATCTAATATTTGGTAACACTTTATCTTGACGGGTGCAAGAAGAGGCTGCATCATTTCCTAATAACTTTGCAGGAAGTTTTAGTGGAAATAACGATTTTATTTGGTCCTAATTATCAAGAAAAATAGGAAAATGTTTCATATCGATATATCTGCTGGTGTACACACAATCTTTTGCCAAATATCCCTAAAAGATCATAGATATTAAACTTCACCTAGAATTTAAAAATTAAAAAACATCCCAAGCATTTTAATCTTTATATTACTGAAAAATCTGATATCGGTCGACTACATCTATCGTCAGGCTCAATTATTTATTTATTGTTGTAAACTTTATCTTCTATATATGTAGAGTTACACACCCAGGAAACTTTCATTTAAAATGTTGAGTATGAGTGAGTTCTGACGGGGAGAGAACCGGTGAACAGGATCAGTCTGTCGCTGTGTCGAGCTCTGATCCTTCTGGGTTTCTAAGATTTTAAAATGTCACCCGTCAGAGTGTGAAGAGGGACGTTTGCTGTAAACACAGAGCGAAGTGGCGACCCCGGGGGCGGGTGGAGATAGCAGCTGACAGCACCGCACCACTGCACACCGGCCAAGCAGAGGGAGGAGGAGGGAGTGGAGGGACACATGGAGGGGTGAGTGATGGGGGTGAAGGGTTAGTGCAGAGGGGACGGAGGATGTACACCATCCTGACGGGGCGGAGGGAGGGCGGGGTTCGACTGCAGCCTGACAATATTTAGATATCAAGACGGGCAGGACCGAGGGAATCGAACCCGTCACCTTCAGATAAACCCCGAGCTGACAGAAACTTTCACCTGCTGTGATTCCTGAACGCTCTTCATCCGGCTCGCTAAACTAAAACAACTGCCGATCTTCTCGTTAACCGTCTCGCTTGCTTCAGAG
This sequence comes from Acanthopagrus latus, assembly GCF_904848185.1. Lineage (NCBI taxonomy): Eukaryota > Metazoa > Chordata > Actinopteri > Spariformes > Sparidae > Acanthopagrus > Acanthopagrus latus. The sequence goes on from NC_051055.1 coordinate 29,903,039, forward strand.
TCACGAGGACATCAGCTGATTGGACAATCACTTCCTGCTCGTGTCATCTAAAAACGTTCTGCTCAGCCTCCGCTGTGTTTTCAGGGCTCGTTTAATTGCGACCAAAACTTCCGGCGCACCACAAACGCTCCTCTTTATGTTGCCTCTCCTTTCATTGCCGGGCTCTAATGGCCTCAACAGGACCGCCATGAAGGTGCCAGCTCCTGGTTGCTAGGAGATCGGTGACATAACCACCAAACCCTCTTCACTTTCTTCGCTAAATATGAATTTTAACCGTGTCCTCACCCCGCTCTGCACTGTGCTCCGCCGAGCATTAATCCATGTTTTTGAAGAATTACAAGTGAATTTACATCTGCCCACTCCAGCTCCATTTAACACCGCGGCACTGCAGGAGGGTTAATTGGGCTTCTGCTCATCATCCTGCCGGCTCGGTAAATAAATCGACCGGGAGCTTTTTTGCTTTCCTCTCGCGTGACGAAGCTCGAGGCCTCTTCAGTGCGAAGGGGAAACAAAAAGTGGTGAGAGAACAGCCGACCCGTTCTCCCCTCAGAGGAGCTCTCACCACCAGGGTGTGTTTCCTGGATGCAAAGGGTTTAAAATCAGAGTGAATTTAACTCACGGCCTAGTTTTGCCTTCCCCTCCCTCGTGTCCTCGTTCTATTGTCACGTCGTGTTTGTTAGCAGCTGTGGATGTGAACACAAAGGCGGCGTCAGAGAGGTGTTGTGTTGACCTTTAGACGTCGCAGCCGAGGTACAAATACTTTGTTACTGCACCAAAGTACATTTTTACTTCACTTGAGTATCTAGTTTTCAGACAGCTGTCGACTTCTCCTCCCTAAATCTGAACACACACATCTGTCTTTTCATTTATTACTTTAGTTTGAACATCTGACATTAAACTGTTATTATTCTCTAGTTGTACTTTAAAGTGGATTTAAATGTTTCAGTTCAGCTGAGAAGTGACTTATCACACGAAGTGACAGCCAAATATTTTTTAAAAAACCCAAATTCGACGTGATGAACTCTGCAGCCGGAGCGGCATTTTTTTTACTATCATGTTTCACATCCTGCCTGTTCACATTCACGCCGAGCCTCTGCAGAAGACACTCATTCGTTCAGCTGCTTTGCTCAAGGGCACCACGGAGCTACTTGTTAAAAAGGAAGAAATCTATTTCTTATTCAATTTCCCCGACACTGATTCTCAGAGCCAGAAAAAGGATCAAACCAGAGGCCCTCCGGTTAACAAAAAAAAAGCTCTCTTTTTTTTCTTCTCGCCCACCGCAGCGCCAGCGTTACGGGAACAGATACGTTAGCTCGCGGGCTCGTCTCGCCGAGCGTCCTGCCCATTCTCCCTCGCCACTCTCTCCCTACCTCAGGAGGTATTTTAGTACAAGTGGGATTAAGCTTGTATATCCCGGCCCCTAGCTGTCATGCTGGGGATTATGATGCGGAGGGGAGGAGTGGTGGTGGTGGTGGTGGTGGTGGTGGTGGTGTATGCATCCGTTTGCTGAAGCCCTGTGAAAGGTGTGCCGGGCAACCCGGGCAGGCTGAGAGACCGGAGGGCAGCGTGGCGGCGAGGACGTTACACACTAATGTTCGGCTGGAGTCCAATCGCAGAGCGCCAGGAGCTGCAGCTCTGCAGGGGAGGTGGACTGAATTATACTCTTCTGTCTCGGCAAACCAGAGTCAAGAGACGGCTTGTTTTTCTCTTTCAGGCGCAACGTGAAGGCAATTAATATTTACTATGTTTTAAAGACCGACACCTGGGTTTGTTTATCTATCTTGAACTCTGCCATGAAGTGATGTGCAGCTCTGGGTGCGTTTGATTCAATTTAACTAACAAATGTTATTTCTGATCCCTGTCACATCATTTCCCTTGGAGACAACATATCTTTAAGGTTTTATCCGCTGCCTTTGACGGAGCGTGCTTTTAAAAAATGGCTTCAATAACCAAAAAAGACGAGTCAAAATTAAAATGAGAGGTCGAAGCAGAGGAGGACTGGACTCGATTTATTGTGAATTTTACTCTAAATGGAACTTAAATTTCCTTAATGAACATTGTGCTTAAATGAGGAAGACTTGAAACTAGAGATTGAAACCATAAACTAATCAGAAAACTGTTTACTGAGGTCATCTGTTATCATACGCTTACATACAATCTGACTTCTGTATGAAACCAGTGACGTCACAAGCATTGAAGCATTTTCCTCATAAGCTTCCATGTTAAAGAGAGGTCTGTAAAACTGACAGGACACCTCGAACTGCAAACAAGTTCAATAAAGACTCTTTTATATCTACCTGACAGTGTGAAGTCTGCGAAGGTTTAGGGAAGCAGACGCTAGAAAACTATTTGAGTTTTTCTCACAGGCTCCCTCTCTGCACTGGATATCTAGATCTTATAAATCTATGACGTCTTCATTTTCACAGTACAAGCAGTCCCTGAAAAGTTCTGTGCTCGCGTCCCTCAGGAGGGAACGTTGGGCTGCAGAAGGTCAAACACAGAGCTTGTTTACAATCTTTCTGATCTGATTATGTCTCCACATTACATCCTCCACAAAGTCACATTTACGGCACAAACTGACTCGTCCTTTTAGAAGAATGATCACATGTATGATTTAAAGAATAGCCTGCCGTCTAACTCTCCTGCAGCTCTTCTAACGCGACTCGTGTCCCCGGTGACCAATCAGAGGAGCAGGCAGACAGGAAGCGGGGCCGTAAATTGAGTGCTACTCATTAAAGTGACATTAATGGCATTATTGAGCACGGAGGAAAAATGAATCACGGAGAAATTGGCACAGGAGCGGCGCGGTAAAAAGGGGGTTGGCGGAGCGCCAGTCAGGAGGCAGAACCTGGATAATGTCAGGAGCAGGAGCAGAACCGCGCCGCCAACAAAGTGACCTCAGCAACGCCGTACATGACGAGCAGTTAGCGACTGCACCGCCGGCTTGCTTCTCTGATACCTGCGTAATGTCAGGGGGTAAACTCAGCCCGACCTGCTGCTCGTTTCTTCAGTGTTGCTCAGTGTTACACGATCGGTGCTTTCAGCCGAGCGATGCGAGCGCTCAGAGGCACGCTCCGAACGTGTTGATTATTACCATAAAGCATTATTTCCCCCTGCGATAACAGTTGCTATGCCAACTTTTGTGAAAAACCGGGGACCTAGTTAGCTCTCCTCTCCTTCTGTTGTTTATTCTTGTACATTACTGAACTCGCGGCGGCTCCAGAAAACAGTGTATTAAAGCCATAATACTCCAGAGGATGCTCTTCGCTGTGATGACTCTAACTTCAGATGAATAATCACAGTGAAGCATGGCCTATTTGGTGTTATGCTGCTTTTTTTTTTTCTTTTTCCGAAGGATTTCTCACTCACACAAAGTTTATATTTGCAGAGCGGTGACAGTTTCTTCATCCTAGACGTCCCTTTTTGATTAAAACAAGACATGAAGTCTGGCAGCACAGGTGGATTACGTCGCGCGGTTTCAAGCGCACATGGCACGTTTCAAAAATAGTTTAAAACTCGGCCTCAAAAACGACAACTTGCATCATAAAAATGAAGGAAAGTGACTCCTGATATCTCAAAGGAAGATGATTTGTTGAAACTGTTGATGCCAAAGATTTAGTTCATGTATGTTAGTAAGCATCATCTCTGCTGCTGTGGGAAGTTTAATCAAAGCAAATCAAAAGAAGCAAGTGGTGTGGGATCATGGGAGTTGGTGTTCTCACTGTCTAACAACCACTGATGAAACTCTGTGTGACTCACAAACCAGGTCAAGAATTAAAGATTTATTCTCTTTACGTTTACGTTTGAGGACGTTTCCCCAGAATTTCAGCGATTAAACGAAACACTGAAAACGTTTGAAGCGTTTAGATGTTTTATCTAAAGATGAAACAATGTGTCGATCAGCTGAGAGAAAAATGTATCTGTAACGATTCTGATCATTTAAAATACTGAATATTTTGATGAGGCTGCTTTTCTTCATTTAGATTATTAAACATTTGTCACTTTTATTTCTGAGAACTTCTGATTTTTTACCGCTTTCGAACATTTAATAGAGCAAAATATCATTTAGTCACCCAAGATTTCGATTTATTGATCCAAGGTAGCTGCTCTCCTACAGCGCACCCTTATTTATTATCAAATGGGAGGAAGAAGACTTGAAACAAGCGACTGGGAGCATCTGAACGCATCATTATGAGCTCTGATCACTTCTGATCAACTACTTCTGACAGATTATGGAGCAAAATTATTGACAATCTGCAGATTACTCAAACATTTTCTCTAAAGCGGACCATAATCTACAAAAACGAACACCATGCTGTGCTGCAGAAGACGTGAAACTAAGGAGTGGAGACAAGAAACTCGTCAGTAAACTGTTGACTGGGGTGATTAATCAAGTTACAATTAGGGTCATTTTCTCATAAGCTTCCATAGAATCAGACTGTCAGACAAAACCTGGAGCTCTGAGAACATCTGCGACACATTTTTCACAGTTTCCTGACAAATTACAAGTAATAAATCAAATATAATAACTGGTTGCAGCCCCAAGTGTTCCCTCAGCTCGGCCTCTCTGCTTCTACCTTTACCTGCTCGGGTTCACACCATCAGAGGTGGGGGGGGGGATTGTGGGGGGTGATTCTGTGGGGGGGGGGGGCGGTGCTGTTGGTGAGAGGTGGAGTGAGGGAGGTGTGGTGGGGGAGGGGGGATGGTGAAGGCGAGTGCTCTGTGAGTATTCAGGCCGCCATCAAGAGCCGGAGAAAAAACACCTCCGGCAGCAGGTACCAGCATGAGGAGGGGGGCGGGGTTACACAGAGGGAGGTGGGGGTGGGTGGGGGCGGTACTCACTGACAGCCTATAGTTCTGCATCATTTTATCAAACTCCTCGTCAATTTTTTTGTATTTCTCCTCAGTGCGGGGGGTGAGGGAGAAGGGCTCCTCGGGGTCTGGGCTCTCAGAGTCCCGGTGCTCTTTCTTGTTCAGAGCCTTCGTTCCCCAAACAAAAGACAAGAAGAGGGCAGACAGACAGACAGGAAGAGACGGTAGATAGAGACAGAGAAGAAGAAAGAGAAAGGGTAGGTTAGATGAGGTGACAAAAGTGTGACGGTACTCACGCCGTAGCGTTTGAAGAGGCTGTCCAGGTCCTCGGTCTTGCGGTACTTGTCCTCGTTTAGCGGGCTTTGGTCGATGGAGTCGTCGCCGTCGGGCTCGGGGCTGTTGCAGCCGTTAAAGCCTTTCTTTCGCAATGTCTGAGGCGGTCAGAGAAGAGGGTAGAGGAGGAGAAGGAGGAGGCACATTTACATTTCATTTTATTTCATGCACTTTTTTTTTTCCCTTTTGGATTTACCACTTCAGGCACATCTGTGTGAAGCCATTTTTTCTTTTTCTTTCCCAACATTTCCCAACAAACACAAATGACCAGCCGTGATTGCATCGCATCTGCCGACTCCCACACGGTTCATTGTATAAAAAAAAATAAAAAATGAAGCAGCAGAAGTCAGATGGAACAGTTTGACCCTGCTGATGACATACGAGGATGTTTTTTTTTTTTTGTTTTTTTCCCTCGCAGAAAAAAAACAACATTCTGCCTCTGATAATCCTCCATCGATCTGTCAGGTCAACGTTCGTAACATCTGCCGCCCACGTGAAAGCAACTTATTACCACCGAATCTGCACTCCTTCACCCGGCAGGTGCTCTCAGGGAAGTCACGGATTAAAAGGGTGAAGGAACTGCTGATTCAAATTCCAACAGGAGAAAAGCTTTTGAAATCAAAAGGTTGTGGCGTCAGAAAAAAAAACAAGCGCCCCCATCTTTACCGAGTTACAGATCTGCCGGAGCTGCCCGTGGCACTTTCACGGGGCGGTAAAGTGTATAAACCTGAGCCGTGTGTCAGAAGACACAGTGAGGCATCGCACCTCGACACACCAGCTAATCAACAGTGTTACTAATTGGTGTGAAGCTTTGCACCGAGGAAAGTGGTTGAGCGAAGCAAAAAAGGGTAAAGGGTGTGTGAGGGAGCAGGCGGTGGTGTTAGCGCGTGGCTAACGGCAGTCAGGTTGTGTCAGTGTTAGCACACTTTGGAGAGGGCGAGAGGAGAACGAGGGAGAGCGGGGGAGGCAGAGCGAGACAGAGAGAGAGAGGCTCTTATTTTGAGAGGATTCTGCTAAACGAGATTTGCCGTTAAGTAGCTTTGCCTGGTGGGCCCTTGACCACACAGCCAAGCAGATAGATCCTCGCAGCAGAATGGATCTTAAACCGGAGCTGGAGAGCCTTCTGTGGTCCAAATACAAGCTTTAGCCCTGAGTGGCATAAGATGAAGAGAAAGAGGGAGAAAATCCCTCCGCCTTGAAATCTATCAGCAAAAAAAGGAAATAAAGGATGAAGAACACTGCAAAAAAAAAAAAAAAAAAAAATCTCCAATTTATAAAATCAATTCCACCTTTAACCGAGTCCTGAAAACATTATTATCTTAACATGGAAATAAACACGTTTTTTCATTTAATGGCTTTTGAAGAACAAACTGGTTTCCTATTAATAAATGTTAAAAAAAATATTGATATATCTTTACAGGATATTGTAAATGATTCAATAATATTTCCTTTTCAACAAACTTCCTGCTGCCTCCTTTTCTCTCAGCTAGAAGGAAATTATCTTAAATGCTGCTATGCTCAACAGACAGTATCTTGAAAATTAATATAAAAAATTAAAATCTAAAATATTAATCAAGAAAAACTCACTTTTTGGTTGATTTAAAAACAACAATTTAAACAAGTTTATTTGTGTTGGAAACAGGTTGGAATACATGTTCATATAGTTACAAACAAGAAAAATAAGCTAAAAAGCTATTTTGGTAATTTCTCTGTTTTAAATCAAGTCTCCAGCTGCTTCAGGTGTTCAGCAGAACACTGCAACTCTGTTTTACTGTGAAGCTCCAGAAATGTTCTGTGGACTACGACACTTCACCTGACTTTATATCATCAGGGGGAGGAGAGGAGGACTTTATATCATCAGGTGGAGGAGAGGAGGACTTTATATCATCAGGAGGAGGAGAGGAGGACTTTATATCATCAGGAGGAGGAGAGGAGGACTTTCTATCATCAGGAGGAGGAGAGGAGGACTTTATATCATCAGGAGGAGGAGAGGAGGACTTTGTATCATCAGGAGGAGGAGAGGAGGACTTTATATCATCAGGAGGAGGAGAGGAGGACTTTATATCCTCAGGAGGAGGAGAGGAGGACTTTATATCATCAGGAGGAGGAGAGGAGGACTTTATATCATCAGGAGGAGGAGAGGAGGACTTTATATCATCAGGAGGAGGAGAGGAGGGCTCCGTAAATCTGCTTGGAATCCTCAAAAAAGTCTCTCCTCACATGTGCAGAACTTGCCTTAGAAACATCACGTTTTTAAGTTCTCTTCAGTATCACAGTGATGCAGTGACGGTTGTCTGAACATCCACAGGTTCACTGCTAACAGGAAGTGCTAACAGCTAATTCTGCAAAGTTTTAATCACATTTTTGAGTAGTCTCTGAAAGTCTCCAGCTACTTCAGTTGTTTAGCAGAATGCTGCAACTCTGACTCTATATCATCATGAGTGTGAGGAGAAACTGTACAGACTGAATGTTTTATATTTTGTGGTGAATTGCTCCTCTGAGGGCTCAATCATAGATCATAGAGACAAACAAGATTCTTTATGGTGTCATAGATAATCAATCAGATACAAAGTACTCTGAGATCACAGTTAATATCTCACACATTCTTTTATTTCTTTTAATTAATTATGCCGTGTCAAGTGAGACTGCAGCCTCGTGGTGGTCTGATTAAAACATTAGCACATGTTTCTCAACTGAGGATGATTCAACCGCATGCAAGTCGACCTCGGATGAGCAGCCGGCGGTAACTCGTACCTGCAGGAGCTCTCGACACAAAACCCCCGAGGAGGCAGAGACGGAGATTCCTTTAATTTGGGATGAATTAAGTCTTAAATCTTCAAAACAGGTGAGGGCAAGAGGGTAATGATGCCATGTGGATGTCGGGTAAAGAGACTTTTCAGTTTTAATAACAATGGCGCTCTTTGATATGAATCTCATTAAAACTGGAAGCCGTTATTATCATCGCAGTGTCAAAGCCGCGTTTTATCTACCCACAGAAACGGGTTATTAGACAGATTTGTTCCAACAGCGGAGACAGTCGCCTGATTCAGCTGTTCGGTCTCACCAGAACAAGTCGGCGCTCTGATCTGCAGCTTAATGCAAATTTAACGCACGGGAGGCGACGACACACGCTTTGTTGTCCACAGTTCATAGAAAACACTCTCCGCAGTGGCAGTCGCTGTGCGGATATGCGTGTGTGTGTGTGTTTGTTCTGACCTAAAAAAAAAATGAAAGTATTTTGAGGGAACAAAAGAAAAGAAAAACACAAAGGAAATAAAAACAACTTCGGCGTGACAATGACGGCATGTGACAGAGGGCTGCGTGGCAGACGTGATCGAGGCGTGGACCTCCCGCCCTCGACTGTCAGCACACAGACAGACTTCTTAAAAAACTGGCAAACAAAATGTGTGATGACACCGGAGACATGTTGGTGCATCGTTCACATGGACAGACTCACACTTTCATACTGAAGGTGGCACGATTCTGGTGCTTTCTAACCCTGAAGTCGATCACATGACCACCGTCTAACCCAAATCCCAACAAAGACCTAAAGGATCGATACTGTCTTGTTTTCATCGTTTCAGTCTTTATTTCTGTCAATTCTGACGATATTATACTCACTGAAGAAATGGCTGATATAAGAGAAATCTGTTCTGACTCAGTAAGACTTACAGTCGGATGATCGGGTTATTAACAGTGATGGATGTTTAAATTGGGAACTGTTTTTACCTTTAGCCCACATTTGGTTCTGATTGTCTCGACTGCTCGTGTTTCCTGACCATCTAACTTTGTTGTGTCGTTGTTGTCATGTTGCCAGATCTTAGAAATAAACTTAGTGAGTACGATGTTGTAAATACTATCAGAAAACAAAGACACATGTTTAAATAAACCGCACAATCCTTCAGTTTGAAAACCAATCCTGAACACGACGCTGTTATCAGAGGTTAATCTGAAGTCGCCATGTTGGTGTTTCTCATGAACATCATGATAAAGGTTGCTCCAGGACTGCTGACTTAAAGTTTTCCGCCACAGTTTCCGGATCCCAGTCTTACTCCCGAATCACTAAGCTATGATATTAGAAGAATGTGTTCATCCAGTTGCAACGTTGGTCATGACGGTCCAGGAACATCATCAACACACATGTCAGACTGAGCATCACACACAGTTTATCTGCAAAAACCTTGAATCAACATTTTGTAAATTGGTGCCTACAAACTATGTTACGGAGAAGGCTGAGGAAAGATAGTCGATATGGCAAATAAGCAATAATCAGGGTAAGTTTAGAGTTATGCCACTTGGATAATCTGAGAGAACTTGAACTCCTTACAGTAACGGGTAACGAGTAACGAATCGTCCAGTTTGGACAAAATGTCCTCAAATCTGTATTAAACTGGTCTGGCAGTAAACGCACCACGCAGCAGGTTCCCCTCCTCGTCTCCAACACACTCCACCTATCACGAGCTTCTCTCTCTCTCATGTTAACACACTGGTACAGTATTCTGTGAACACTACAGTAGGAACATTTCCCTTCTTCCTCTCCCACAGTGAACATTTTGTGTAACAGCACACATACACACACGCACACACACACACACGCACACACACACACACACACGCACACACACACACACACACACACACACACACACACACCCTCTGTAGTCCACTGATCAGCTTGTCTCTCAGTCAGTCAGCCATCTGTTCACCTGTCCGCCGTCTCTCTCTCTCTCTCCCTCTATTGTGTTGCCAGGGTAAGATTCACCCTGCAGAGCACCACGCCGGCCTCTGACTGGCTGCGGCTGCTCACAAGCCCCGCCCCCGTCTCCCTCCCTCCCTTCCTTCCCCTCTGGCTCGCTCGCTCGCCCACCCGCCTGTCCGCCCGACCTCTGTTTCCAGCTCTCCATGAAATCGCTGCCGCTCTCTCTGTCTCTCTCTCCCTCTTCCTCGCTCTGCTTCGCCTTCTCATCTCTCGGCCCACCACCTTTACTGCTCGCGCTCTCACAGGAAAGTGCAAAGTCTCGCACTCGTCCTTCTGTGTTTGCTGCCCTTAACATCTCTGCCTCTTTCTTGTAATGTCTCCATATGTGAATCTCCCTGGTCGCCCATTTCCTCTCATCCTCCTCCTCCTCCTCCTCCTCTCTCATCTTTTTCAGTCACTTTCCCACCACTCTCTCTCTCTCTCTCTCTCTCTCTCTGTCTCTCTCCTCCTCCTCCTCTCTCATCTTTTTCAGTCACTTTCCCACCACTCTCTCTCTCTCTCTCTCTCTCTCTCTCTCTGTCTCTCTCTCTTTCTCTCTGTCCTCTCTTGACCTGTTCCCAAAGCGTTCCCATCGTGTTTTCTTCTCCTTCTTTCTCATCTCGTCTCTCCTCCTCACGTTCAGTCGTTTACCCTCCTCTCAGGCTCGGTTATCAGACCTTCATCTGTCGGTACCGACAGAAACGCAACATTTCAAATAAAGGAAACGTCTGTCTGTCTTTTCCAGACGTTTTGTGCTCCAAATATACAGATTTTAATTCAGAGCTGATTGTGCTGAATTTCATTTATTGGAATTATGGAAACAAATCTTCAGTATTTTTTCAGCATGATCCGTGTTTGATGTAAAATAAGAGTTAAAACAGACAGAATAAACATAACATTTTAAATAAAACAACACAAATGATTGACTTCATTTTAATAACGAAGCTCACGTCTGTCCAGCCGATACTGAGGCAACAAAAAAAGTGATAATATCAGTTTGCTTAAAATGTATTTTTGTATTATTTTAAATGACAAATTATGTGTATTCTCATCAAATATGTTTTCTCGTAACAGTATTTAGTGCTTCATCTGGACATATATGAACGTCTTCCCTGATTCATATTCGTTCTTTCAGTTTGTACTTTTGTCCTCGTCTCGCACTCTTTCCTGCTTTCTTGTCCACCAGCTAAAAGGTTTAGCTTCTTTATCTGAAGGTTTGAGGAAGTCTCAAAATATTCAGACTAGAAAAACTCCTGACAGGATTTGTGATTTTGGGCAGGATGGATAAAAGCTGACTTCCTGAAAGCTCCTAAATTTGTCTTTTTCTTGTTTGATGATGTCTTAACATGTAGACTTTTTACTATCTCCTTCCTTATTTGATACATTTTCCTATATGTTGAATATCTCTGTTAGTGATTCTGGTATAAAAGTATTTCAGCTTGTTGTCATTCGCCTGTTGAAGAGACGGAAGGCTCCACTTTACTTTTGTGAGGTTTAATCCAGCGTCCAGTCCCATTTTTTTCCCCAACATATTCGAGTTTACCTCAGAGTGCTGCTGTGTGTTTGTCTGTGTCAGTCATATGGGACATCGCGTCCACAGCACCGGCTGCTCACATGTTGTATTATAGATCAGCAGTCGTCGTTTTCTTGTGTCGCTAACGCACCGAGCCGCGAGACATGAGCAAAGTGACTCGCTAGCATGAAAAATGCAAGTTCTAGGTTTTAATCAAGTCTTCTTCCGTCGATTAATGACTCGAAATCTACCGAGTAAACCCGATTAGACCTTTTCCATCTTTTAACAATAATCTAATCAGGTTGTCTTTCGAGCTGCTCTGTTTTGTCTTCATCCTCCCCTTTAATCCTGACACTTTCTGTTCAGTAACCCATCATCCACTAACCACCTCCAGCTCTGACTCCTATTATTTATCCATGAGGTTAATGGACCTCCGCCTCTCGCCGGCTCCTGGGAGGCTTCAGGACGACTCGCTTGGTTACAGAAGGAAGCCGAGCGTGCGGGGCGTTCACCCCCTCGGCTGCAGACGGCCTGTCAGCCACAACAGATAACGTCTCTGCCCCGATCGTTGTTAGTTCGCCTGCACTAATGGAGGCTGAACAAAGGGGAGCGCATCGTTTGTGAAAGAAAAATGAATTTATCAAAAGGAGACTTTTGTTTCAGGATCGCTACGCGTCTGTTTTCCGATCATCACTCAGCATCTCAACAATATGAGCGAGTCTGAAAATGAGTCGCTAATTCATCAATCAAGGACTTCCAGCACTTAATATCTTTTTAATGGAGTCTTGGCCCCAGTTTTTTTTTTTTGTATGACTATTAATCATTTTTGCACGAAAAGGATCAAGATTTCAATTCTGAACAGAAAAGCTGCACGGCACAATGATATCACAGTGAAGTCTCTGACCTTGAAATTCTGCAGAGATGCTGTTGTAATAATGAGAAATCAGGTCCAATTAACTGTTCATCTCAACGAGCGCTCTTGTTTAGAGGCGACGACAAAAGACGCCTCGGCTTTGAACCCTGAATCAAAGCCGGTGTAACGCAGCCACAACCAGAAAAAAAAGGACTGAAGGAAAACGACTTAATGCCTCTTTACATTTTAAAAAGCAATCCTCGTGTGTGTGAGTGTCTTTTAATTATATTTATTATTCTCTGGAAGGTTTTCTTTGCCTTTTACCGGAGCTTCAAGGTAAGTTATTTACACCTGGGCCTCATTTATAAACCTGACAAAGATTTTTTTTTTAATTTCAAGTATAAAAAACTGGAATCGATCCAGGTGAATTTCCCGCTGGTTAGTTTGGGACGTTCACTGTTTGTGTCCGAGCTCGTGGTGAACTGTGTGTGTTTGAGGCAGCTGCAGTCAATTCAAGCTGATTTTCAGATTCATAGATCACATAAATCTACAAGGTACAAACAGGATTCTGAGAACCTGCATGGTTACGACCAGCAGCAATGATTTTAAGATTTACTGTGCTTCCACTGTTTTGTCTGAATTATCAGAAAAATATTTTTTCTGACTGGGAAGATTCACGTGAAACCCCTCATGAGTCAGAACAACAACTCTGGAAGTTGGAGGAAATTTTGGGACTGGAGTTGCTGAGTTGACGTCATGACACTGAAACATGGCGGATGAAAGTAAACGCTGGGTTGATGGTGATGGTGATGTATTGTTTCCTTTGGGTTCAGGTTTCCTGTCAACGTGGTGTTTAAATGCTTTGAGGGGTAAAATGCAGCTTAAGTTCGATTATAAATCTCTGACGTGTCTCATCTTCTACTCTAACCCATGACATATTATTCCCCGAGCAAAATGCCCCAAAGATATTATTAACTGATATTATTAAATGTCTGCAATTCTCTCTGTGAAGGATTTTAAATCATAAAATCCTTTATTTTCAGACATTTACACTGATAAATATCAAAATATGCCTTAAAAACACAGATTTTGTGTGTAATTGTCCGATGTGGACACCACAGGCCTGCAGGCTGTTTATATAAATCTAAAGGAGTCCCAGTGAGAGTGATCAGCTGACCTGCGCTGACCAATCATGTCCCTACGAGGACAGGCCTTCCAGTAACCTTGTCCGGTCCAGATTAGGATGTGACAGGTGTTGGAAGGAGGTCGTCAGAGTTCGTAGCAGGATTAACATCTCCAGGCAAACAGAGGCACCGACCTGAGTGTGTGCTGAGGAGTGTGTGATGCTACGAGTCTAAAGCGACGTGAAAACACACTCCCACCAGTTTGTGTTGGACGTGTCGACGCCATCGTGGCGGCCGACAGAATCAGTTACGAATCCCGTCGAGTTGCATTCTGCGATACATGAGGAGCTCCACCTGGCCGCGGCCCAGGAGGAATCAGGGCGGTGCCCGGAGTCCTTAAGCCCCTGCAGAGAGGCTCGCCGCTGAGATCTGCCTTCCTCTTGAGCGGCTTAAAAAAAGAGAGAGAGAGAAAAAAAGGGGCATCCCCCTTCTCCGCCCATCTTGCTTTCTCCCTCGCGCCCATTCACCGCCGCTCTTTTCAGCACTCCGCTAGCTCGTGTTCCCTCTGTCCCTCGCTCTCTTCCTTCCCCTCGCCCTGATTGGGATCTGCAGTCAAGCGGATTAACACATTCTGGCAGGAGAGGCAGGCTGCCCCCACACACACACACACACACACACACACTCTAACACACACTCTAACACACACTCTTTCATGCAGCATGTGCACCACAGAGAGAGGCTGTGTGTGCATATGCATCGCCTCTCAGCCTCGTAGTGGAGTGAAGGAATGTCTAACTGTGTGATGAAGTACACACACACACACACACACACACAAATGTGAACTTAAGTGCTTCTAAGCATCTCTGCGTACATGCACAGTACATGTAGGGTGACCACACGCAAGCCAAAACATACGAGTGTGTATGCGTGTGCAGCAGGAGTGTGTGTGTGTGTGTGTGTGTGTGTGTGTGTGTGTGTGTGTGTGTGTGTGTGCCTGCGTGACTCCATCCACACTTCATAATTCATACTCAGAGGCACTTGCATCAAGAGACTCACAGAGGCAGAGCAGCAAACGGGCACATTTTGTGACGATCCAATTATCCCGTCTCTCTCTCTGACTGTATGTTTCTGTCGCTCGTCGCTTCTCAGCTCCGTCCTCGACCGACCGCGTCACACCGACCACATTACAGCCCGCGCAACGGCAGATAATACGCCGACTTGATGATTATCCTATATTTCATCCGCACGTCCGTGTCAGATCGGCCGTTCTACTTGGAATTCCCCTGAAAGTCCCAACGCGGTCTGAGCATGTGACCACATGTGATGGAGACACTTGAGGAAAAACTCAGACTGCTGCTACATTAAAATATATACGCTGATGTTTTGAAGTTTTGTTTGGTCTTGTTCACAGACTTCCTTCCTCTCTGACTCTCTCCTGGAAATTTTAGCGACAGACAGCCGAATGAAACTCACAGTAACAGTAAGCTTGAGTCAACATCGTTGGAAACATTTTTAAAGGAAACGTTTTTAAACAATTTAACGTAGAAATCGCACATATTCACTCAGCTCTTCCTGCCAACGTTTTTCTATTAAACCTTCCTGGCAGTAAAACATCTGAAAGTATTCTTTTTAATATCAAACTGGAGAAGACAAACAAAATCCACTGATGAATCTCAATAAAAGCCAGTCTGTAATAAAGGCCTCGTTAGCTTTTAGTTGGTTTTTGCAGATTTTTTTCATTTCTTCATTTATATGATGGCTGCATTTACTAGTTACCCGACAGATTAATGTTTGTCATGACAAGTTTGAAACATAAATACAGAAACTCACTTTCCAGATCAAACGAAAAGGTAAAAGAGAGTTAAACACATCGTCTTTGAGCCTTCTTGCTTCCTTCTCATCTCTGTTGAGAGCTGCACATGTGCAGAACTGATCAGATCCTCACGAGTTTAAGACGTTTATGAGCTGCAGATGAACATGACAATTAGTGTCTGTCATTTGTTGTCATTTGATTAAACTCTTCATTTGTACTTAAAATGCAAGAAAAATGGACTTCGAGTGGGATTTCTGAGACACTTGGCTGAACTGACCCTGAACTTTAACCCTGAATGTGTTGCTGTTGATTTCTTTCTTTCTTTCTCGTACGGAGGTTGTGATGACTTAGTACAAATGCGACTGCAGAAGCAAAATAATAAGTTCCAGGACGATCGCTAACACTCGCTAACACAAGGAGGTGTGTGCTGCTGCAGCACATCTGGCTGAGGGGACATCTGAGGACGAGCCCTGCAGAAAAGTTGTTAAGTAAATGCCTCCCGGCCGACAGAGAGGACGGAGGAGGATGAGGAGGATGAGGAGGATGAGGGGATGGAGGGACAGTATACAGGCCGGTATGGGAGGGAAGCTACCACGTAGGACACACACACACACAAACACAAACACACACACACACACACACAAACATGCAGGTCGACACACAACCGAGAGGCTCACCAGGCCTGAATATTGTATGAGGCGTTCTCATGGGCCACTGCAGAGCGTGCAAACAGAGAGAGAGGTGGACACACACACACACACACACACACACACACACACACACACACACACACACATAAAGAGAGGGGAAGAGACAGAGTGACACACTTGAAAACACAAACACATGTACGCACACAAACATGACCAGTGGAGCTTGAGCTGATGTGGCCCGAAGCAGCCCCAATGCCCAGTGCCACACACACGCACACACACACACACACACACACACACACACACACACACACACACACACACAGACACACACATACACACATACACACACTTAAGAGCCATCTGCAGCTGGAGATACAGCCTACAGAAAAGGCTTTACACTCGGAGGCAGACAGAGAGCGAAGGATAAGAAGAGAGGAAGGGAGAAACGATGGTGACCGAGTGATTCAGGAGGAGGTGAGAGACACGACAGCAAACTCTGCTACCTCACGTTTACCTCCACTCAAATCTAAAACTGCTTCTCCTTCACGTTTCAGCCCGTCATTATGTTACACGTCACTGGATGAACTCGGCTCTGCTCCCACAAACCCTCAACCGACCAAATAGTCCGAGGAGCTAAAACAGGAAGTGAAAGTCCTTTTTGCACACTTGACCTCACAGTGAAGACGCTTTAAGACACCAAAAAAAAGTAAGACAGTTTGTCGATAAGATATGAAGATGTACGTCGCTGTTGGCTGCTGCGCTGCTTAATATTTCATATTTCATTTCTTATTTTGTTAAAATCATGAAGGTTTCCACTTCTTAAAAAACATGTTCTGTGCTGAGATCTGATTTATGCCCAGCAACACACTTTGCTTTTTCAGCGTGACCGATGAAAGAGGGCGCTGAATGAAAGCTGCAGTGGAAAAGAGGCTGTTAGCTGCGTTTTGAAACACCTCCAGCACACCAGCAGCCAGTGATTGATTTAGATGTTTGTGGATAACTTCAGACAAAGTTGGGAGAAGAGCGAAGCCTTAAAGCAGCAGTTAGAGGTCGGAGGAGCCTCTCAGGGATTTGCGAGATGAATCAAACAATCTTTAAAGCTTCTGAGCTTTTTTCCAGTAACGTGTTTGATAAAAAAAAAAAAAAAAAGTCTGGAAGGGGGAAATAAAACTCATGATGTGGTGTCAAAGTTCAGCACTCCTGGGACGCATGGAGGCGCCACTTTGTTCATGAAGGATGAACACAAACTGGAGAACAAATGGCTGAAATGTATATTGTATTTTTTTTTTGTTTTTTTGCAAGGCCGTCAATCCCACTCCAATAATTTTGTTTCCTACATTTTCATTTCAGATTATCAGCAACGTGTGAGATTACGTCAAGCATTTTGTTCCTGTCGTCACATGTGGAAAAAATGGTTTTATTCCAAAAAGAACACGGCCAATCTGAGATTCCCCCCGTAAATCAAAAATACATAAACTTGTAAATCTTGAGTCCAAACGGATCAGGACTCTCGGGTTCTCTGGGCGTGTGTTTGTGTTGGAACATCCCGAGCTTTCAACATGACAATAAATATCTGATGGTGACTTCACGTTGACGGTTGACCGATTGTGAACTCCTGCAGCGATAAAACGTGTTAAAAAAAGCAAAAAAAAAACATTCAAAGTCGAGCGCTGGAGTCCAGCTTTAAGTCCACGCTCCATATGAAGCCTAAGTGCTGCGCTGCAGTGAGCACGGCTCGCTGAATCATACCTAACCATCTCGTGTTCAATTCATGAGAGGGCCATTATGCATAAAAGGGTCAGCAAGGCATGTGAACGTGCTCCGCGTTTCGCCTGACGAGCTCCAGCGAAGCATTTTTTTCCCCAGAGGGATGAAAGACGCTAAGAAAACAAATGTATTCCCATCACAAAAACATAAAAAAACGGGACTCCATGATTGCTCCCTCGCACCTTTTCTCCTCACCTCATCTCTGACCTCTCTCTTCTAGTCAATATGCAAATGAACACATGTTATGTTTCGGCTGCCTGACAGGCCCTGCTCCTCATGCACGGTGGCCATTTTGTGCCGAGGTGGCTTCCAGGCGTCCTCCTTTGGCTCCTCGTTGTTGGAGAGGTCTGAGCGTAACGACGGGCCAACAACAGAGGGGTAAAAGGGGGGAGGACCAGGGGAGAGGCCCAGCTGTCCCTACCTCTGCCCCCCCTACAAGCCAGTAGGCAGTAAGTACAGCCAGAGACGACGCTGGGATGGGCCGGACTCAACGACTCAGAACCGGACCAGACTAGAACGAACCAGATACGCCAAACATTTGCTGGTTCCAGTGTTCAGTGTGAGGATTTGCTGCTTCTCTTCGTCAGTAAATGAAAAGTCTTTGGACAAAAGGAGATTATGAGATTATATCTGAGGCTCAACATTTTCAGTCTTGAAGGGGGTAAAAAAAAACAAAAAAAAACCCTCTGGATTCATTCTAACTGTAATATAAAGAGATAATGATGGGAAAATCTACAGTAACTTTCCTTTGTAGCAATCTGCCGTCTATTAAAGAGATGTGACGCCTAACCATCGTCAATATTAGCATTTTCTCCCTGCTGTATGAGACAGTTAGCTTAGCATAAAGAGTTGAAACCATTAGCCTTGTTCAGAGCTAGCATAATCCCATGTAGCACCACACTGGTTGTGTTTATGCTTTAATTTTATGTACAGATTAAACAAATGAGATGAAACATATGAGAACAGACATCATGACCTCTTGGTGTTTGTGTTGACACACTGATTATTTTATAGACTAAACAACTGTGAGAATAATCATCAGTCCAAGAAAAGGTGGATCTGACTTTGGCGTCTCTTTGCAGCAGGAAACAACAATTTTTTGGGGCATAAAATCCAGTTTGAAGTCTGGACTTCAGATCATCTTGTACCAAAGACACGGGGAAAACATACTTTTACAGAGTTGAAAGCAGTGAACCGGACCGGCTTTGATAGACTGGACGAGACTTAATTAAGTCTGAATGAGTCAGTGGAGGACGAGAACTGATTAGGTTTCAATCTTGACGATCCCATCGGGGAAAATAAACCCAACACCGACTCACCAACAAAGACGAGCAGAAACAGTAAGTAAGACTACAACGAGCTGATGTTCACAGCTTCACAGAGGCTGATACTCAGAGTTTAACAGATACTGACTCCATCTTTAAATCACTGTCTGTGTGTTATACGTAGGACAGAGTATTTCCTGTTGTTTCGCCCCCCACTTCCCACGCTTTACCTCGATGATGTCGGCGTTGGTCCGGCTCTCGTGCGGCTCGTTGTACTCGGTGTACTTGAGCAGGACCTTGTCCATGTCGGTGCTGGCGTACTGGAACAGCTTGTTGGAGTGGTTGAAGATGATGAGGGCGATCTCGCAGTCACACAGGACGCTCAGCTCGTACGCCTTCTTCATCAGACCGAACTTTCGCTTGGTGAACGTCACCTGGAGGAGAGAGGAGAGAAAATTACACCCCAAATCCTTTTTTTTTTTTAACACCTTTCCAGTGAAGCAGTCTGCCTGATCCTGTCGAGTTTCATGACACTCACACTCATCCCAGGTGGTTTTATCTCACCCTGCTGACATTTCTGTTCCTTGTTATAAGAAAGATAAGTATTAAAGCATCTTTTGCCCCTAAATGTTTGAAGCTCCAGGGAAAATACAGACTGATAACCATCTCCAACTTCAACCTAACCCACATGAGCTCAGTTCAAAAGTAAACAGTCAGTTGAAGCAGACGTTCATAAACACGTCTGGCTTCCTCCGACTCTCTCTGAGCTGCTCACATCCTGCATGTGTCGTCAGTGATTTGTCTCCCTGCTGTTGTTGTCAGATGACCACAGAACCATAAAAATGTCATGATACAATATAAAAACAATTTTTATTTAAGGTCTCACAGGGCAACGAGCACGATCAGCTTCAGATAAGTTCTTGATGCACTGCGAGGTGGAGGCTGACAGCAAAGTGGACACGGGGACAGGAGTGTGTTAAAAATGAAAGATGTGTCTCGCAAACCTCGTGAGAGTAAAATAAACAAAGAAAAAAGAGAATTAAAGAACTAGAAAACTTGCAACTACATGCAACGAGCCAGTCTTGCTTTTCAGTCTCTTTTACTTGTAGCGTCTTTAAATATAAAGCAGCTAACTGATGGAGAGTTTGTTGCTACACCTGCATTTCAAGTGATGATGATGAAACGATGAAGCACTGACGGCGAGCGGCAGAGAGACGCTGTGAATGCAAACCGAGCTGAGGGTAACAGCGGAGAAGCTGTCAGTTTATGAGTTCATCTGAATTTTTTAAGGCTCGTGTCACAGAGCGCACGGCTGAAAGTCAAACAATGAGGTGATCCCTTCAGCGTTCCAGTGTCAGACTCGAGTCGGCTGACACAATCAGACCAGGCCTCCGGAGGGCGACGCTCGCGGTGCTGCGGTGAAAAACTCCTCTGCAGCCCCAAAAAGCATTTTCACCAAAACAGACATCTGCAAAACTGTTGACGGGACGACAACAACTGCAAACGAGGTCGATTAGGTTTTATATCTGTGACGATGTAAAGTCTGCGGTCTACTCGACGGGGGACGCCAGAAAACTTGTTCGGCGTACGCGCCAGGCGAGCAGCTCTCCTTGGTTTGAACAGCCGCCATCTTTCCATCTGGTATCTAGTTCATCTATATGAATCTATGCAGCAGACGGCCCGAGTCGAGCTGACACGGGTCCGTTTACATGGCTGCGTCTCGCCAGGAACCTCGGGTCTGAACTGGACTCGAGGAACTCCAGTAAAGATCATTAGGTTTGTAATAAACGTCACAATTATCAACATCGTTTCCTGCATTAAGTTCTGTTGTATTTGACAAATATCTACACCGATACATCTGTCAGACTCTCATATTGGGAAATACACTTGCTTAAGTTCAGTCTGTCAGTTTAAATATGAAGAATGAATCCTGGACACAGTTAGCCTAGCTTAGCATGATGACTAATAACAAGGGAATCGGCTAGCCTAGCCTAGCCTTAGCCTCTGAAGCACAAAAAAAAAAACCAAAGAACTAATTTTGAGCCAGATTATTTTCTTGACCAGGCGCTGTGACTTCAACCTCAGGCCGACTCTCAATCTCAGTTTGCTGAAGAAAGTGGGAATAAAAACAAACATATTTCCCTCAAAAGGATGAACTATTCCTTTAAGGCACAGCTCCACATCATCATCCTGCACCACCGAGCACTAAATCTGTTTTATAGTCATGTGTTAAGGCCGATGCAGTCGAGGCAGAAAGACACCGACGGACTCACTGCATCAAAGTACTGTGTGCTTCAGGAAACAGACTTTCTAGACAGAGCGCCTAAACATGCTCGCTTTCAAGAGCTCGGTTTGTGTTGTACACATCACACACACACACACACACACACACACACACACACACACACAGGCTTTCTCCTCCCTGCACACACACACTCCTTCAGTCCCGTCACACTCATTCTCCTCGTCATTTTCACACTCTCTTATGCTCTTTTCCATGCTCTTTTTTCTATGTCACACACTCTCTCCTTCTGTCGCACATTGTTTCTCACACACACACACACACACACACACTTGTACGAGCCCCCCTCGGTTGTGAACGAGCAGAACAGAACCGGCAGTGTTGCTGTGAGGCGCCGGGTCCCTTGTTGTCTGCTGCTTGGCTTTAGAAAGCGCTTCCCTGCTATAACCAACTGGTATTTACAATCCGGGGAGATTTGGCTTTGTTTGGATTAAACACACAGGACGGCACAAACACAAACACGCACAGGGACAGAAAGATTAAGACGAGAGGGAGGAGACGAGAGAGGAAAGGCTTCAGGT
Source organism: Acanthopagrus latus (assembly GCF_904848185.1). Lineage (NCBI taxonomy): Eukaryota > Metazoa > Chordata > Actinopteri > Spariformes > Sparidae > Acanthopagrus > Acanthopagrus latus. Next base: position 29,924,733 of record NC_051055.1, read on the forward strand.
ACCGAGGGGAAATCTGGCGTCTGATATGGGAGGGATGCAAATAAAGTGAAGAGTGTGCACAGATGGGCTGCCGGAGCGAACCGAAGGGGCTAAAAGGTCTCCAGCTCCTCAGGCCACGCCCACCAGTGACATCATCACATTTTTCTTCATGTTTACTGCACTGAACTGAAAAACCCAGATCTTCTTTGAATGAATAATACATGTTTTTAAAGTTGAAGTTCACCTAAAAAATATAAATCCAGTCATCGTCTCCTCCCACTTCAGATGCTAACAATGCAGCTAGTGGAAGAGGAGGGGACTTTATATCATCAGGAGGAGGAGAGGAGGACTTTATATCCTCAGGAGGAGGAGAGGAGGACTTTATATCCTCAGGAGGAGGAGAGGAGGACTTTATATCATCAGGAGGAGGAGAGGAGGACTTTATATCCTCAGGAGGAGGAGAGGAGGACTTTATATCATCAGGAGGAGGAGAGGAGGACTTTATATCATCAGGAGGAGGAGAGGAGGACTTTATATCATCAGGAGGAGGAGAGGAGGACTTTATATCATCAGGAGGAGGAGAGGAGGACTTTATATCATCAGGAGGAGGAGAGGAGGACTTTATATCATCAGGAGGAGGAGAGGAGGACTTTATATCCTCAGGAGGAGGAGAGGAGGACTTTATATCATCAGGAGGAGGAGAGGAGGACTTTATATCCTCAGGAGGAGCAGAGGACCCCATGAATCTACTTAGAAATCCTCCTAACAGACGCTTCTTACACATGCAGAACTTGCCTTAGAAACATCATGTTTTTAAGTTCTCTTCAGTATCACAGTGATCCAGTGACGGTTGTCTGAACATCCACAGGTTCACTGCTAACAGGAAGTGCTAACAGCTAATTCTGCAAAGTTTTAATTGAGTTTTCGATATTTTTTTTCTGCCTGGTCGCCATTTTTTTTGTCTAAAAACTAAAAAGTTAGTTTCTCTCTCAGACTCTGAGTGTCTTCAACATCCACCAAACTCTCTAGTTTCAGTCCGACGTAACTCACAGCCTGATTTACGGAACATTTTATTCCTTTTTCTGATTTATGGACTGATAAACAGAGTTCTCTGAGAAAAAACTTTGACTCAAACACATCAGAAACACGAAGAAGAAAACATTTTAAAACCCGACTTTATCCAATATTCAAGATTTTCTGTTTTGGAAATGTTTGCAAGTCAGCGCATATTTAACTGGATATCTGCAGAAACACTTGTGATATGTTGTGGTATTGATCTGAAATGATGAACGTGGAGCTGGATGTCGCTTCTGGTTCACCTGCACTGAGACGCCGACTGTATTTGTCAAACTGAAAGTAACTGAAATGAATTGAATAACGAGGGAAGGAGAGAGGAACAGATAGAGAGGTGGAGATAAGATAGAGACATCGAGGATGAGACCTTCAATCTCTCCATCTTTCGTCTCTCGTCTCTTTCCTTTCGGCACCCGACATGTTCTTTTTTTTAAGCCTCTCTCTCTCGTCCCACCTTCCTCTCTTCCTTTCTCCTTCGTCTCTTTCTTTTCTCGCCCTCGTTTTTCTCTTCCTCTCCTCTTTCTCTCTCGCTTTTTTTTTCTTTCCACATCCTCCCCCCCTCCCTCCTCTCGCACTCGCTCACTCATTGCTTCCTGCTGCCACAAATCAAATTATATCGGGGTCGTATCCATGGGCAACCGACTCCCCTCTTGCCTCCCCTCCCGCCCCCCATTTCTCACCTCATCACACACTGCTACCATCATCTTACCTCCCTCACTCTCTCTCTCTCTCTCTCTCTCTCTCTCTCTCTCTCACCCCCCCCCCCTTCATCTTTATCTCACTGTCTATCTACATACCTCCCCCCTCCTCCCTCCTTCACACACACACACACACAGCGAGCAGATAAATTATGTGGCGATGTTGGAAAAGGGAGGAAATTACGGCTGTGCAGGACGACATGAGTGGCTGGTGATGAAGAGACAAGCCTCTGCAAACACCAACAAACCGCTCTGCTAACAAATTATAAGGTCATCCAGCGGCGCGGCAAACAAACAACAACGACAGCAAACATCCTCAAACGTCGCCCGCCGCCCCCCCCCCCAACCTCGCCCTCGTCTCGCCTCTCTTCTTGTTTTCTCAGAGAAAAGTGGGCGGCGGGGAAGCGACTTCAGGTCTCGATCCTGATGTTTGCCACAAAGGATAAACACGCTGGAGGTAATTGACATTAAGAAACAGAATTGCCAGGTAACCAATGGCAACTGAAGAATAAGACATCCTCAGTGAGGAGAGAGAGAAATAAAAGAAGGAAAGGGGGCGAGTGGTTTCATCAGTGTGTGTGTGTGTGTGTGTGTGTGTGTGTGTGTGTGTGTGTGTCTTGGCGAGGTTGTGGTTGTGTGGCAGATGGATGAGGAAAACCACCACTGACAACCGCAACCTCCTCTCGCTGTTTCCTGTAGCTAAAAACTCTCTCTTTCATTCGTTCGTTCGCTTGCTCGCCGTCTCGGGTCGGATCATTTAAAACCAGATACCGATCGTCACCGCGCGGCTTTGTGGGATCAGTCTGAAGGAATTAGCGGTGAAGAAGAGGAAGAAAAATTTGCTTTTCAACTGGAAATACTGGGCCTGAACTCTGCTTCTGCTTGATAAATCTGCTCATTTGAGGTTATTTCAGGTTTTCAGAAGTGAAGTCCCGTCATGAAGCTGAACCATCAGGACAGAAACATGTTTTAAACTCCTGAAGACAATCAGCCACTAGAATCAGTTCATGTTAGAGCTTCAACGATGAGACGACTAACTGGTTAAAAGACAATAAGTTGTAAAAACTTCAGATACTCAGATTTTCTCTCTCATGTGAGGCTGTAAATGAAAAATATTTGGGTTTTTGACTTATTGTGTGGCTGCAGCTCGACTTCAAACATTCAGACTCCGGGTCGGTTCTGGACTCATTCAGCAGCGTCAGTGTTTTTGTTCCCAGCAGCAGCAGCAGCAGCGACTGAACACCTCCGACTATGATTGGTTCAACAATGGCAGCCGAGGCTTGTGGGTATTGCAGGCGACAGCAAACAAAACACCGAACCGTCCCTCAGAGTTCCCAGATGTTTCTGTCGAGGATGCAGTCAGCGCCGCGAGCTCAGGTGGAGAACATGTTTCATTTGTGCATCACGACGAGCCCTCGCATCCTGAATTCATCTGAAACTGAACCGATCTAAACTTTGAAATGTAAAATCGTGTTTCTGGGGTGTAAAACTTTAACTTCAGGGAGCATTAGCAGAGGAAAAACACGATGTCGAACTGTTTGATTCAATGTTCTTCGTACTGAAATGCTCAACTTTGCTCCTGAAGTTTTTATGCACACAGCTTGTTATCTTTGAACCAGATATTTTCATATATTACACACACTTCTGACCTGCTGTAACACTGTTTGTATTACTGTTGCATCTGTATTAGCAAAACATTTCAAACATTTGCTTTTTAAACGTGAGGATTTGGTTCTTTTCTTTGTCCTCAGAGAGTAAATGAAGAGTTTTTAGCTGCTTGTTGGACCGTGTGAGCTGTCTGAAGACGTCACATCAGGTTCTGGGTAATCGTGGTGACATTTTATAGACCCAAAATAATATCGATGAGGCCTCTTCAGCTTCTTCTTGGCACTGAAACGTGTTTCCTCTCACCTCTTCCAGCCTGCAGGGTCACGGTGTCAATGAAGAGTCAACCCATTTATCGTCTGATGTGACTAACACACCATCCAAAAATCAGCTCAGTCAAATTCTCTTTTTCCTCGCCGTGCCGTCTTTGTCTCCGTCAGAGGAATGTGGTGTTTGAGATGCTGTCATGTTTCCAGTCGGGGGCCCACACTCTGAACGCTGTTTGTTTTGCAGGGAGCTTATGGCAGCATCCTCTGAATCAACACGTAGGAGGGTGACGGGCTCCGCGTACTCCCAAAAAAAAAAAAATCATTTGATTTCCTTTTCAGAAGCGGGCCGCTGTTCATTAGCCGCATCAACACGGAGCGAGCGTGTTAATACTCGGTTCCACTTGGCTCTGAACGTTTGCTGATAGAAGAACTGAAAACTGAATCCTGTTTCACTGTTTTTAACTCGAGCTGGATGAGAAACAACACGGAGCCGAGACCTAAACGCTCGCTGCAGTTTATTTGGTTCATTAACTCCCCGACAGGTTTTTTTTTTTTTTTTTTTGCCGCAGTGATCGAGAAAACCATTCGCTTGCTTGTTAATCACCTGCTGGCGGTCAGTGAGTAATATTTGACCCCAACATGATGGCCGTGTATTACCGCAGAGTGCATCACCTTATTGACGAACTGTTCGACACCTGATACGAGTGCCGGCTCCATTAACCACCTCCTCCTCCTCCTCCTCCTCCTCCTCCTCCTGCTGCTTTATGTCCAATTGTGCACTGATGAATAACAAGCCATCGTTCTCCGCTGACCCCCTGCAGGCGCCGCTTGTTCTCCTTTATGGAAATGCGACCCGCTCAGATTGATGAGGAGAAAACTGAGGATGATTTTTCCAAAAAAGCCTCGGGCCGAGCTCGCTCTCAGCACGGCTCGGGTCTTATTCAGCCCGGCACCTTGTTTCTCTCCACTCTGCCTCGCTCCGTCTTGTTTTTCCTCTCTCTCTCTCTGCTTTTGAAGGTGGGCACGTCAAATCCATTACTCAATCTGCTCAATGGAGCGAAGCCCATTTACCAGTTGACTCATTTTAGATGGATCATTTACCCTTTCATCCTCTCTGACAATGCTGCTGATGTAACCAGAGGGACTGAGGCTGTTTTTAGGGGGGATATCATACTTTTTTCTTGTTCTCTTTCACTGTAGGGACGAAGAACGGCGAGGAGGAGGACGAGGAGGAGGAAGAGGAGGAAGGTGTCGTCTGAGAAACCCCATGATAGCTCCATGAAGTCATGTGAGCCTCATAAAACACGACGCTATTATGTTTGTTCCGTCGTGCCACTGGTAGCAGAACAGCCACTACGTTGTTCATGCTACATGGGACATGAGAAAACTCCACAGCTCCCTGCTGGGATCTGTTATCGCAGCTACAGTTTCTCTGTCACCACAATGGAATTCAGTTTGTGGAGGAGTGGAAATTATCTTTTTTTCTCAGATCTGAGCAGATGAGAGGGAATATTTCAGTTTTAGGGAGTTCGAGCCATTCAAACGTTTCGAGAGATCGAGATCTTTTTCCGATAACGACGTCAATTCAAGCTCGACGGCGAACGCAGTCATGACAGATTAACTGAGAAATTGTACTCGTGCTGCAAAGTGTGATGGAAAGAAGGCTGGAAGGAAGGAAGGAAAGACAGAAGGAAGTAATCAAGGAGGGCAGGAAGGAAGGAAAGAAGGCAGGCAGGCAGGATGGAGGGAAAGACAGATGAATGAAGGCAGGAACTGTGTGGAGCCATTCAGGACTTCTTTGCTCCTTCAGCTCCAGAAACTGACTTCACATTTTTGTCTGACCTTTTCCTTTAAAGCCGACCTGCTGTAGCGTTTGCTGGTTTAACTCCCGTCCTGCCTCGCAGCGTGTGCATTCATTACTTTTATTCATTAATTCATTCCTGTCTGTGTAACTGAAGCTCTAATCATGCCGCTCGTCACAGACGCAGCTGCTAACTCAAGTGAGGAAGTTAAAGCATGTTCAGATATCGCCGGCTCGTGTCGTCGGCGCTCACCTGTCTGTTGCGTTCGTCGGTGATCCGCTGGATCTGAATCTTTTTCCTCCCCATGTTTCCGGTGTTGTGGCGGGAGGGGCGAGGGGGGAGTGGCAACGTCAGAGGTCACGGATGGCTGTCGTCGTGTTTATCTCCTCCCTGAAAACAGTCTGCTCTCCGTCAGATCCTTTTAAAAAAAAAAAAAAAAAAAAAGAAGAAAAGAAAAGAAAAAGACAGGGAGAAGGAGGAGAGGAAGAACGGGGTTCGGTGTGCGACGGCCTTTCTCAGATCATGGTCCTGTTTGCGGGGGCAGGTCATCCACGCTCAGGCTGAACCGGGTCCTCTGCCCTCCCCTTCACCTCAGCTGGGCAGCTCCTGAAAAACAACACAGAGGCATTCATCAGAGCCGGGGAGAGAGACCGCGGAGGGCGAGAGAGGCTTTGTTTGCATACCGTGACCCACTTTAGCTACTACAAACACAGTATTTGCCTTCACCCCTGATATCCAACAAGAGAATAAATGATGCAGCAGTGCATCTGAGGCGCCATCAAATCAGAAGCACATTGGGCTGAAACATGAAGGCGTGGGGGGGGGAGTGTTTGTGGTGCTACATGCAGAGCAGGAGGCCCTCAGGGGCCCGCGAGGAGGGAGGCTGTGCTGTGTCAGCTTCATTAGAGGCATCACCGCCACATCACTGATCTGCTGGTCGCCCGCGGCGGCCTGCTGCCCGGTCGGGAACGCCTGACACGCTGAATGTGATTCCCCAATCGAAGGCAGAGCAGAGACGAGTCACCGCGTCTGTGGACGCTTTTTCTTTTTTTCTTCCAAACGTCGTCCAGCTCTGAGCTAACGTCATGACAGGAAACAGACTTTACTCTGTGTTTAACGTTACCTAGCGGCCGAGCGATACGACAGTCCGCGCTGCACAGGAGGAAACTCTTCTAAACATGAACTGCACATTATTCTCAGACTAAAGCAGTTTTCAAAAATCCCCCCCCCAAAAAATCAGGCTTTATTACTCCTTCTCATAAAGACTTGAAGCAGCCGGGAATCGCTTTAAACGTAACAAATGTAACAACAGAAACAAAACATGAAATGTCCCTAAAACCTTATGTTTAATTAATCAAAAGCCTCCAGAAGCACCGAGATCTCCAACTGTTTATTAAGCTGAAATCAAGGAAGGAAGGAAGGAAGGAAGGAAGGAAGGAAGGAAGGAAGCTGTAATCATCAGTGAGCTGTACCGAGACATTTTTACCTTTCAAAACAAGTTTTAGCTGAATGCTGCGATTCTGTTTCACTGCGAAGCTCCAGAAATGTTGTGAGGACCACAACTTTCCATCAACATGGAGGCGAGTAGATGGAGAACTGATTTTAATTTTTGACGAAACTGCTCCTTTCACACTTCCTGCACACTTTTGCGTCACATATTGTGATTTTCCAGACTCTCAGGATGGATTCTGTGAAGCAGGACTGAGCGAGCAGATTCCAACTGATGACACTCTGAGCTGCCCAGTCCAGTAATAACATTACGCCCTGTTACCTGAGCTGAACACTGGCCTAATTTCACACGACAAAGAGAAAAGATGAGCGTAAAAAAAAAAAAAATGTGTGTCTAATTCTGCCGTGCAACTAACTAACCATGAAATAAGGAGTGTTCTGACGCTCTGATCAAATACACAAGAGGGGGATGTGGACATTATAGAGAGAGAGAGAGAGAGAGAGAGGAAGCCTGGAGTGTTTGTGCAGATTCATGCAAACTCATGAATGAATGAGAAGGCGGCGGCAGCAGCAGCAGCAGCAGCAGCAGCTCAGGAATGGCAACAGAGGCGAGGACCGTTTTAGGCCCCGTTTCTACTATTTGTGGATCAGCTTTAAAAATAGCGCTCTATATATACATACAGGCTCGTGTGTGTGTGTGTGTGTGTGTGTGTGTGTGTGTGCACTGTACTGGTGTACACGACAGCGGGAGCCAAGTGGCAGCGTTTCAGAGCTGAAGCATCTGGAAAGCCGCTCGCACAGACGCCACACCAGCTCTCCAGCATTGTTTGCATTCCCCGTACCTGGGAGAGCTGCAGGAGGAGAAACACCCTCTATTTACATCCATTCTCCTGAAACAAAAGCATGCGAAGCGGTCTGTCATGAGACTGACGCTTCCCTTTGTGCTGCTGTGGGCGCCGCACAGCACGCTCGTTTAAGAGTGGATGCAATTGGCTTTGCTTTGGCGATGAGTTGCGCATGAATTATGCACTGATGGGAGAGATTGGAGCGAGGGAGGGGGGAGGTTTGAAGAAAGAGGGTGTAATGAGTGTCATAATTGTTTTGTAAAAGAGGCTTGATGAAGAACTGGAGGCTGCCAGAGCCGGTTTCTGCACGGAGACTCTGCAGCGAGCGGCTGGGAACTGAATGTACAAACTACTGGCAACAGTTTCCTAATATTTTAGTTCCAACAGCACAATCATGTTTTAAAAATCCTCGTGCTTCATCTCCTCTCCTCTGATTCAATAAGAGCGACCGGGATAAAGTGTAATGAATTCTACCTGGATCACCTCATTAGTGTACTCTTGAAAAGAGTAGGTGTTTCCTAATATGTTGCACAATCACTCTCTTTTCATTCAGCTTCAAATTACACAGAGGAGAGGTGTTGCTAACATCGTTTAGCTAAATAATAAAGAGGTGCGCTCGGAGAGTCTCGCAGCCTTCGTCAGTGTTGGTGGGGGCTGAAACTCGCTGCAGCTGAAGTTCAAAGGCAGCACACGGAGGGATTTGTCTTCAGGCTGTGGGCTGATCACACATGAAAAGGCTGCTTTATCTGCCCGGGGTGGTCAAGTCTCGACCTTTTTACCCTTCATGCTGCCGGAGCTCGCTTCCCATGTCTGATGTCAGGCAGAATCTGGGCTCACACATGGGAAGCAGAGGGCCTGGAGTGTGTCTGCTGCCTGGCTGAGCAGGCGGCAGCGACAGGGAGGCTCTGGACAATGAAGAAGATTAACGCTGATAATTAGGAATCTACAGCAGACCCAGATTAGAGCCCTGGGGAACGCCTTAGCGAGTTTAAATGGTTTATTTCGCGAGGGACCAATGACAAGCTCTTTCTTTTCACATTTTATAACAGAAGGACTCGGGGAATTTGGACATAAAAGCGCACACTGGAGTAAAGAAACTCAAAGCACAAAAGCGTTTCAAGCGCAGCTGCTACATCGAATACAGTCCTTCAGTTCCTCCAGTACAGATGCTGGAATATTACAGCTGTCGAGACTTGATGAAAATTTTATCATCTCTGAGGATAAACCGGCTAACTCGTTCTCAGTAAAGCTCCGAGGTGCAGCTTTGCTCTCTAATGTGAGATGTTTTCATGCACATTAATATCGAGGTATTGAAAAAATAAGCGGTGAAGAGCTGCAAAGGTTAACCGGTGACATTTTATCCGAATTCTCTGATTCGAGCTTCTAAAATGTGAATATTTTCTGTTTCTTTCCTTCAGTAAAGCTTCTTTCTGCAACTATCATCTGATTTTATAATATCTGACAGCCATTTGTCACTGAAACAACTAATCGATTATCAGTCAACTATTAAACGAATCGCCATCTGTTTTAATAAACAAGTCATAATTCTCTGATTCCAGCTTCTTAAATGTGAATATTTTCCGTTTTCTTTGCTCCTCTGTGACAGTAAACTGAATATCTTTGATTTGTGGACAAAACAAGACGTGAGGACGTCACCTCAGGCTTTGGGAAACATGGATCAATATCGTTTTTGCCTCCAGCGACGTGCAGAAAAGATACATGATAACTGACAGAATAATCAACATGACGATATTGGTTAGCTGCAGCCGTAAACAGCAGAAAACCAGCAAAAAACACAATCTGGACAACGAAAAAAAAGCATCTTAGCTTGGAAACACAACCACAGACGCTGTATGAATGTGTCCGCTCAGCTTTAAGGAGGGCGCATCAGGTCACAGCCCGCGACAAAGATTAGTCCATAAAAGAACAGTTAGAAAATGTTGCATTGCATCATTATCCCTGACATCTGTTGCTGCGGCCGCTAAGCTCCCATTCCAACGACGTGGGTGGAAGAAGCCACAAGCTGCGAGGGCTATATTCTGATTTTGACATTTTATTCAGGAGGAGAAATTTGACACCGGGATGTTCTTTTTACAGCAGCATCGTGATTTAGTGAGCTGAAGCTTCCCAGTTCGACCAGTCTGCTGCAGCTGGGCAATAAGTCGCCTCCCCTGGGCGATCAGGGGTTAAGTGACTTGCTTAAAGGGCACGTCACCCAGACTTTTCCCAGCCGGGGCTGAGGTTTGTGAACTGGTGACCTTCCTCCTGACAACCTGCCTCTCCGTCCTCCAGGCGAACGCTGCCCTGGATATTACTGATACATCGCCACCCATGTTTGTGCCACAGGCTGAATGTGTCAGAGCCCCGCGGGGAGGCAGCGCCGGGCTCGTGACTGAGTCATGACACAGAAAATAAACCACTTATATGCCACAGAATCCAGCAGGAGATGGGTGTGCTTGGGTCAGACGTGATTTCAGTCTCCACAACGTCGTGTTGGCTTTTTTTTTTTTAAAAAAGAAGAGATGTGATGTAATGAGATGACGATGCAGCTCTGTGTGTGTGTGTGTGTGTGTGTGTGTGTGTGTGTGTGTGTGTCGGCCCGATACAGTAACAATATTTGGGTCAGACACGAGAAAATAATTGGAGCAGAACAAAACCTGAAATAGACTCAAATTAAAAATATGTTTTTCGAGGTTTATTTATAGAGCCGAGTTAAAAGAAAGTGATTTGAATTTGAATGATCTGATATGGATTCATGAAATCCTCCGACTGATTCTCAATAAATCCACTGTCCTGTGTGTGTCACGGCAGATTTGTCAGCTCCAACGTCATCTCTAACTCTCTACACAGTCATGTGATTTAAAACGATGCATTCAAGTGCACCCTGTTAACTCCCTGAGAAGTTTATAGTTGAATGACCACAAAGGCTGCAGATGAATAGACCTGAAGCTGCATGTAAATATATTCATTTGCAACATTTCTGCACTAAACCTTCATCAGGCCTGATGTTTGTAGTTTCTTGGCAACCTTTGGTCCACAATTTTGTTTAAAACAGTTCTTGTTTTTCTTACATCAGCCGACATCTGTCATAACTTTCTTGTTTCTTTACCAGTACTTTTCATAATAAAGGGCCGAAATCAAAACAATATCCCATTAATTCATCAGAATTGAACCACGATCCACCGAAATGTTTAATATTTAATGATTGTAATAAGGCTCCAGTTTAGAGGATTCTTTCTACAACTTACAGCATAACTTCTCTCAGAATTTCGACTCTGGAAATCCAGTGATATACAGCTCTATATGTTTATTAAGCAAAAAATGAGTTTCTTGAGTCCAATTTGTCACCATTAAAAACCAGCAGAATTAACTGTTAACACGTCCTGTTTGCGATCAACACACGGATGTACAAACAAGTATCACTATTTCACTCTGACGCTGATAAAAACCTACAAACGGCGTGTTTCTAAGGCAGGTTCTGTGGTTATAAAAAGACGACTCTCTCCTGTGACACCTCAGCAGATTTGTGGACGTGGGTGTTCAGAGTTATGACCACCAGCAGCGGTTCTCTCTCTCTCTCTCTCTCTCTTCACAGTTTGAAAATCCTCTCATTCTGGGACAGGAAGTCAGTCATCGGGCTAAAAAAATCATCTCCAGCAGCATTATCAGCGCGCCCACATGATAAAGACTCTAATACAACATTGAGGCATCAATATATTGGTCAGGCCTCGGTGTGTGTTATCTGTTTATGTGCCTGCTTGTGTGTGTGTGTGTGTGTGTGTGTCTTCTTGCATGTCCATCCTTTGCTGCCCTGGTGTGTTAAGTGGCAGCAGGGCAGCCTGGAGCACAGAGATAACACTCAGCATTATGGGGGCTGCTGGTTGAGGGGGTGGGGGGTGGTGAAGATGATTCTCAGCTGCTGGAACGCTGCCAGACGACTGCTGAGAAATCCATCACTTTTCCCCACTCAAGACGCGACATCTGCCGCGGCTGACCACAGCAGACTCCGCCCCCCCCGCCTCCGGTGCAGCGTCCACACCGAGCCACGCTGGGATCACTGCGTTCAACGGATGGAGCGCGGGGGAGAAACGGTGCAGATGTCGTGGGAACTGTGACAACTGATGTAAAGATTTCACTGACAAAACCGAGGAAAACAACTTGCAAATCACACCCTCCGTGAACGAGTCGGTCAGAGGAAATAACTGCAGCAATAAACTGTTATTTGTGAAGAAACAAACCCCCTGTAAGTGTTGTTGATAATGTCACACTCGGACACTCGACGCTGACCCTGAAGCAAACAAACATAAATTACCACTCAAGCTGCTTTTTAAGAGAAAAATAAATCCTCCCGACAGCCGTCCGCTGAATCACCGCAGCATTGTTTACTGATGCTGGTGTGGCGGGCGGCATTTTCAGGGGGCATGTGGATCTTTGCCAGAACTTAAAAATGACCCAAAAACTGAGAAAAATATTGATTTTTCTTAATTCAAGCACGACTCTGAAAAAAGCACACAGTCCACATAGAGACAACAAATCAGGTACGTAAATAAATATTAAATGTGACAGTCTTGAGGAGGAGCTTAAAGGAGCAGTTCACCAAACATGTAAAGCAACTCATCCTCTCCTCCCCTTCTTCATGCTGATGGAAAGTTTCATAGTCCACAAAACATTTCTTCTTAAAAGTATCTAAGCTCTTGTTTTAAAATCCTAAAAACCAAAGACAACGTAAAACGTACAGCTCGCCTAAAGTTAATTACAATTATGTCAGTTGTTTTGGGGAAACTAGAAAACTTTACCAGCTTATTCCTCAGCATCGGGGTGAACAGATGATGCCTGGCATTTTCATTTTTGAGTGAACTGTTCCTTTAAAGAAGCTATCTTTTCTGTTATTGAACCGACGTTGCGGCCTCATCAGTCACATCTAATAATAGACATGTTACTCTGAGGCATGCTGGGTAAAAGGGATCCAACTAGTAGCAGAGGTTTTATGTCACGATGTCTTTTACAAATCGCGTTAAAATAAAAACACTCGACTCCGTCTGAAGGTCATTTCAGGATCTGCAGAGGACGTCGCGGCTTCAGGTTTCAAGACGACCCGCCATCACGAGTCGTGACCTCTGCAGCGAGGCGATCAACATGACTGATCTGTCCCTCGGACTGAAGTCCGGGAGGATCAATATCTCACCGATATTCATTCATCACTCAACGTTCACTGACGTGACGGACGAAACACGAGATGACAAATGATGCCATCAGATGTTCCACACAACTGGGCGCCAAATGAAATCAAGTCAGCAGGTGTTTGTGTTTGAGTCGCGAGCCAAAGCGTCGGGACGAGTGATCAACACGAACCAACACGCCTGTAACTGATAATCTTATAGATCACTGTCGATGGAACTGATATCTGAACGTTACGCGCCGGATGCAGCAGAGCTGAAACCAAAACTTACTGGTTCAGGTTTTGGGACGTTGGTCTGACAGATTTTCATCCTCTCAGGCAACGTTTTTCAAAGCCTTTTCACATTTTGTTGATGATTAATGAATAATAAATTAAAGCTATTGTTGTAGAAACATTCAACAATCGCTTGATTTCCAATGAATGAAAATGAAACATGTCATTAAGTCTGCAACTTATTTATTTTCTTGATTAACTGAGTTGTTGTTTGGTCAATAAAATATAAAAAAAATGGTTAAAAACAACAATAAAATCCTCAAATTTCTTCTTTTTTTGTCCACAACTTAAAGATATTCAGTTTCCCGACACTGAGGAGGAACAGAGGCCAGAAAATATTCACATTTCAGAAGCTGCAATCGTCGAACTGAGCGATCGATGATCAACACAGATGGAGATTAATTCACCAGGTGACGACTCATTTATCAATCGATTCATTTTTGCAGCTTTAGTCTGATGAATGTGTCTTCTGCAGACAGTTTCTCCTGGTTACCTGGTGTTTAACTTACTTTGTTTTTAAGGCTGGTAGAGTTTTGTTTGTGTTTGGTTGCTGAGACACTAAAACCACAATTCACAAGAGACACTTCATAAAGTAGCTGCTTATTAATCAAATACCTGACAAATATTACATAAAAGATTCATCAATTAATGGTGAAGAGAAAACATGTCGAGGGATGCAGAGCTTGAAATATGCTGGCACGTCTCCAGACTGAGAGGGCGTAACACAACAACGCTTTTGAGTTGCAGTCAGTCGGATCAAGTGACAAAAGACAAAGAATTTGACACTGTGATGATTTTCCGGAGTTGTGAAATCTTCTCTCTCTGTTTCGTTTCCAGGATCGCCGTCTTGACAAAACACGCTCCCACCAACACGACCTGCTGCCTCCATTACAGCCGCTCTCATCTGAGCCCCACCACCACCCGACTTTATGAAAGTGCAACACCAAATAGCTGGAGTGCCCCTTTAAGCTGCAAATATCTGCACGTATGAGTCACAGTCATGAAGGCATTAATGCCAAGGTTCATACGCAGCTCAACAGCATCAAGATACGCTGTATGCATGAATCAGGTTGGAGGAGGAGGTGGTGGTGGGGGGGCTGGACTTGTTACCGCTGATAGGGTCGAGGTTGGACTGTTAGGGGGAGGGTGGTGGTGGTGGGGGGGTGTTGGCGTCTAACTGGGCCACTGAATTCCCTCATCTGACCCAGCAGGGCTCGGTTTGCGGCCCAACCTTGAGGGTGTTCTGCCAGCACCAGCTGTGTGATATTTACAGCCTGTTGCTGCATGTTCCCGGGCAACCGTTGGACACGGCTCCCGCCACACTCAGGCTTCAGTCGCCCAGCGTGCAATCGCCGATATATCAACAAAACCCGATGGCGGATTCGGTGACAGGAGCCTCCGCAGGTGGAGTGAAGAGGGGGGAGCATTGTGACAAATAGTGGAGGAGACGGAGGAGGGAGGGGAGCTGCTGGCCTTCTATCTGAAGCCCGGCTTGTGACTGTGATTGTGCCTGTGAGTCCATGCTGCCAACCCTGGCAGTGGAATATGATCTACCCCCCCCCCCCATCTTCCTCTTAACCAATCATGGGTGAGTCTTTGGAGAGGTGGGGGAGAGAGAGATGCAGTGCAAGGGCAGCACTTCTGAGGTGGTGGAGGTGGTGGTGGTGGTGGTTCGGGGGGATGGGAGGGGCAGCGAAGAGATCTGCGCCTCTCGGCTCGTGAATCACGCCCACGTTGCCGGGGCCGCTGTCAATACTGCAGTCTACCCCGAGCACGCACACACACGCACACACACACACACACTCTAAAAACACATACATAAAAAAAAACAAACAGCCGCACACACGAAGAAAAACACACACCCACGTGTTTAACACGGGGCGCCCTGACTGCCACTGATCTACTGTGTGCGCTCACGGCCTCTGGGGCGAATACGGGTAAAGGAAAAAAAAAAAGAAAAAAGAAAGAAACACCCTGATAATACCCATAATGCAACCACACACGTGCACACACACACACACAAAGATGCCTTTTGTCCGGCAGCTCAGAGAGCATGTGGAGCGGAGAGGACGTGTTGGCAGGTCACGCGGCGCTCTGACTGCGGCGAGTTGTTGATTCGGAGGCCGTCACTACGACACCGGCGTGTGGACTATGCAGTTTGACCTGTCAGGTTGCATCACTGCCAGAAAGGTGGTTAACAAAACGCGGGGGCACACCCGTAAAACCCCGAGAGGCGTGAGATGATTGAACGACTCAGAGGAACAATGACAGGCAGAGAACTTACAGTTGGGAGTTTTTCTGTTTATGAGTTACTGTTGGCAGGAAGTCAGGAAGCGATTTAAAGTGTTTCAATAACAATTAAAGAACGAGTCTCATGGTGCTGTTAGAGAAGAAGTATCGGACCTGATCAATACATCAAGTGTTTGATTCATCATTATAGACGACGAGTTGATGTCTTCAAACCAGTCGGTGGTTTCAGAGAAGAGCTGCTGTTTCTTTCCATTATAAATGAATCTTTTATTAACAGTTTTGTTAGTAACATTTGATAAAACAGTTCTCAGAGCTCAAGATGACGACTTTACATTTAAACCTAACATGATGAGGTGATTTATCAATATGTCAGTCAAAAGAAAATTAGTTGCCAACATTTCTGATGATTGATTTGAGTTGATAAAATCATTTCTAAAGCTGAAAATGTCAAATGTTTTCTGATTCCAGCTTCTTAAATGTGAAGATTTGCTGCTTTTCTGACAGTAAATAAAGATTTTTGACTGTTTGTTGGACAGAAGAAGCATTTGAAGACGTCACTTCGTGCTCTGGGAAATTGCTATTTTTTTTTAGATTTTTACGAAATCAGTCAGTCAATTAATCATTAATGAACATTTATTTTTCTTTTGAATGTCTTGTTTTGTCCGACCAACGGTCCAAAACCCAAAAAAACTTGAGTTACACTAATTATGAAACAGGAGAAAGCTGCAAATCCTCATACTTGAAGTCGTGGCACTGAAGAATATTTGATTATCTCACTTTAAATTGTTCATGTCGGACTTTCTGTTGATCAACTGAACTCTCTCAAAGACCTCACAGAGGACCAGAGGGAAAAAGAGCAAACAGATTTTTAAAAAAAAAAGCTGCTGATGAATCTGGTTCTGATCCGTTGGACCCAAACAGTCGTCGTGCAGCGCCGGCCCGGCTGTCGGAGCTCGTGTGTGGACTTGTGTTTGACAGACTGTCCTGTAAAAAGGCCACAGGTTCAATCCCAGCGACAGCTGCTCGTCCTGCCTCAGTGTCGAGCTGCGACTACTGACTGAGATCCTCTTCTGATTAATTAAATGGATTTAATGAGACTGGGTCTAATGAACTCGTTTAGTCTGAGTACTTCTCATAACTTCAATGTCAGAAACTGAAACTTCATGTTACAGTTCTGATCATCGCTGATAAACAGTTTAACCAGCTCACGTTACCAGCAAACGTCCCGATCAGATTCAGCTTCTCAGATGTGATCTGCTGCTTTCTCAGCTGAATATTTTTGGTTTTTATTGGTTGATCCAATAAAACCCGACATGTGAAGATGTTCCCTCAGGCTTTCATCTATTTTCTGTCATTTTAAAGACTCGACTCAGAAGACTGTGGTCACAGTAGTTGCAGAAGAAACAGCTCAGCCTCTGTGTGGCTGATCGCACAATGACGATCTGATCTGGAAGACAAACAACAGCCTCTGTACGATCGGATCACATATTTCTGGAGCACACCTCTTGAGAAAGAGAGCTTTCCAAGACATGTTTACAGGTTTCCTCCCTCCCTCCTCCCTCGTCACAGGTTTCCCATCGTCTTGCATTTTCTTTGGCGCAACAACAAAAGATTTGTGACAGAGAAAAAATGCCCTCTAGACAAAACACTGACGACATCAACGTGACACTCGAGGACAGAGGGCGTCGCACGAGCGCTTTGCCATCACCAGTCAAACAGACGAGTCGGGCGAGGCGAAGACGACCGACATTTAAATATAGCCGCTTATCACAAAGTACTATCAGGTTTATTTTCATGAATGCAGGTGAGTGGGAGGAGGAATGCTGCCGCTGCCGCTGCTGCTGCTGTTCGTGTTGGTTTTTTTGGGCACCATAATACCTGCCGTCTATTTAAAGCGCTCAACACAAACTGTTTCGTGAGATTTATCCGTCATTAGCTATAAAATGTGGGCACTCTCAAGTATGCTGAAGGCACTCAATAATAATAAACAGTCAGCAGAGAGTCTGGCACACACACACACACACACACACACACACACACACACACACACACACTGTGAACTGCAATCCTTTCAACAGATTAACTCTCCCTGAAGAAAACAGGTCTTTCGCAGGGACACGGAATAAACCGACTCTGTCATGATTGTTTATACGTGCGGTCGTTTAGCGGCAGCTCAGAGAGGCATCTTTCAATCTGCCCACAGGAGATCGAGCCAGGGGCAGCTTTGTTGTCAAGATACCCTTCAAAACAAGTGTCGAGCAGCTGCTCCGAGGCCCCCTCGCGAGTCCTCGCACTCTCGTTTCAGACGGGAGGCAGCGAGGCCAGTCGATAAACTCGCAACACAAACGAGGCGCGTATAGCGATATTATAAACACACTGAGTGATTAACTCGCCTCGGGGAAAGAGGAGCTCAAAATTCAGAGCAGCCAACATTTATGTTGTATCTGCAGTTTGAGAGAGAGAGATCCTTCACAGATCTTCTGAGGTTTGCTGGAGAGGATTCAGAGGCAGACGCACCGTTTCTTTACGTAAGAAACTAAAGATAAGGCTGCTGAAACAATCGCTCCAGGCTACGCAACATGGATAAACAACTTCCTGATATTTACTGTCTGTCTGTTCAGCTTTCAGTCCATGTCAGTCAGTCAAACAAGGTCATATCAACGCCCTGGCACATACCTCCAAAAGCATTAGAGCGCGTGAGTAATTTCAAAACCCACAGGCGGGTTTAAACAGGTGTAAAAGGGGCACGAGGATCACGAAACTCACTCGACACCTAAACGGCCGCTTAAGCCTTCAATTCAGGAAAAGAAACAGAACAGGTGTGACGTTACGAGCTGCGTGACAACACAAGCAATCCGCCATAAATCTTCACAACAGACCCCCCTCCTCCTCCCCCCCCCTCCGCCCTCCATCCCCCTCTCAGCAGATCTCGGCGGCTGATGATGGAGAGCAGGCCAACACGGTGAAGTCACCTCGCTATCTACCTCGGAGGCGCCACCAGCAGTGCGACCCCCTCCAGCCGCCGCCGCCCCGCCACCGCCGATCAGCTTCCTGGACTGATTAGAGAAATCAGAACGTTCTGTGAGAGCGGCTCTGAGCGGCTCTCAGCTCGGATCATGCGTGTCAAAGTTTTAAGCCAGAGGAGAAGTAATGTGAACACTTAAAAACAGCCATCAGAAATGACATTTTCTCTCAAAAGTAATTATGGTTTTTAAAGCGAAGCGGCGTTCACGTCAATTCAGGCCAATTACATCGGATGAAACACACACACACACACACCAAAGAGCTGCAGCTTGTCGTCCTTACCGTCACAGATTAAAGATGCCAAGAGGCGGTATTTTGGAAGTGCTCTGACATAAACACAGAAGAAGAAGAAAAAAAAAATAAAAACACGTCTCGATGTTTTTTGGTTTGAGGCCAGTTAATTTGAAAACGAGCTCCCAAGCACGAGATAGTCCAAGTCGAAGGTTCTGCGAGGGGGAAAACGGTCCCGGAGACAAACTCAGAGCAGCACATGTGCCATCGACTGCTGCTCAAGTGACAACTGCTGGTGGACCGCCTCGCTCTGGACGCCCCAAATTACCCTTCTCACCGGACACCACCAACACCACCTCCCCCCCACCTCCTCCTCCCCCCCCCCACCTCCTCCTCCTCCTCCGCTGTTGCTGCTTCTCGTCATTCCCCCTCCACCACCACCACCAACACCAACACCTCCCTTACCCAGAAACCCCTCCCAGGTCACCCTTTGCCCTAATATGCCTTCAGCAACTGCCACCAATTCATCAGTGTCTGTGATGGCCACTGAGGTGCTTCATGTTCTAACTGTTTCTGTACGCTTCAGCCCGTTAACGGAGGGTTTTCACTTCCAGTGCTCAGCTTAGGGAACCAGAACCAAAGCCCAATCTGAGCACCGACAGAACTAAATGAATGTAATATCAGTGTGGAGAGCAGCAGAACTGAATGACAGATCTAATGGTTCTAGCTGGTCCCTGTTAACTTCTCTTCTGGATGTTGATTGTTGATTATCTGCTCTAGATTTTGTAATTTCTTGAAGACGTAGATACAATAATGACTTTAAATGAGGTAAAGTTCCAAATTTTATATTGAAAAACATTAAAATACGCCAGGTTCGGAGCCCAACATCCACCAAGTACGTCCACCTAGTTGGTCCCACGTGGACCTCAGCAGAAAGCTTTCACATTAAACTTTCATTAAACTATGAATATTTTTGTCAGTTTATCAATTATCAATATAGTGTATGTTTAACTAAAATGTGTCCAAATGATCAGAAATGTACAGAATTAGTTCCCAAAACACAAGTTGACACATTTAATAGCTTTTCTCATCTGAGCAGAAGAAAAATATTTTGATTTTAATGATTCAAATTGAAAGAATCCAGTAAAATCCAAAAAGGTCAAGTGCACCTTGTAAACGCAGAAATCTGTTGTTTAAAACTGTCATTACTTACTATATATTATAACCACAAATCTCCTGAAGTTAGAGAGGAGTCTTGTACAATTTACAGCTACAGTTCTCTTAAAATCTCTTTCACAACCGAGCGAGAAACATCATAATAAATACTGAATAAAGTTGGAATCAATCAACGGAAATCGGTGGCGTTGCGCAGCTCTAACTGGTCGGATTAAAACGAGAACATTTCAAGGCATCACGACGAGCGGCGAGACGTTATGATGATCACTTTTTACTAACTTTATGACTGATTGATTACAATAATCGTTAGTTGGTGTCAGCAGGGTGACAAGTGAGCACTTCCGGGTTTATTCACGCAGTAAGGAGGTGAAATCAACGGCTGCCTGGTGGGAAACAAACACAACCGAAAGAGTAAAACGGTGTACGAACGTACGTGTGTGTGTGTGGGTGTGTGTGTGTGTGTGTGAGGGAGTAACTAGCTGCCTAGCTGAGTGTGTCAGATCCTCGCTGCACACCAATCTGTCCCTCGTGTACATGTGTGTGTGTGTGTGTGTGTGTGTGTGTACATCCTCCATTTGGATCATGAGCTGCTGGCAGTGGGACGGCAGCTGTCTACATACCTTTTGTTCCACTGGACCCTTCGAGGGCCCCCCCACCCCACACACACACCCAGAATTTACACACACACACACACACACACACACACACTATACACTCGCATGCTCAGCTGTCGGAGAGTTCAACACACCGGTAATGTCTCGTGCCACGCAGACCAAACTCCCTGCACTCGACTCTTAAAATGACTCCTCCGCTGTCAGACCCGTCCGGCTGCAGCGCCACGTCTTCCCTCCCCGTTAGCTCTGACGACGGCCGCCGCTGACGGCTGCGATCTGACGCCGTGTCCAAAGCGATTGGAAATCAAATCCTCACATATCCGAACTTGGTGAGATACAGTAAGATGACCGCGAGGAGAGGACTGTAAAAGGAGAGATTTGCTGTCTGTTTGCGACAGTGGCTCCGCTTCCCAAGGAACGAACCTCAGCCTCTGCCCTTTCCTGACCTTGAAATCTCCGAGGGGGCCCGGAGGGTGTGGGAAATGGGAGGCCAGGAGTCTGCTAAACAGTTGTGTCACTGAGTTTCCACACAACACAGCTAATGTATGTATGGACGCAGGCACGTCTGTGCCCGGAGCCCAACGGGTTAAACAAGGGGCAGAAAATTCCGAGGGCTCGTTTTGGTCCTGAAGCAGCAACTTATATGGATAAATCTGAGAGGGGAAGGCCAGAAAACATGAACCCCCCTCTTCTATCAGGAGCAGGAAATCTGCCCATGGATGGGAAAAATATACACCAGCACCAAAACACAACAATCCAAATGTCACAGCGTTGAGGACACAATTACTTCCACAGCAAACACAAGCGCTCGGCCTTATCTCGCTGCCCCTTTTCCAGGTTTTTTTTCCCGCTGGTTGCCATCCACATTTGTCGTTCCATGTGCACGGCTGCCTGGGGGCCCTCGGTGTTGAACACAGGGTGTTGGCCTGGAGCCTAAAAAGGGGATCTATGAGCCTACCTCCGCTTCTTCCTGAGACAAACGCGAGCGCTGGCCAAGACTGTGTGGTGCTGGTTACATGTGGTGGGGGATCGGGCACCGAGGAGAGGTGGGGGAGGCACAAACACACAGAGAAAGGAGATCTATTCTCTCTCCGTTAGCAGAGCGGTGAGAGGAAGCAGCTTCTTTGCCCGGAGGCTAAGTGTATTTATGTTGAAAGGAAACACGAAGCGTATAAGCCACTGCTCCGGCGATGATAAACCTCCATCCGTGTAGCTGCAAATACTTAGGAACAGTTGTGGAAAAAAGGCGGAAAAAAGCTGCGTGTTTGTTGCTTTTGTTCCGTGTGAAAGGTGCGCTACCTGAGTGACGCGCCGCCACAAAGAGAAACTCGGGAGGTTTTTGTTGGAGACAAGCTGATTTGGTACTTTGTCTCTGTACCAAATGACTAATAGGTTTGTGAATAAACATGATATGCTTTCAAGGGTTTGACAGTGAATAACCTGATTATGCAAATCTGCCTCCCTCCTGAGGACGGGGTAAATTAAAAAAAATGACAAAGCTTTTCTCTGGTGTGGCTCTGCTGTGAGCTCCTTCTCTTGTGTGTGACCTACATTATTGAGGAATTCTGCACATTTTTGTCACCCTCTTGACAAAAATCTCACGGCATAATACAGCTCACAAGATGAACGTTTCTTTTTTTTGTTTGTTTGTTTGTTTTTTTAAGAGAAAACTCCTCGCACACGACGATCCAGATCAAACCTGAGAACCTGAAACAAGCGCTGTTTAAAACCCGGCCCGGGCGTCTCGTTAATCGACACTTTCACAGCAGAAACTTGACACCGCGATTTATTTATCTATTTTATCTGTTAGACGTCTGCTGATCTCAAAGCTTTTACAGGGTTTTGAGTCCTCGGTGAGATTCACGACTGCCCCAAAGCGTCCTCAGTGGATCAAACCAACGTCTGCACCATCCAAACTGTTTTCTGTGAGGTCTTGAAGCTGAAGTGAAGATCACCTACAGTTATGTCATAAAAATCAAAACACCTTCATGAAATACGGAGCAGACACAGACATGCTGAGGTCACAAGTCACAATCAAGAGACGATAAACTGGAAACTTTTGCAGCTCTTAATAAACTAAAGCAGCTTTGGAAATTTGCTGATAAGCTACATTTTGCTTGAATATTAATTCCTCTGTGCTCCTCAGCATCCATCGCTCTATTAACTGAAACCATCTCTTTTCTTTTTTACTGGTAACAGGATGCTAATCTTCTTTCTTATCCCGTCTGCTCTGTGAGTTCTGGACAGCGCTCGTGTTTCCACCGGCTGCACCGCGGCACATTTCAGGAGCGTCCCACAATCGCCAAATCTATTTTTGACAGAAGCGGACGGCAGCAGAGTCAAGCTGCAACGGATCAGATCGAGCCGGACAGGAAGTCAGACGGCGGAGCGGCATAGTACCTCTGGTACATTTTTCAAAATAAAACACCCTGTGCTGACTCTGGATCTACAGCATGACAGTCAGAAATATGGAGAATAAACACATTTAAAACAAATAATTAAAAAGATGTTAAACTATGCAGCTCCTCAACCACAGGAGAAGCACAAACATGCAGATAAACACAAGATGAGCGAGTCAACAATAGCAGGCAGACGCACACGTCAGGTAACAGACGAGCCCGAAGGAATCACATGATGTTTGTCTTTGTGGAGTTTCTCCTCGTCCAAAATCCAGAGCCTAAAGATTCTGTCGTATGCTGAGCATTGTCATTTTAGGCTGTAAAAAAAATGTCTACAAAACGTTTATAGACAGAAAAATCTTTGTAGACACTTTTTTTTTTTTTACTTTTAAAGTTCTTAAGAGGAAACACAAGATGATTCTGTTGGTGATCAGAGACGCCAACAAGAAGTTAAATCCTTAACTTAATTACCCTGAAATCCTCTGAGGTGAAGTCAGTAAACTGCATTCAGCCCCGTCCCAAAAAAACTAAACTGCTCTTGTTGTTTTTTCAGTCTGCTTGTCATGCTTTTGGATTTTATTCATTGTCACATTCTCCACATCCAACATCAAAGTCTGATTTCAGAAAATAAGGTGAATCCACAGCGACGGCACCAGTGAGGAGCAGATATTAAATAAATCGGCGTGATTTCGTTTAATAAGCTTATAGCAAGAGTGAATTTACAGTATCTCATCTAAACCCGGCCTGGCTCTCCCAATCTGAGGGGGGGGGGACATTTTGGTATCTCCCAGCCCCGAGGAGCTGTCACAGCTAAAAGGTTAAAGGTCAAGAGCAGCAAGACGAGCCCTAACAGACGCAGCAACCTGTTCCCTTCAACTGTCTGCCTCGCTCAGCTGCCACCACAAAGGCTCCAACACCCCCCCGCCTCCTCCTGACGCCGGCCTCTGCAGCTCCGAGCCGTCTGCTTCTCTGGGCCAACACCTTCCACTCGGACACCCAGATTATTCATGTCGAGGTGCACTTTGTAGGCTCAATACTTTCAAATTAAAGGTTGTTTTTTTTAAAAAAAGGTGAAGGAAACAAATCTTCAGACACGAGTACAGTCCACTATTCACGTGTTAAGTGAAGTGGTAAGCTTTTTTTCTCTGTTTCTAGGGGAAACAAGAACCTCGCTGTGTTATCCTAATTACTTCTTCATGCTCGTTTCTATATTATAACTTAATCTAACGAGTCAAATTAAAGCCATAAATCACTCAACACCTGCGACTCCCACGCCAGCACGACCGACTGCAGAGCGGCGAGCAGAGAGAGAGAGAGAGAGAGAGAAGACGTTTAGCTTACGCCCAGAAAAACGACGAGGCGATCAGGCTGGAATTAAAAGATTCATGGACGCTCGTTTTCAAAAGAGATGTTTGGATTGAGAAGTTTTTGAGGAGGGGTGGAAAAAAAAGAAAAATTCTCTTTTAAATTATCATTCTTGTTTGAAGTGCAGCTGGAAAAATCACTCCGTGGCCAAAATCGACTCTTATTCCTCCGAATGTAAACAGCCTCTGTGAGCTGGCTGGAGTTAAATACTACAGGAGAAGAAGAAAGGTCACGCGCTCTCCAAGACTCCTCCATGCTGACGTGATGGTCCTGCAGTGGACTGATGAAGTGTGAGAGCTTTACAATCCTATTTCATGACCTGCTGGGTCTCAGAAGAGTGGAGGGTTTTCATATCGAGCAGTCTGGTTAGAGCTGTAGACAGATCCAGATTTAAAATCAGTCCACATGAAGCTTTCTGAATCAAATCCAACATGACAAGTCACACGGTGTGGATTCAGTCCAACAAGAAATCAGCTAACATGAAGGTAATGCCCTTCCAATCAATCAATCAATCAATCAATCAATCCAAGCTTTATTGTCATTTATCTGCACCTACAAAAGTAGTGCAGCAAAAATGAGATATCAGAGAGATAAAATATCGTCCCACAAATGGAAAATTGACAATATCGTTGTTGGCAGATAAAGAACTATCCTAACTAGCCTATAATACAAAGTCACATTGCTTTTGTTGACTTAAAGAACACACAGTAGGTGGTGGTATGCACCTTAAAAGTAATTTTGTGAGCAGCCAATAAAAAAACAGAAGAACAACAACAGCAAACACGCTGAAGTCAAACTGCTGCTGCAAAAAGTCTCCAAGTTAAACCATGAAGTGTGATCACAGCTGTGGAATATAAAGTTAAACATCGTCTGCATAAAAATGTTATTTTATCGGTCCATAGTCTTAGAATAAATCTGTGAGTTTAACCCCTGTTACCGGGCAGAGGCTCTGTTGCTATAGTTACCTTCAATTCTATATAAACTGTGAGCTCAGATTATGAAATTAACACTTTATTAACGGTAACAATGTGCGAGCTGTGAGAGCCTCGGGATTCATCTGAGGGTCAGAAGATTGAAAAAACATTTCAAAATGTTTTTTTTTTTTTTTTACCTGAAATAAAGAATATTTTCACATCTTCCTTCTTTTAAAACCTCAAATTACAGATTCTGAGGGGTAGAAGTAACTCGCAGGAGCAGGAGGAGCCATAAACAGACTTTAATAAGGGCTCAGCAGCCAAAATAAATGGGAGCCACTTTATTAAAAGACATTAAAGTCAATTGAATATCAAGACCAGACTGGTGAAGCTGCCGTCTGGGAAATATGGCATTTTACAAAATGTAGTTATCGAGGAAACAACCAGCAGATTAACTGATAATGAAAATAATGTTCAGCTGCAGCCGTCGTGTTAAACACTTGACAGAAGAAGAAGAAGAAGAAGAAGAAGAAGAAGAAGAAGAAGAAGAAGAAGAAGAAGAAGAAGAAGAAGAAGAGGAAATGAGCGGATAACGAGCCGTACAGCTCGGGACAGCAGAGGTCAGAACCAAACAGCTGAAAACACGAAAACCGCATCAAAGAGTCCTAAAAGTCTCCGACTGGATCACACATCAGCTAACTTGTTGACAAAAGAACCAAATGTGGAACTGATTATCTCACCGAAATTTGCAAAAAAAAAAAAAAACAGTTGTTTCCAAAACGTCCAGCTGTTGTTACTTTGTTTCAGATCTGTACCAATCAGACAATATTTCAGTACTTGATCTTGTTTTGCTCAGTCTTTGATCAGATACGTCCTGACTTCAGATCAGATTTTGTTTTCTCATTTTATTTTGGCGGAGCCTTCCTGCAGCAGTTTTGTCTTTCGACATTAAAACGTAGATGAATTTGTGAAGTTTTGTTAAGCAGAGACGTGTTTCAGGTTTCACAGTGGAGCTGGAGATATCAGACTCAGATATTTGGGGGGGATTAAAGTTAAATGTCGACATTTCTCTTGAGCATTTCAAGGTTCTGTCTTGTTCTGGTTTTAATCTGGAGGATCCGACTGTAACAAAACGCAGCAGTCAGACTCAGGAACAGGAGGGAAACCGGACCGTCATGGCGCTCGCCTGACGCAGGCACGAGGCGCTGTGTTTTTCACAAACAAATCCCCCGAAGGCGACGAGGCGTTTGATGTGCAATGGGGCGTTGAGGGCCACACGGAGCCAGCCCCCCCTCCCCCGTCAACCTCCACGAGCTCCCTGACATTGACTAACACACACACACACACACACACACACACACACACACACACACACACACTTCTCCTCAGAAACAGCTGACGTTTTAACAGGCTTACAACAGCTGACAGGCTACAGGTGGGGCAGAGGGGACCCTTCATAAGCCCTCCACCCCTCCTCCTCCTGTTTAGTGCCCGGCTCATAATTCCCCTTCAGCCACACACACGCACGCACACACACACACGCACACACACGCACACACACGCACACACACGCACACACACCTGTTGTGACTCCAGAGGAATTGTCCTCTGTGAAAAGCCTTCCTTCATACTGTATCACCCACCTACTCTCTCTCTCTCACACACACACACACATACACACACACACACACACACACACACACACACACTCCCTCTGCATTGAAACAGGGGCTTTATGACCCTCCAGCA
Source organism: Acanthopagrus latus (assembly GCF_904848185.1). Classification (NCBI taxonomy): domain Eukaryota; kingdom Metazoa; phylum Chordata; class Actinopteri; order Spariformes; family Sparidae; genus Acanthopagrus; species Acanthopagrus latus. The sequence continues at coordinate 29,951,628 of NC_051055.1, forward strand.
TGTGTCGGAGCGGCTCGAGGAGTGTGTTCGCTGTGTCCGACTAGAACAACAGATGCTGCGGTGGACCAGAACTACCGGCTGAGAGCACTAAGCTCCTTTGCTTTGCTTCGCTGGAGCCCGGTGCCGGCATCACAGCGAGGAGAGAGAAAAACCACGCTGTCGTGTTAATCCATAATCATTTTTTACTTCAATCAGCATCGTGTTCAATCACAGCGACAGTTTGACCGTAACGATGTGGCTCTTATGATCCCGAGGTTAGCTCCAAGTCAGGAAACCGATCGTCCTCTAAGTCGCCTTATCACGAGTGCGAGTGTTTCCTCGATTGTTGAGCGAAACTTTTTCAGATTCAGCGAGACGCCTTCTTTTGGAAAAAAAAAATTAAAAAAAAGGCTCTGTCACAGAATTCTTATTGAGGAATTTGAAGACACACGAACAGCCTCCACAAAGTTCTTCCTGCAACGTGAACTGCGGTTGGAGCGCAGGCGGGATATTTAGGACGACGAGCATCGGTTTGTAGAAAAGAAAAAAAAAAGAGGAGCAAAGCCGGGAAGAAGAGAGGGGGATTTGAAAGCGCAGCACTTCTTTGGATTGGATGACAAAAACCATGGGGTGAAAGAAGAAGAAGAAGAAGAAGAAGAAGAAGAAGAAAACACATCTTGGGATTATGTATTCTTGCTGGGTGTGCAAAACACAGCGAGAAAAAGAAGTTTCCATAACTTCTAGTGCAAGAGACTTTTTAACCACCAAATCTGTTTCTTTCTTCTCTCCATTCATCGTTCACGAGGTTCCTCTCTCCTGCTGCGACGGAAGGAAATGATTTATCAACAGTCATTTACATTTTGTAGCGCAGCTCAACAGGCAGAACACGCAGGGACGGGTTTATATGAAAGTACAGAGCTCAGGTGGAACGCAGCTCGACATACATATTTATATTCTCCGTCTGACTCGACGTGAAGTGAGACTGATGGTGCAAAAGTTAGGTTCAGTGCAAATAAACAGCTAATGATGCTAAAATGCTAACCTCCATGGTGCTGTAGACGCATCTGCTGAAGCTGTTTATCATTTTAAAGGGTAAATCCACCAATTTTTACACTACAAAGTGTGTTTAATATGTCTGGTGGAAAGCTGGACGTGATCTGATAAACTGCCCTCAATGCATTGTGGGTAATGTAGGCTCCAGGTTTTGAAAGGATGTTGACTCAGAAATATCACCTTTGTTATTCCACGCATTCTTCTTCCTTTTCAAACCCTGGAGCCTACATTACCCACGATGCAACGTTGCAACGATCTGTTTTTCTCCCCACACATACAGGAGGACTTCCACAGACCTGTAAACACAATTTAAATTGTTAAATAGGTGGAGCTGCCCTTTAAAGCTCTTCTTTCCAACAAGTCCTTCAACTTAAAACAACAACAATCTACGTCACTGCACAACACTGGGTTTATTTTTTGTACCATTCAAAACAGAAATCTACCGAAACCGAAAACCGAAAACCGAGAGATTCTGTGCAGCTTTCCAACTGCAGAGGTGGCAAAAAAAAAAAACGGCGTGTATCAGCAGGAAATGGGAGGTTTTTTTGTTGTAAATCATCCACCATGAAATTCTGGTTTTTCTTTGCCCACATCAAGTGTTTGTCCTCGCTGCTGCTACTCGTCCTGTGAGACACTGCAGGACAGGCAGGACTTCAGTTGTTCTCCATCTGTGATGACTCTGATAAACTGAGTCTGATGTATCGATGTTCTGATGGTGTGGTCACGCTTTAATACGACTGTAGGAACCTTTCTTCTAACTGTGATGTGACTTCACTTCATACTGCAGCAGGACAGCGAGCCCAGTCACACCTCAAAGACGAGCAAGAAGTACCTGAAGACCGACAGAGAGAGAGAGAGACCTGGGAGTCTGAACGGCCTTTTACCAGGAGAACAACATCGGTTGTGTTTAGAAGAAACCAAACTGTAAGGTGGCAGATCACTGATCAACAACGTCCTCCTGCAGCACAGCGACTCGTTCTGAGATTCAGTGTGAACGACTTAAAACGACTTTCCAAACACGAGGCTCTGTGTGGTTTTCAGCCTGACGATGCTGACGAGCGCGAGGCAGAAAACATTTTAAACATTCTTATCTATCCTTCCCCTCCGCTCTTGTGTTTTTCCCTCCCCCTCCCTTCTTCTCTCACTCTCTCCGCCTTTCTGGAGAAAGCAGGAGGACTCTTCCTCTGCGAGCCTGGTGATGTTCCAGCTGTAATGTGATAACCAGTTCAATAACATAAACAACTGTCAGAATCCTCCCGAGGACGCTGTGTGTGTGTGTGTGTGTGTGTGTGTGTGAGTCAGTGGGTGGATGTCTGTGTGCGTTTGGTTTTTTACATGGGAGCGTGTGTGGGCTGGAGAGCAGGAGAGGCCTGGGCGAGAGGTGAGGACGAGTCAGCCATTGAACACCATCAAATAAAGCGTTATCTAATGCCTGCGCTGACACGGCCGCGCCAGAAAACAAGTACACTCGCTATCGACTGAAAGCGCCGCTGTGCTTTTGCCGCGAAAAACACTCCTCGCTGACGCCTTGAGCTGAGGGTTGGTTTTTTTTTTTTTGAACATCAGAGCAAAGAAAATGGATTTCAGCGCTGCTTTTTCTTTCTTTTTTTTTTTTAAGAGCCATCAGGACATCTGCAGTCTTTCTGAGCACAGATTTAACGACTTCTAAGACCTTCTTAATGGCTCTAAACGAAAGAAAAAACAGTGTTTCCGTGGTGAAAAGGTTCTGGAGCCACGCTGCTTCGGACCGAAACAAGACAACAACAGAAACTCTTCCTGCGCGTTCAAGTGTGATTACAACGACAACACGAGGCCTGCACACACCACGTCAACACAATCTGACTGAGTAAACTGAATCTCTAAAAAGAAAGATGGCAGACGATAGATGGTGGAACTCTTTCTGCAGGTCTTTCTTTGCATCACCAAATAAAGCCAGAAAGGTTCAGCGCTGCAATTAACTCAATTATGTTCATTAATGACTCATTTGCGATTATTTTCAAGATTGAAGACGTCACTTCTCGAAACAAACTGTTTGTTTAACCACCAAAACCCTCCAGTTACCGTCTGGACAAGATAAAGCAGAAGATTCTCACATTTAAGAAGCTGGAAACGGAAAATATTTTGACTTGTTCATCTGAAAAATGACTCAAGCAAATCACAACTCGCTGCAGCTCCCGAGCTACTGAAGTCTGAGTCCTAAAACTTTTACACTCAGCAGGAACTGTGGTCGTGTGTTGTGTTTTAATTTCAACATTTGGGTTTGCTCTCTTTATGCTAAGCTAACCAGCTCAGGCTGAAATCGATTACCGAGTAACTGGATTACTAAAAAATCCTGGATGCAAAGTCTTTGCATTACGATATAAAACAAACTATTGTTTGTCTGAAGTTCTGGTGTTTCATTGTAAAACAGAACCGGAGCACACAGAGCCGACCCGTCACCAGACGATGTTGCATCAGCAGTTAACATCCCGGCAAATCAATATGATTACTAATGATTACTACTGTAGGTGAGACGGACACCACTAAAGAACTGTGTGGTGAGTTTTGCACTTTATTAAATCAAAAGTTTCCTTTGAATCGTGTTCTTGCTCGTCTGTAGTTTGTTTGCAGCGTTCCTGTCGAGCTGCTTCGTGCTGAGACTTTCACTCTGATGTCAAACTGACGGATCTGATCGGTTCAGTTGCTGAGAATCTGATATCACAATGATCACAATGACGCCCAGCACAATGTCTTTATTTATTTCGTCTTCATTGTGTGTATTTGCATCTATAAAATCTTCATGTAAATCTTTTATTTATAACAAAGATGAAACATTTTAACACATTTGTGCCTCAATAACACTGAACACACAAACACGTACTGTGTGTGTGTGTGTGTGTGTGTGCGTGTTCATGCATGAACTCACAAACACACGCCTGGAGTCATGGCAACATCAAATGCACATACACAAACATAAGGAAGTGTGTGACTACAGAAGCTCCTCCTCCTCCCTCTTCCTCTTCTTCTTCCCTCCAACCCTCTAATGGCTCCTCCACAACAGAGGAGGAACGAGGAGGACTAAGCAGCTTCTCTCCTGCACCCTCCCTCCCTCCTTCCCTCCCTCCCTCCTTCCCTCCCTCCTTCCCTCTCCACTTTAGCTCGTGGCTAACTCAATGAGCCCGGCGCAGATGGTCCCATAACACCACCACAGCTGCGCGAGCGTAAAACGACTCCGCGCCCCAGCGAGGAGGAGGTTGATATACATTCAGATATTCAAATGAGGCCATAACCTCTCTGCCGCGCTCCGCTGGAAGTGGAAGAGAGGGAGGTGTGGGAGGAAGTCAACGGGTAGGCAGGACCCAGAGAGAGGGGGGGATGGATGGATGGATGGATGGATGGATGGATGGATGGATGGATGGAGGCTACATGAGGATGATGAAGAGCGAGAACACGCCAGGACCTCAGATATAAGAGAGGCAGGGTGAAGAGGAGAGGTGAGAAAGCGAGCCAGAGAGGGAGAGAGAGAGGTTTAGAGAGGGGGAGAGAGGGGAGTATGAGAAGCCTGAGTGTTGAGTTTCAGCTCCTGGCTCTGCTGCTTGCTATTTCAGCTGTGCCGAAGCGCTGGCCAGCAGCCCCGGCTCTCACGCCATCGCAACCCCGTCAGTATGGTGGCACGGCACCCGGGCTGCGTTCACACTGCAGCTCAAAGTCTCCCACTTCTTATTTCCCCCCCCTTCAATCTGACGTTTCCTCCTCAGTGTGATTGGCAAAAGAGTGAAGTCGCAGCTTTTTTAGCTACCTCAAAAAAACAAAAAACAATCTGGAGCACATGGATCTGTGGCACCGGATCAGATCCTATAACACGCTGCAAGCCTCGCGTGACAACTTCTGTCTGAACGCTCAACAAAAGCACCGCGGCGACTGCGTTAATCTCACGTCATTCATCTGAGACAATCGTCATGAAGTTTGGCAGCGAGGCAGGCGAGGCTGAGCCAACGTCAGCAAAGAGGAAACAAGACAGGAGAGGAAGCCAGAGAGAGAGAGAGAGTCGGTTGGTATTTAGGGAGACGCCTCGGAAACACTGAAGAGATATTTTTGATTACTCATGCTCGTCTCTTTCAGTTCTACTGGCAGTATCGTGAGGTTACAACCTATAATAAATCAAACGTGATTCCAAAAAGAAGCAAAGTGAAGCGGCGATTTAGAAGACGACACGAGGGCCGGCATCTTTCTGCTGGAAATTTTGGCACCAGCTGTAACAAAAAAACGATATCTGGCAAAAGCAACTTACAGTACGACTTACTATTGGAGTTTTTGAGTCAGCAGAAAGACCTCTGATTATGAAACATTTCTGCTTCTGGAGGCAGAAACGATCTGTGTTTTCTGAATACTGAATGATGCATCCGAGGCAGAAACACTTTTTTTTCCTAAAACAGATGTAGAAAATCTCTCTTTCTCTCTCTCGCAGCGTCCTCCGGTCTCGTAGGTGTGCGAGCGCTTCCTTGATCCTCGTCCCAGCTTCTTTTCTGTTTCTTCTGTTTTTCTTTCTCCTTTGTGATCTTTTCGTGATGCACTGTTCTCCGGAGCTCCCTGGCAACGGTACCGGCTCGACCTGCGGTGAACTCTCAGAGCTGTGCACAGCGGAGACTGCAGCTTCAGTCGCTGGACGGAGGAGCTTTAATCCGAGCGGAACAGAACGCAGTCGATTCGCTGGTCGTTTGTGGTTCTATGTTCCCAATAATCCTCCCGGGGTCGTGCTGCTCTTACTGGACCTCTGGCATCGTCGGTAACCTTTTTATTCCAGCTGTCTTATGAAATAATGAGTCTGAAGTTATGAAATGGTTCTCACACACACACACACACACACACACACACACACACACACACACACACGTGATGCAGCGCTGACACTGGTATCAGAACCAGGGCGGGTTAGTACTGTGGGTCTTTCTGCTCGAGTGCCGTGTCGGCAGCCGTCTGCTCCACTTTCTCACCCTTGACACTAAATCACTCCGACCTTCGAGGTTACCGATCTGCAGCTAAGCTAAGACGACCTTGACCTTTGACATCAGGACAAATGAGGGCACGTAAATGTCTCCTGAGGTAAATCAACAAAGATTCACACACTGAAGTACTGTAGGTTCAGCACTTCAATCACAACACACGTATCTACGTCTCCAGCAGTCCCAATCACTTTGGTTGCGGATGATTTTCCAGATCGTGGTCTCTTCAAGACATGACAACAACGTCACAGCTCGCAACTTACTCACTGAAAAAAAGGGGAAGCTGTTACTTTTTCTTTTGAATTCTGACCAAGACGAAAGTGATTTATGGAAACACAAACACACCAGAGCACCATTTCTCTGCAATTTCCACTGATTAATCTGCCAGTTATTTGCACAATTAATAGATTATTTAGTCACCAAATGTCCCAGAGACCAACATGACGTCTTTCAGCTGCTTCCTCTGTCCAACCAACAGTATAAAACCCAAACACTCTCCATTTACTGACAGTAATGACAAAGAAAAGCAGCAAATGTTTGAGATTTATGCTTTAAAAATGACTTTAGTCCATTGATTATCCAGCAAACAGCCAAAATGACTTGATATAAAATGGCTACTGATATTAAATGTCTGTAGAAGTTTGATATAAGTCGTTGTTAATAAACTCAACATTAACTGTACGTGTGAGAAGAGAAGTGAAGTCCAAACTCTGTATTTCTGCTTTCACACTCGGTTCCGTTCACTTTTCCTCTCTTCAGCCACTTTTTGAAAAGCTCAGAGAATACTTCAGAAACTAATGGAATTTTAAATAAAAGGCTGTGTTGCTGAAGGTTGCCAGAAGCTGAACTAAATGGATTCAAATTGAATTTAAGTGGATTTTGACACCCCGGCCCAGTCAAGGTCAAGCCGGGCCTGCTGCTGCTGCTGCTGCTGCTGCTGCTGCTGCTGCTGCTGCTGCTCCTGTTATTTAAGGTTAATCCTGCAAATTGTGTTGGGTTTAAGTTGCATTTAACCCACATAGAGGCGGTAAGTTGTGTCTTGATCCAGGACCACCGTCCTCTGATCTCGCCGCACGCCCCGATGCAACGTCCATTTGTGGCGGCTTTGCATCAGATGACCTCACTCTCGGTTTGTAAAGAGAATATTAAAGGAAGGAAAACACAACTTAATCTGGATAAAGTGCTTCGCCGACCGACTGCAGAAAGGGAGAAAAGAGAAAGAGCGAGAGAGCGAGATCACAAAACGGCACTGACACCCGGAGATGAAATGTAATGAGATGTCCAGAGTCCTACGGATTCCATAATCCCCGATCAAAATAAATATTACGTGCCGTCAGTGTTTTCACTCGCTTGTTTTCTACCTCGCAGTCAGAATGAGGTCAGCACAGATTTCCATTTTGGCTCCAAAGCGGGTTATTTCCAGCAATTTCTTCCGAGGCAGACCGGATATATTTAGTGCCCTGAACTGAGTATTTTTAGAAAGAGAGAAAAAAAATCAACAACTGTGTAGGGATTTACCACACAGAGGTTTTTTTTTTCTTTTTATATAAAAATCTCATTTCCGTTTTTTCACATTTTATGTAACAGATCTTCACAGAACGACTGCAGTGAGCAGCGTGAGCCGACCTGCCGCGCTGCCTGACTCATGTTTCTACAAACCAAATGAAATCAGAGCAGCAGGATGGTAGTTTAGCGTCCAGCTCAAGGGCACTTTGGCCCGAACGCCTCGCACACAATCCCGTGACCTTTGAGATTACAAGACAGGTCTGCGTAAAGTCCAGGCCACCCTGCTGCCCTACTTCCCCACAATCCATCATCTGAGAGGAGCGAGCGGAGGAATTCTCCGCTGCTGTTTATCGGTGAGATGAACTGGAAAGTCCGCGGTAAACCACAGAAAGGTTGATTATAATTCAGGCCGGGGTGACAGTCGGGGGAAACGCCAGCACGCAGGAATCCAAGGTCCAGCTTTCCTGCTGAAAGCTGAGACCGGCAGTCGCCACAAACATATCAGGTTGTTTTCATAGCAACACAACTTCCTAATGTTTCAGATCATATTTCACTGATTACAACAAATGAGTACCGGTGGAGTCCAAGTTTACAAGGACGAGGAAATAAACAAAAGCTCAGGAACCAATTCTGGAAGTAAACAGTTTGCATTTTCACCACATCTGAAGACGAGCGACACGTTTCCACAGTTCGACACAGCGAACAGAGACAGTGGAGTCGTACATCACCTTCTGCTTATCACTAAATTAATGTTTTTTAAAAAATGTCAATCACGTCACATCTCAGAGGAAACGCGTCTATAATTGACACGCGATGTCGTGTCGAGCGCTCCGACTTCAAAGTTTCGCTCTGCGGCTGAACGTCTCAGCGAGTCGATGAAGAGCGCTAAACTGCTGACATGAAAGCGGCGGCACATTTTGGGATTCTATTAAATCTATGAGTCATCTTAAGAGCTCTGCTTATAAAATAATTACGCGTTTAAAAGATTGAATCATCTGTGTTTGTTAAATATTGAATGATCAATTTCACATGGCAGGAAGCGTTTTCCACAAGTGGATTCGCACACTGGACACGTCTGACTCTTCATTGACCCCTTCAGAGACCGTTTCCTCAGATCAAGTCGAGCAGGAAGACAAATTGCAGCGTGTTGCAGCATCACAAACTCAAAAGGAGAATCTCTGATCATCGAGTCAAATAATGAGGAAGTTTGATATTATCAAGCGTCTGCCATCATAACAAAAACACACCAGAGGCGCTGTGACGAGTCCCCGTCCGACCCGGCTCACTCTTATTTAAACAAACTAACGGCGCCGCTCTCTCGGGGGGACAGATGACATTCTTAAACATCCCTCCTCACAGACGGATGGGATTTGTTTTGCACAAAACACTTTTAAGGCTTAATCGTTAATTTCCTCAAAAGCTTTCGGCGAGGGTGAATACGTTTAAAAATGTCATTTCAGGCTGTAATCTACGAGGCGGCCGCTTCATTTCTTCGCCGCTGCAGCTGCACTTCCACAGATGACCTGTCAATCAGAGAGCGTGGGCGGGTTTTGGTTTTTCTTCTGATGAAGTTTCAGTTTCAATTATTATTGCCGAGTCACCTCAGGACACCGAGCAGGACGTACGTATATTATATCAAAGATTTCATGAGTATCAATAAGACTAAAATCCTGAGAAAACTGAACTTTAGCTGCACGTGCTGCTATACATAACATTTTCTCTCCTCAAAAGCACATTATCAATGTCAGGACTGGATGACAATATCATATTTTTGATCAAATATCCTGATATCAATATTGGCACTTGGTACAAAATCTGAACACAATGAGATTTCGGATCAATAATCATCCGTCACATGTCAGAAAAATTACATCAATTCACTGTGACAGAGCCTTTAAAACCAGGAGGAGACAAATAATTACAATAACAAAACAGTTACATAGTCAAATAATTACAGACAGATTTGTGGGATTTTAATCAGAACTGGAAACAGATTTTCGTTCCGAGATGGGTTGAAATCATGACGACATCATAACTATCTGGATACTTCAATTAAATCTAATATATACAGAAATCTGAGAATGTGTTGTCTGTAATCTGATTTCTTTGGCGGGTCGGACCGCTGATGATGTCACTTCTTCATGTGCAGCATTTTATTGATTAAACGGACGGCGAGGAACTTTTCGCTTCTTCTGAGACAGTTTCAGTTGAGTCCAGATGTTTCTGTACGACCTCCATCAGCACGAGACCTTCAGCGAGACGCTCGGCTGCTTCTGAACACGGTTTCTAGTTTTCAAGATTCAATTTCAAGTCATGAAAGTAAAACTGGATTTCACGTTGAGGTGCTGAAGATGAACCGTGAAGTCCGACAGGACGGCGCTACATTTAATTTGAGAAACGATCTTGGATCTCGTTACTTTGAACATTTGTGGTGTGAAAACTAAAACCTGACAGCGACGATGACGACATCAGCTGAAAACGTGTCCGAGTGTCCGGCAGCAGCTGAGGAGCTCAGACGGCAGCCGGTCCAACACAAACACAGCTAAACCAACAACCGACCTCCATCCTCCTCAGGGCGGGTCTGCATCCACTCCCTGCCCTCCGGTCTGAAGACCCCCACCCTCCTCCTCCTCCTCCTCCTCTTCCTCCTCCTCCTCCTCTTCCTCCTCTTCCTCCTCCTCTCTATATGCTCATTAACTTAATTGATGTTTAACCCGTAGATCAGCAGCTGATGGCTCAATTAGGAGCTCACTGGAGGACGGGGGGGGGATTAAGTCCTGTGTAAGTAAGGCGGGTTGTCGCCCCGCAGCCACGACTCCTCTGGACCCTGATCCTTCACTGTGGCCCCCCGAGGGTCCGAGCGGGGACAATTACACTGAGCATGCACAGCTGGAACTCTTTACTGGGCTGCAACTAATTACAACCATCATTAGTTTGTTGTCCTGATCAATCAATAAAAAAAAGAGAGTTCGGTCGACAAAACGTCAGTGAAGAGTGAGAAACAGTCACAAGAAGCTCAGGCAACAGGACCGCCATCAACCATGATTCACAACGCCAATCAATCTGACGGTCAGCTAATATATTGATTGATTTATTGATTGATTAGCTGTTCGATAAAAATATTGTGTTTTTTTCCAAAACCTGAGAATACTCAGTTTACTGTCACAGGAGGAAAGAGAAAACATTCACATTGAAGAAGCTGAAATTTAGATTTTGGATTTTCTGAAAACAGTTTTCTGAAAATCAAACAGCTGATGAGAGAATTAATTGATTACCCTTCACAGCTCCGTCTTCAAATGGTTTGTTTTATCCATTTTTAAAGCGCCTGAACTACATTTACTGATGATCGACTTATCAATTCATCAGTTCCAGGTCTTAAACATGTCCAAAATGTTTTCAGAACCAGTTTCAACATTTTAAGAAAAATGAACCACCAAAATACAAATTATGATCAATATCAGGAAATGCCAAATCACAAATCTGGTGAATGAGAATTTCAGCAGTGTGTTCGAGAGGTTTATTCGGTGCTTTCGGTTCAGTGTTTTCATGAAGGTGAGACTGACGACAGTAAACCAAACCGAGCTGATTCTGAGAGCTGACTGCAGACTGGACAGGATCGGATGCTGGGATTCGTTTTTTTTTATTCCTCAAGCGTTCGCAGCTGCTGTGAAAATGAGAGCTGGAGAGAAGAGCAGGTTCACGCTCAGCCACATGTACAGGAATCGAAATCGTTTCAGCTCTGCGAGTTCTCTCCTTCCAGTAACGAGTAACAACTGGGGGAGGGTGACGCAGCCGAAACAATCGTTCACTCAGTGTTTATTCTCTGAAATGTCAGGATATAAACATCCGGCTGCCTGATCCAGGATCACCTGCCATCTTCTGACTCTCCTGCCTCATCAGTGTCCATGATGACTGATGGTTGATTAGGTTAACCCGATTGATTACAGAATAAGTGAAAGAAACTAGTGAAAACATTAACAATTACATCATCAGCGTCCTCTCAACAGCGATCCAAACAGCCGTCAACACACCAGACCGCCATCGAATCATCTGCAGATAAAAATATAACTGACAAATCGACTGTTCAAGATTTTTGATGTCATCGATCGTCAGACATGTTGGCACTATGACGTCATTCTCACCTTCACCTTTGTGTTTAACCGTTGAGAGTTTACTCAAAGAGAGACGAGTTCATTCACGGGTGAGGCGGCATTAAAAAAATCCTCCCACGCTGCCATTAATGCTGCTCGAACGTGAGCAGCGACTGCGAATTTGTGAGTCACAATAACTTTTGCTTTGCTTTGCTGCTAATTTGGGAACGTGAAACTGAACATGAAGCGAATCCAAATAAAAAAAAAAAAAAAACTGTAACTACACTCGACTTTGCCGCTCCGGTTCAGGCCAAAGCAAACAAACAGTAGGCGTGATGAGCAGCGCCGGGAGAGGCGCATCTCGCCCGGTCTGGTTCCTCCGCCCTGCGTGTTGATTCTCTGGCTGCGAGCGCAGAAGAAGGGGAGGCCATTTTGAAAGTGCAGCAGGGGGGAGAGTGGATTGTGAGGTGAGGCTAGCTGCTGTTACTTCCCACATTAAGTGGCTGATGCTCTCCTCTTTGTGCAAAAAAAAAAAAAAAAAAAAACACCTTTGGCTTTAAGTTCCATTAACGGAGAGCGAGAGAGGACGGTTCTTTCCCTCTCTCGGTGTGCTGGGGTAAAACGCTGCCCTGCCATGATTGAATCATAGCCATAATAGCAGAAGGCAGAGGCCTGCTGCGCCGCTGAGTTCTTCCTGTTCTCCTCGCTCAGCGTGGGAACAGCCGCGGACAAAATCTGCCCTGGAATCAGCACACAAAAGAGGGCCATGAAAGCAACACGAGCAGAGCAGGTAGTAATTGCTCCTTTCTGCTGAAGCGCTTCGTCCGTCTTCTGAAAAGGAGCACGGCTCGCGGGGTGAGGGCTTTCAGTTCGACAGCAGTCGCGGGGGCGTGCTCGTCTAACCCCGGCTTACAAGAAGGGTTTTTTTAATTTTTTTTCCCCCTGCCGTCGTGGGTCAGCTGTAGGCGAGCGCACAGAGAAAACACATGTCCAACGAAAGCTGCTCTACTGTACGAGTGCTGGGCGAAGAGGTAAACAGCCAAATCAATGAGGTGTCGGGAGGCTACGGTCGCTCAGCTCGCCTCCAAACCCAACGCTCTCCTTCCTCTCCGTCCAGAACACTAACTTTAAAAACCTCCACAGCGCCATGATGTCATTTTCTGCTCCGGCTGGCCTCAGCAGTGATTACAGCCCGTCAATACTCAGCCTGGCCAACAAACAAATTGATTAGTGAAAATTAGACCCCGGTTAAAATTACAGCGCACATTGAAGCCGCTCCGGTTCCACCGTGAGAGTCTGGAGGGTCTTGACTAATGGAGAGCTCCGGAAAATCTGTCAGGGGATTAATGTGTCGCTGCTCACTTGCTCTTTAGTTTTTAATTCAAACGAATCGGTTTGAACCTGATTTCCTCTCCTCTCTGCTCGAGAGTCTCAAAGAACAGAAACATTTAGGAGCCGGTGTTCGCCTCTGTTTCTATCATGTTATCTGGAAATGTCAGAAAATAAGATAAATGTCCACCACATGTTGTCTGAGTCCAGGCTGACACCTCCCAAATAAACCAAAGATATGTAATTTACAATTATATCAAACATGCAACAAAACATCTGACAAACTGGAACCAGAGAATAAGATTTAAACGATTAAGTGATTTTCAATAATATTCATATTTAACCTGAGGGTGACAGATAGTTTGTCACACAGAACGATCTGGCAACAGCAAGGAACAATGCTTTGGGAAAAAAAGGCAAAATATTTGGCACGTGATTGGACGAACCATCTGTCTGTCACAGGCTTACTTCAACCAATCAGATGAGCAGCAGGAGAGCGCGACCACCAGCGGAGCCGGCCGGTAAATCAAACTCGAAGCGAAGTCACCGACGTGAGAGCGGCTACGCTAACCGCTCGTAGCTCCTCGTAGGACACTTAGTGGAACCAGCTGAGATTTAGTTCAGCAACAAGTCAAATTTTGAATAATCTTCCTTCGCAGATTAAATTTTATTTCACTTTAACACAAACTTCTGCAGGCTGGCCACAAAATACAGACGTTAAACTGGCAGAAAAATCCTCAAAGTGCTCTGAAAACAACGGAAAATAGAAGTTTGTGTGAGCGGTAACGGACCTTAAAGTTAACATTTTTTAAGATTCAGAACGACATATTCGTTAGAAATTAGGCTTAAAAACTTTGTTCCTCTCACTAATAATAAAAGGGAAACTGGAAGTCTTGGGAGTTTTCTTCTGTCATATTACAGGATATGAAATATATATACAGGATTTTCTGCACATTACTCAACATGGAGAGAATCAAAACTGACTAAATGTCAGCTGTAATAGCTGGAGTTTGTCCCCAGTGTACTGCTTCAGCTTTACTTACTATCTATATACACAGATGGATATAATACTGGTGTAAATAAGGTGACACTGCACCCACAGACGCAAGGAAAACACTGATATATGAGTACGATGTCTGAGGACGTCTCGTAAGCGTGCAGATTCATTCCACAACGTTCTGATGTTTTACAGGAAAACATGTCAAATTGATTAAGTAGGACAATAACAGATTAATCCATAATATAAACTAAACTCTGGTGTGATTGGTGCATCCACACACACACACACACACACACGCTTAACGACCTCACACTGAACTTCTACATGCTGAAGCGACGTGGCCGAGCCCTCCGTCCTTCACGACGCCTCTGACAGACTCTGTAATGTCTGGAGAGCACGCCGGCCCACCGCCTGTGTTTGCAATTCGGCAGGAAGCTGCGGCAGGAGAGAATGATTGTACTTCCTCAAATGAACAGAAACAGGGAGGCAGAGGAGGAGCTGGGCTCGTTTCTTTCCTCCCGCTGTGTTTTGACTGTAGCCAGCAGAGCACACGATGGAGCACATGGCTTCAGCTTCAGTCCCTCGCAAAAAAAAAACAACAAAAAAAAAAAAAACCTTGGGGAGAATTTGGATGGATGTTCAGGGGAATTAATTCCAAGATTACTTTCACTATAAAAACTGTCTCCTTAAGTTTTTTTTGTGTGTGTGTCCTGGCACTGGAAGCTTTCGCTCCGTCGTACAGCTTCGCCTGCAGTCACGCTTCTCAGGGACACAAAAGCCCATTACTGGAGCTGAGCCCATAAGTTATCAGCAGACTTAAGCCCCTTTTCACCGAACAAGTCCAGCTACAATATTTGCTTCAATTTATGGATTGTGTTCCTGCGTGAGCACAGGAGTGAAAAAAAAAGGGGGGGGGGGGAGAGAGAAGCCCTCCAGAGACCGAGGAGAAACCAGAGACGCCGCTGACGTGAACGTAATGTAAGGAGAGGAGAGAGGAGAGGACGATGAGGAGCCTTCAATAATGTCACAGAGAAGTCGGCATTGGTCACATCTCACAGCAGGAGATAAGGTGCGTGTGTGTGTGTGTGTGTGTGTGTGTGTGTGTGTGTGTGTGTGTGTGTGTTCAGAGCTCCTATTAGCTTTGACATCTTGACAACGTCAGAAAAACAACAGAGCGTTTATTTTTGTTTGTCAGCCAAAACCCCACGCTCGCTCGCTCGCTCGCTCGCTCACACCTCAGACAATAAGAGAAGGTGCCGACATGAAACGCGTCTCCATGGTGAAATTTGACAAAACTCACAAGTCGCTGGATTTTGTTGAACTAATACCGGTTTGCTTCAAACGGTGGAGAACTTTCAAAAACAGGTTAGAAGATTTTGGAGCTTTAGACTGAAAAAAGGAAAAGCAGCGAGATGAGAGACGGAAGAAGATCTGATGTCGGCACGACGTCTTTGGACGCAGTTCTGACTCTGATTCCACTTCAGACCTGTCGGCTTGTTATTTCCAACACCTGAAAAAAAATCCTGACTCGTGATGCCTCAGTTTTATGATTAATATTGATGGTCTGGGGTTTATGTAGCGATCTGATCTGATGCTGTCTCAACTGAGAGTTTCAGGAGCAGTTCTGCAGGACACGTTTGGTGTTGGGGTTGTATTCTAGGGACTCGAACGTGCAACCTTTTCCTGCCAATGTCAGGGTCTTTTTCAAAAAATCACTCTGGGAATGGATAAATAAAAGGAAAGCTCCTCGATTCTGCCGCTGTAGTATCCGTACTTTCACCCATTTTTCGCCAACGCCTCTTCGATGGCGCCATTTGCATCTTTTAATCACACATATTCTCGGCTATAATAGCGAGCGTGGTGCGAAAACGAGAGGCTAACACTGTTTTATCGTAACAGCGGTTTGTTTATCCAAACGTCACATCACGCTGTCGCCACCTCGTGGTGTCGAGAGCCGTTTCCTCTCACGCCGCCTGTCGTCTCTGCGGTGTGTTCGACTGGAGCTCTTTGCTGCAGATTCTCTGATATCAGTTTTAACAAGTTGATTTCCTCTCTGAGGAATCAATAGGGTCTTATCATAACAGTTTACTCGTGTCTTATTTGGTCAAACACTGGCAGCGCTGAGCACCAGAGGCGTCCTCCTGCCAGCAGCTCGCGTAGAAACGGCTAATCCGGCTCTCCACCTCCTCCTCCGACTGCCGGGACTCAGCACCCTTATCTGGACTGTCTCCCTCGAGATCCCTCCGTGACACCTTTTTGGCAACCTGGACTTTACCTGCAGGCGCTACACTCATCTGTCCGTGTTGCAGCACATCCCCTCTGCTGCACTAGATAATGATGTAATAGATAACAGTTCCTCCTGCCTCCTGACAGCCGAGACTTCCCTCCAGAGACACATTCTCATTGTCTTGTTGCCCTCTAATCCCAGTCACCTGCCTCTCCTGAGCTGCAGCCAAACCAGGAGCCACAGAAACCTTCAGAGCTAACTTGACAGGAGTTTTTATTCGGGGTTTATTGATGCCATCATTAACACAGGGCTGCTTCCACGAGCAAAATGGTTTCCGGGTTGGAGGAGGAAATTAGAAGTTTGATGGCACTCGCTCTCTCCCGGGAGAAAAGCAATTACGCACAGCGATGAGTGCACAATTGTCGGAAATGGGCTCATGAAAGAGACATAAAATGATCCGGCAGTCACAACAGCTTTAAGGATATATATAAATATAAATGTGTGTGCGTTTCGCTCTTTTTTTAATATAAAGAACTACAGAGATCCTGAGGCACAGCGCCGCTTTCTCTCTTTATCTGCCCACTTTGCGCTGCCATCTGACGCGTGAACCAAATTGATGGCGCGATAAAATAAAAAATAAAAAGTTGCCATTAAATCCACTTTGCAGGAATGAAGAGAAATCACATCCAACACGAAAAACACACACTCACAGCCTGACACTTGTCGTAAATCTTCCCCTGACAGCTCCCCTTAATGGAGCGGTTTGACTGTTGCGCACACACAAAACGCACGAAACCCTCATCATCATCATCATCATCATCATCATCACCAGCAGCGGCAGCAGCAGCGGCAGCCGGCTGCGGGGCGTTTGTTTCCAGGAGGTGCGGGACAGGCGGGGAAACGTGCACGCAAGTACACAAGACGGGATGGAAGCAGCTGTAAGTGTGACACTGATGTTAACTTGGCAACAGAAACTACACGAAGCAGCGCTGCGTGTCCTTGACACACACGGAGAAAAAAAAAAACCCACAGAAGGAGGCTGCGGTGCTGCGGGTCGGGCAGCCAGCAGCACCGCACAGTTACCACAACACCGACACACACACGCAACTGACACAGGAAGAGGCAATAACACAAATGAGACAAATATCCAAGCTGCTTGAAGACTTACCCGAGCTCTGTATCCACATCTGCTGGATGACACGGGAGCGTCAGACGTCACACTGTGTTGCATTCAGCAGGTGTGAGCGCGTGGAGGAGCAGGTAAGAGTCCGCCGGCCGCGGTGGGCTGCCAATTAAAAACAATTCTCCCTTTACTTGATGTACAAGGTAACTATTTAGTTATGGCAAATGGTGCCTATCTTATCCTGTGGGCACTGCTTTATGATTGACGGGCGGCGCGGGCCAATGGGAGCGAGCCGAGCGCGCCGCCTCCGCCAATCACAGCAGCGCTGGGAGGTGCGCGGCGGAGTAGGAAGGGCCGCTGGCGACATCATGTGTTAAGAGTTTATATCCCTCCGCCCGGCGGGGTCTCCGCGCACCCGCTCCGCTTTAACTGGTTTTATTAATATTAAATGAGGGTTAACAGTCGGAACATGTGGTCACACACAACTACACAACTCTGAAGTGTTTTCAAAGCTTCATAGTCACGTGTTAAGATTAAAAACGACATCATACGGACCCGCTGACGAAGATATAAGTTGTACATCTGCGCAGCGGAGCAGATACAAGCTGGCGAACAGCGTCTCTGCATGAAATGACATTATATCCGCTTTATGTTAAATAACCACGTGTTGTTAGAAACGTGTTAAACACAATTAAAGCTCCTAAAAGCCTCCGATGCACTTTCAGCAGCGCGAATCTCCGCCGCACTACTTCCTGTGACCACCGGCGGAGGAACACGATGTTTACAGTGAGCGGAAGAGTGACGTACAGTGAAGTGTGTGTGCGCGCGCGCGCGCGAAGGCACGGCCAGCGACACCTGTGCAGATGTTTACCTTCACACGTGCGCATGTTTTTTTAAAGAAGTGTACGTGAACACACACGGCGGTCAGATTGTGGCTGAACAGCTTCCTGTCACAGTTTACAGCTTTTACTGTACGTGCGTGAGGCGACGTCACGTTACGTCAGCGTGCATCAAACGGCTCGTGGCTCGTGAGATTTAAAGTAATACAGCTCGTGCGTGAGGCGGGTTTTTATTTTGGCACAGCTGAAGTTTAGTTCATTATTTATTTAATTTAAGAAAAGAAGAATGCAAATTAAATGTTCTTGGATTTAAACTTATATAAATAAATAACATGTTAAAACTTAATGAAGGTAAACATCAGGGGGGAAAAACGATTTAAAGCCAAATATTAACAGAAAAAGTAAGAAAATAAATAATGAAATCAAAATAGGCAACTTCACTAAAAACCTATATTTATAATTTATGTTTTTCGAAGACGTTTCCTTACAGTTTTGTCGCGATAGAAGACAGTTATGATA
Organism: Acanthopagrus latus; assembly: GCF_904848185.1. NCBI lineage: Eukaryota > Metazoa > Chordata > Actinopteri > Spariformes > Sparidae > Acanthopagrus > Acanthopagrus latus. The sequence goes on from NC_051055.1 coordinate 29,970,276, forward strand.
CTAATAACTAAATCAAACTTCAAAATACAAATCAAAGAGCCACCACAAAGAACAAATAGATCCTGCCGGTCTCACTCTGGTAGAAAACCATCCCTCTGCCTATATAATCCTAGGTGTTCCCCAAATTCACAAAACAAAATAATAATCAAACTAATGACCAACAAATAGCTCCAACACTGATAATAATGATGATGTGAATTTATTTCTAAACCAAAGTTACAAGGAGCTTCACAAAATACAAAGAGCCATAAACAAGAAATATAAAACATGGAAATAAAACTTAGAAAATTTGATTGAAACGCTCGTCTGCTCAGGTGTGTTTCTAACAGCTTTTTAAAGATGTGTCACCGACTCAGCTGCTTTGATATCAGGTGAAGAGTTTGTTCCACAGTGTCGGAGCGACAACCATAAAAGCCCTTTTCGTTTCAGTCCGGACTGGACTGTGGTTCTGTTAGCAGGACTTGGAGCTCGGAGCTGAATTAGAGCATAAATGCTCCGTTACAGGTCAAACTCAGAGCAGATGTATCATCATTAAACTAATTAATTGCTTGACAAATTCTTTATTTTTTATTGTTAGATTAGTGACACTGACAGTCGTGTGTACGCGTCACGTTACAGCTCAGGGTGGAGTTGGGTTTAGTTCTGACGGGTCATCATGAGGTGACTAAATCCATACGAACTGTTTTTAAATTTCCTTTTTTTGTTGGACAGCTGAATGGAACCACATGAGTTCAGATGAGGAGGAAGTTATTTGGCAGTTTGTTGTGTTTCATCAAAATTACTCTCCACCAAGTCCGACTTGTACTCGGATCCTGCGGCGCCGGATCGATGACAGTCTGACGCCGACCTCAGCTGTGCAGAAAGGTCCGGCCTTAAAGGGAGCTGAAAGTCAACACTTGTGGCATCGTGTGGTGCACGTACGAAAACAGTAATGCAACAAACCAGAACACATGGTTCTGGAAACAGACGGACCACTTCCACCATCCAAAACATTTGAGTAACAGTTTAATCTAATAAAGGTTTTGAAGGCGGGTCAGGAATCCTTCAATATAAAACAGACTGTGGTGAGACAATAAAAACCAGAACACAACACTGGAACCAGAAGAACCCACAGCGGTTTTCAAGTCCGTTAGTTAAGTAAACGGACCGGTACCGCAATGTAGAAAAACTCTATTATGCTGTAAGAACATCCAAAAAATATACTGAAGGAAACAGAAAACTGCATTTCACGTGTCAAAGTTCTCCTGTGAGTGTTTTTATGATTCTCTCTGACGTCATCATCAGCTGTTCCAGGTCCAGTGGTTCCCAACCTGTGGGCCCGACCCGTCCAAACAGCCATCAGATACATCTGGAAGGCTGTCAGATGATTATTAAGACAGGGAAGAAGAGAAAACAAAGTTCTGATCTACAACTCTGTCTCTATTTTCTGAACTATTCTCTAATCTTTTGATTTTGTTAAATAACGGATCATTTTACCTCTTTCAGCCCTCAAACTGTGACAGAACTGAAACCATGTGGGAAGTTCTGAGGAGAAAAATTCTGTTTGCTGGAACTGTTAACGAGTCAAAGACAACTGAGACACGAGAAAACCAGACAGCTTGTTTTATAAAGGGTCACAAATCAAAAAAACGTGGTTTAATCTTTCACAAATCATCACTTTTTCAAAAGATTATCAAATGTTTCAAGTAAGTTCAAGTAACGAAAGAGGACAGTTTGAGTACTTGTTTGCTCGTATTTGGACCTGAGTGCGATCTTTAGATTTCAACATCAAGAACACATATTTTTCAGTTTTATCCATCTAGATTTATTTGGTTTAAGCTGCAGAGTTTTGAAGACATCACATGAACACCAGCACTGAGAACATTGTTTGTGTGCACAGAGTTTACTAAGAAGAAGGTTTTTGAACAGCTCATGTTAGCAGTAGCTTGTTCAGCTCGCCGCCGTCCTGCCAGTGGAGAAGAGTCGATCTCTTGTGTGTTCGCTAACAACAAACCATCTGTCCGTTTATGTGGAACTAAGCTTTAGGAGCGTTCCACCTTAATTGTCCTCCAGGTTACGTCTCATTCTGAGATCGACTCTTCTCCACTGGCAGGACGGCGGCGAGCAGAACAAGCTACTGCTAACATGAGCTGTTCAAAAACCTTCTGTTTGTATGTTGTGTTGAGCCTTCTTACTGTTTTAAAAATAGAGATTTTGACGCTATCGCTAAAGTGCCCGTAGCACTCCCATTGAAAATGAGTTTGACATGAAAACGAAAATACGGTATGGTTGCATTTTGACGAGAGTTTCACTTTAAAGGCCGTTATTAATGTTTACATCCGGAGCCGTCACAAGTTTGAGCCTCTTGTCTGTGAGTAGATGGAGTGAAACAGTTGGCAGCAGTTCACTAGAAACAAAATAGTTCCTGTATGAAACTGCTCACAACAAAGGTCCACATGTCATCTTGAGTCACTGCGCAGTGATTCCTGTAAAGAGTCACCGCTGTTGTAGTTTTTTGAGGCCCTGTGATTTCGGCAGCTCACACCAGAACAAATCCAGATGGATATAAATCACTGCAGGTGAGAAGGGAATATATGTGTTTTGGGATCTGAAGGTGAAAAAGCTGAGTAATACGCCACCGAACATTAAATTGGAGGTTGTCGTGATTTCCTTAAGTAGCTGCAGAATGAGGGGGAACTGAAAGCAGGGAAGTAACTGGTGGTGGTAGTAGTGTTGACACCGGCTCAGACACACTGAGAGGCAGCGACACACGGGGAGATTACACAGTGTTTTCTGCTTTGCATAAGAAGCTTATGTGATGGGTTTTTATTTCAGAGAGGGGGGGAACTGCAGCAGTCAGATGGATGTCCTGCTGCCGGCTCTGCTCGTACAGCTGGGTGAGTCCAGCGGTCGGCCATTTGTGCTCCGGGGTCAGAGAGATGCCACGGGAAAAAAAATGACAACAAACAAACAAGCCGAGCCGGGCCAGAGTCTGAAGTCTGACACCAAAAACAAACAGGAAGCAGAGAGCGAGCAGCACCAGGACCAAGATGTTTCTCAAGTTAAACTTTGTGTAACCTCACAAACAAGATCCGTCTCCCTCAAACTAATAACAGCCTGCAGGACCTTTCATGCAAACCCCTGATTAACAACTGCAGTCTGGCGCCCCCTGTTGAAGCACCGAGGAATCATTGTGCTCTTCTCAGCAGCAGGTCACTGAGTGCTAGACATTGTTTTCATGTCATAATTAATTTTCCCAAGATTAAGAGCCACTTCGCTGCACTGCTGAGAAAATGTTCTGACGACGTGTTCGTTCATATGTCAAGCCTCGAGGGCCGAGCGCCTGCAGTGAGACGCAGTTTGAAGGATTATTTAACCATCCAGATACTTTCAGTCGTCTGGGACTGTTTATTCTTCAGTGTGGAGAAATCTTAATGAAGGTTGTGTTGCTCTGAGCTCTGAGTTCTGACCTCAACCTCGCTCAAAGCCTCCGGGGGTGAAACTGGAGCCAGACCCGATCATCGAACATCAGCGACGGACCCTCGGAGAGCAGATCCCTGCAGCAGGTTCAACATCTGGTGGAGAGACTGAGGTTGTCATAGCAGCACGCTAACGAACACGGCGTCTGAATCATTTGCTCTGTGGCAGAGAGCGACTCAAATACTGAACCTCAGAGCAATTTACAGGTACTTGAACGTGGGTATTTCATTAAGATACTTGATCTTTTTCTATATTTGAGAAGGAATGACTGTCAGAGCTGGAGTCCAAACACAAAACCCAGATATTCAAAATGCATGAACAGAAAACAGAAGAAGCAGGCAAGAAGTACAAAAATACAAAAACTAAATAAAGTACAAATCAAAGAAGCACTGGGAACACGAGGATCACACGACTGAAGAGTGGGAACACAACAGACAACGAGGAGAAGACGAGGACTTAAATAATCAGGCAGTGAAAGAGAGTCAAACGCAGGTGAGCAGGAAAGATTTAAACAAGAGGAGGAAATCAGATTGACCAGAAACACGGGAGGATAATCAGGGACAGGTGAGAGAAGTCAGGACGATCTCGAGGGAGGAAACACAACAAGACACCTGAGGATGAACCTTCCAAAATAAAATCTGATCGCCTGTCGCCAGAACGTCCAGGAGAGAATCAGCGAGAGAGGAAGGAAGTCAACAAGCGAGACTTAATGTAACCTGAGGAACACTTTCAAACATTAAAGCAGAACCCTCACCAAAATGCAACCTAGGCATGTTTTGTGAATGTACCCAAGTCAAACCTTCATATAAAAGCATAATTACGACAAAAGAGATGTACTGTATTTTCGCTTTCAGGTAAAACTCATTTTCAGTGGGAGTGCTACGGGCACTTTTACGATGGCATCAAAATCTCTATTTTTAAAACAGTGAGAAGTCGCAACACAACATGAAACTTGCTGGTAGCATCACCAGGGTCTCTACACATGAACACCAGTACTGAGAACATTGTTTGTGTACACACAGTTTGATAAAAAGAAAGTTTTTGAACAACTCACATTAGCAGTAGCTTGTTCCGCTCGCCGCCGTCCTGCCAGTGGAGAAGAGTCGATCTCAGAATGTGACGTAACCTGGAGGACAGTTAAGCGACCGATAAGGTGAGTTGTCGAAAAACTTTCTTTGTAGTAAACTCTGTGTACAACAACAATGTTCTCATCTTGCATCTTGCAATTATATAATATGATAATCATAATCAGTATTTCAGCATCTCCAGATAATCTGCTTTGTATTTTTTATTATTTGGCTCATGTTTTGCTCAGATTTGCAGCAGTGGGATGATCAACAGGCTCCGCTGGTCACAGTGTTAGCAGAGAGTTCACCGATCGAAACGGGAACTCGGTGACCTCGACCGTCGCGCTTCGGCTTGAATATTCAGCTCACGACGCTCTGCAAGATTGCTAATGTGTCCGGGAGGGCAGGAGGTCACGACCGCTGGGAAGAGCAGCGGAATTTAACCCGGTTGTTCCACAATCAAGCCGAGATGCAACATGATTGAATTGCTGATGTGAATAATACCGAGAGCCACTCTTTGTTTGTGCTGCAGCTCCAACTGTTCAACCTTTGACTTAAACAGGCTGCGTGACATCGATGAATGATCTTCACTTCACGTGTTGTTGAGTTTACATCATGCATGTTTTTATAATGTGCCAATTTGTTATTTAAACGTATAGACAAATATAGGATGGATTGCTGTGAATCTCCAGATCAAATCCCAAATGCCTGAATCTTAAACGGATCATGAGAGACGTTCAGGTCTTTTTGTCGTCTTTATAATAACTAAGGTCAAACCCAGCGATCAGAGTCGTACTGGTGCGTCTTGAACTTAAAGCACAGATTTTCACACAAATGTTCCCACGTCTCCTCTGTCGTCTTCGCCTGCTGTGAAGCGTCGCTGTGCAGACTGTCGGCTTGTTTCTATCTGCCGGTTTCTCTCTGTAATCAGTCTGAGCTGCCGCTTCTCTCAGCAGCAGACTTTAATTTCAGCCCGGTCGGCGTGAAAATGTAGGTCGGCAAATGAGTGAAGAAACATTTTTTAATGCAGTTGTTTTCTTACACGACACGAGAGACTCACTGAGGGATGAGTATGAACATATTAAAGTCACCAGATCTCAACCAGACAACAAGATGAAAATCAAAAGGCCTGAAAAATATAAAAAATGGGAATTTAAAATGAATTTAAGTTGTGGCAACAAACCAAAACAACATGCTCCGATCGTTCCACACTGCAGTTATGTTAAAGTAGCTACAGGAACTTTAATTTCTGGTTGATTCTGGCGCCCCCTGTGGACAGAAGAGATGCAAACACCACCGTCTCCTGTGTTATAGATCTTAATCTGAACACTGTGCGCATTTGCTTTTCTTTCTTTTTTTTTTTGACACTATTCTCCAGTATTAAAGGTCCCATATCATTAAAAAACAAAAACAAAAAGCGGTTCCTGCATGGTCTCTGCAGCCCCACTGGTACCACGGAGCTCCTACAGGCTGTTCAGATTCTGCTCCTGTCGTTGTGTAAGTAAAGGAGTCATTATCATAGTCCGACCTCCTCTGAGGTGATAGGAGATATCTGAGAGGTGAAGTTCAGTGTGTCCAGCAGTGTAAAAATCAACATCAGTGTCTATATTCTGTCCCAGCTACAGAACAACAGAAGAGACGGTGGTTGTGTTTCATATTTTAAGACAACGTGCCGGCTGCGGTTCGTGTTAGCTTGTGTGTGTTTGCTAATCGCTTCACATCTGACTGCTACAGTAACGAGGGTCAGTACAAAGCTGCTTTGCCTCGACACTGACCCTCGTAAAGGGATCAGTACCAACCATACCAGACCCAGTAAACTGCACCCGAGCCACCGAGAAGCGTCGCTGCGGTTTGATAGTATTTATAGTTGCTACGAGTCTGGTGAAGTCAGCTGGAAACCGGCTAACTAGTTAGCTCCGCTTCGGTCCGCTAAGCAATGGCGTTTGAAGCGAGTTTAATGTTAATAATATTACGATGGAGTTTGGTTGTCACAGTAAAAAGTCTGGAAACATGCAGACTGGAGACAGAGACGATGCGAACAGTGTCCAAGAGTTTGGAGACAAACACAGCTTTCGCTAGCTGTTAGCCGTTAGCTTCATGGTGGTAAACGTAACAAAACATACGAACAAACTAACATTATACAGACACACTAACCATTCTGAAACGTCCTGCTGCAGCCACAGAGTCTGGACTTCTTCAGCAGCTTCTCCTTCTGGGTCCGGTTCTGGGTCAAACTGGTTCGGTTGAATGAAAAAATCTCCTCGAGCCACAGCGATACATATATATACATCCACCGTAAACATTAGCATGCTAACTGCTAACGCAAGGGGCTTCCCCTTCCTGAGAGTGACGTAGCAGGAAGGGCTCTCCAAGTGGGCGTGGACAGACGGAGCTCATTAGCATTTAAAGGTGCAGGCACAGAAACAGACTGCTCTGAATAGAGCTCTGTAGAGCGACTATTAGACAGCTGAAGTTCAGGACCACAGATGAATTTGGGGCAATGCATATCGAAAAATAAACAATAAACAGCAGCAACAACAATAAACAATATATAAGTTGTTGGACTTCTGACAGCTGTGTGAAACTGATGAAAAACAGTATAATGTGGGACCTTTAAACACATAAGATAATCTTACTATTTGATAAACATAATAGTCAGTAAATTTTGTTTTAGTGCCACACAGCTCTTCTTTACTCAGACTGTTAGCCTCTTAAATTTGTTGTCAACTCTCCGCCATGAAAGATAAACTAAACTTCATGATATAACCAACCAGAATAAGAAGGAATCTGATCCGGTGACAGCCAATCGTCCTCCTGGTGGTCTTGTTTGTTTATATAGGTCATATAGAGGCATCAGTTTTATACTGAGACTGTTTCATAACCACCTTAAAACTCCTTGTTGTATGTGATTAATATAAAGTTATTTTCTTCAACAAACTCTGATGACTGATAAATAAAAACATAAAGCGTCTGCACTCTTTTCTAAGTTTGACCTTCGACCTTCGGACATCATCTCTGAGTGAAGTAACAGAAGTTTCCTCAGCATCGGGGACATGAGGGGATGTATTTAGGAAGAGTTGTGTTGCGGCTCGTGTTGTTGTTCTTTCATGTTTGACACCTAAAAAAAAAAAACGCGTGTCACTGGTGACACAAAACCCGACAATAAAACGACCTCCTCGCGTGGTTTTGTGTCGCGGCCCACTTTTTGAATGGACACATGCAGGTCCATGTAATCTCTGCATGCTTTCCTTTTATTTCATATATTCATGTTGTGAAGAAAAGACTTAAATTAGATTCTCTGACAGGCTGCTGTGGACGTGCACATGAACAAACCAAACTTCCTGCTTCAGACTGACAACACCAACACACGCTGTTCAATTAAAAACAAAACTCTTTTACAAAACAAGTTTAAAAACAGGAGGAAGTGGAACATTTTTTAGGGACTACTTTCAGCGGCGGATTAATCTACATTCGGTGCTCTGAAGTGTTATTTCTCTGTGTTTATGACTTATAAAAAGGTTGAATCCAGTGTTTTGTTTTGTAAGTTTGAGTTTATTCACCAGTTTTTGTCATAAACATCTTTTTAAATATCAGACTCGGATGAGACGCATCACCAGATTCTCCTTCTCTTTGTTCCTGCTGCTGTTCTACTTTGTCGAGCGATATTTAAACTGCCCCCCTTCGCTGCACGAAGATCGTGTTATCTGCCTTTTTCTTTAAATCCTTCTGCACTAAACAAACATTCGTGCAAACTAAAGCCTTCATCCCGCCGGACTGAGAACATATGTGCATCCAAAAAATCCATAAGATGAATCATCCGTCCTCAAATCCTCCGAGCACGTCGAGGATATTTGCTGTATTGCATCGTAAATGGTCTCAATCACGACCGAACCACGTGTGCCGTCTGCTGCCGGCCTCCAGACACGCAGACCCTCTAAGTACTTTGATTTCCCCCCAACTGACCCGGGTTCAGACGAGGACGCCACGTCACCGCTCGACTCTGTCGGCGTTCAGCTGTTAGATTAGTGCTGCGAAGACGCGTAATGAACGCGACCTTTTAATGGAAAGAGTGCAGCAGCTCATCCTGCGACGGGTTAATCCATCAGCATCATTTGTTTTAGGTTTTTTTATATTATGGCTCGACTATCAAACTCTAAAGACTCGACCGGTGAAGGTTTAATCCAGGACGAGTGTCTGAGAAGTGAAGCCGGAGCCCAGCAGGGGGGCGAACTGCTTCTCACTGGATTCATGACCTCAGTGAACAGTTTCCTGAGGACTTTATGGTCTCAGCTGTTAGTTTCAAGTCTTCTTCACCACAGCATGATGCTCATTTTTCAAAATATACTCTCTCATGTGGGGTAAAATAAAGAAAAAATTTAAAGTAAGAGTGTAACAGAGATCATCAACTCTCTGTTATCTCTGTTTTATCATCCAGATTCCACTTATTTTGTCTCCCTGTGTGACACCGTCTGCTGGTGATATTAATACTTGCAGTTACTTGTTTTAATTGTGACTCATGTATGTAAAAGTCTCAGCTTCACCAGGTTTATCACAGATCACCTGGAGGGGAGATGGAGGTCTCAGATATCAGCCTGATGGTGCTGTGAGATGAAACGTGATCACACTCATTTGTTTCTTTATTTAAACATTGTAAGATAACGGCGGTGGTGTTTGTAGGGCAGCTGGAGACTGTGGTGAGTATAGATGTGTAGGTGTTCACATCAAAACTGACTCAGTGTTTATATCTTTGGAGGTATTTTCAGTCTTGTGGACCCACCAGCCAACACGGTCCTGCCCGAGGCCGCTGCTGCCAGCACGACTCGACGTTTGCATTCATCCCAGAGGGGTCGCAGGTGACTCGACCCGTGACGATGATCCTGAGAGCCGAATACGATGTTGGAGAGGAAACTGTGAGCGAAGGAGACAGAAATAGAGGACGGAGGGGATGGAGGGCTCGGTGGTTCAGGTGTTTCCATGCAGCTCGATGTGTTTCTGCTCCTTCTTGTTTCTGTCGCTGCAAAACAAAGACTCAACACTTTTAAAACTCGACTGAGATTAGAAATAAAAATCAAGACCTTGTTTTTGTTTCTTCATCTTCTAACAGTCTCACTTCTTCCTCTTGTTTATTCACTCTGTGTCATCTTTGTTACCCACCAGGAGACAAAACTGTCTCCATCGGGTCTTTTTAAACCACTGAGAGCATTCAGCCAGATCTCCGTCTCATATTAAAGTTAAATATCGATGTTCATGATGTTGTGGAGTACTGAGAGTCAGTAATTCCTCCTCATTTCAGCATCACCTCAGATGTTTTTCAGACTTGCTTGTAGTTTTGGTTTTGCAGCACGTTCTCTGTCTGCTTTTGTCTCAGTGGCAGGCAGCTGTTTCCACGTAGTTTTACTCTTACAAATGTTGAAATGGACTCCACCCCCTCTTCTCCATGACATCAACGTACAAATTTCAGTGTATACATGATTTACAGAAACGTAAGCAGACAACATCTGAACTTTCTCCTCCTCACAGCTTCAGAACAGTCTTGTTACTTTAGTTTGATGCATCTGAGGTGAATTCTGGATTCTTGTTATTTCCCAACATCAGCAGACTGATGTGGACCAATCAGACGCAGCGAGACGAGACAAAGACGTAAAAGCCGTAAGAAGCCGTAAACAGACAGAGAGGGAGGCTGGAATGTGGAGAAAAGGCGTGTTAGTGTCTCGTATCTGCAGAGAGTTTCTGATTTTCTCTCTTTGTTGCTGCTCGGGACGCTTTACCAACCCAACATGTGTCTATTTGACGTCCTGGGAATGAGACTCAACAATCAACTGTCTTTGTGGTGCGTTCAGGAACAGCTGGGACAAATCCTACTGATTCTACCTTTAACTTTAATAGTCTTTGAATTCTATTAATATGACGTGAGCTTCAGTTAGCTTTGAGCACAAATGTCCTTCAGAGGGAGACTTTTTACTCTGATACTCTGAGTCCATGTCAGAGCCTGAACTCTGTTACTGGACTGGAGGAAACAAGATGAATCAGAACTTCTGCTTTTAACAGAGTCTTTTTATACACATGTATCTGAACTTCTCCTGGAGGAAACAATGTGTGCTCTGGCTAAAGCTGTGACATGATTTAAAGGAGAGAAGAAATAAATATCTTTATTGCAGACTCTTTGATTTTCAAACAAAATACTTGTTACCTATTTGAGTCTTTGTAAAATATTCAAACAAAATCAATTTAAGAAGAAAATCATCCCTCTCCAGTAAATCACTGACACATGCCATGTGTGGGTTAAACATTTTTATGGATTTTAGGTAAAACAAGGTGAATCTCTGACATTTTTCGGAGGACGGGGCAGTTCTGACTTTTCTGACTCTAACTTGCAGTATTTAATAATTACATGGTTTGATTATATTGCTTCATTCGTCAAGATGCTCGCAGCAGAGGAACAATTAGCGCCGAGGTCGTTTTTCACACTCGATGGGGTCTCGACCCGTCGTGTTTTCTCTCCCTCTCAGCTCCCCCCATCAGCCGCAGAGTGTGTTGTTTCTGTGCAGGAGAGGTGTGTGGGTGCACATCCCTCTCTCCGCGGTGACCCGCTGCACTCCGCTTCCACAGCATCCCGCCGGCTGCCTAGCAACGCTCAGTGTCCATGGCAACGCAGCCAACAAACGCCCCCTCTCCTCTTCAGCTTGCACCCCTCAATTAGGGCTAAATTGAGGCAATCAGGAGAGGAGAGGCGCAGGGCGGATTAGCGGGGTGGGGGGGGGACAGATTTGGCTGATGCCGAAGATCTCTGCGAGGAAACCCGCTGATTTAAAGATCTGAGAGATGGCTGAGAGATGGAGAACGGGTCAGAACGGGAACTCAGTGCTGACGGGCTGACAAGCTGTGGAGCAGATGTCTTCAGAGAGCTCTGCTGGAACACGAGGACATCACTCGTACTGACGCACACATCTTTAGAATTCAGTTTGTAAAGAGACGGTGCAGAGAATCAAACCCACAGATTATATGATTGGAATGGAAACTAGAGTTCATGTGGAGGTTTGAGGGGAAACTGAGGCTGCTGATCCAGATGTGCTCCAGCTCTGTCCTGTGGATCAGAAGCAAAACAGCAGAAATAAAGAAAAACTTATGTGAAATGTTCCATCTTCACTGTCTAAATAAACATTATGCAACATTTTGATCAAGAAAAAACACCATATTTCATTGAGTTGATGTTCAAACAAGACAAATCTGTAATTCTATCAGAGGTAACGTTGTGTTTCACATCAGAATCAGAGAGGAAGGTCCAACAGAACTCGTGTGAATTTTCCAGCCTGAGTCACGTACTCAGACATTCACCAGCAGTGTTTCATCAACTCCCATGATCCCACGCGTCTCAGTATTTTGTTGTGTTTTGACTGACTGTGTGACGTGTAACTGGATGTTATTATAAATGTGTCGCTGTATGACAGTTTACATCAGGAGCAGAGCGTATTTATCACCTTCAGAACCATTTCAGAACAGAACAGAATCCACAGAAACAGTTTCTCTGTGTGGCAAATTTCCAGTGAAGGTGAGTAAAGTAGAAAACAAAGAAATAGAAAACAAAGAAATACACGCAGAGGGCTGATCTCAGGTCTGTGATGGGCATCATAGACCAAAATAACAAAACAACAAGTGACATTACAACATGGAAGATCAGTATTTTACAATATTATCACCATATTTGTGATTTCCAGGTGCTGCAGGTGAGACCTGAGATCTGTGTATTTGTATTTATTTCTTTGTTTGAGATAATTTTGGATTTTGTGTTTATGTCTCAGAGTTTTTTGCCAGAAATTTCTTTCTTTTTTTTCTTTTTTCTTTTTCTTTTTTAACAACATACAGAGATAAAATCACAACAGATGATGTGTCCACTGGAGCCTGCACATAATAAAAACCTCACACTCACTTACATAAATAGATAAATAAATAAACACACAATAAATACGTAAAAATGCAGACAGAGTGCACACAGGTTACCTGGACACCTGTTGAAACAGCTGGCTTGTAATAGAATCAGCAGCGTATGAGATGGTGACTGTTTTAATGTGTTTTTTCACACATATTTTAATTTGTTTGCCTGTATTTGTGCAGATGAACACGACGCTCTGCTGTCAGAGAGACGAAGAATATCAGAGCCGAGAGGAAACCTGGAAAAGATCTGTGGGGGAAAAGTCAAAAGGTCACATTAAACAGATAATAAAGATGATAAAGATGATAAAGATGATAAAGATAAATCCAGAAACGTGCTGTAGTGAACACAAACAGCCACTAGAGGGAGACATCAGTCTAATAATGAGAGGAAGCTGCTGAGACGCTGTCTGTCCTGTAGGGGGCGCTGCAGACACACTGCATGTCACATCCACTGTGTGTGTCTGTGATCACATTTAAAAATCACACAAATATGAATCTTAATATCTGTTTCATTGCATTTGAACGGAATGACGTCATGCTCCTGGAGGCTCTTCATCATTAGTGTGTTGAGCAGCTGACACACACACTCAGAGGATGAAGGACGCTCAGAGTCGCTCTCCACATCAGAACGCTTCCTCCAGCAAGTCTTTTTTTTTTCTTTTTGTTCCTGGAGAACCTCCTCTTGTTCTGGAGGGTTCATCGAGTTACTTTTAAAGGGTTTCTCTCTTTTCTTCCTGAGGACTTCCTGAACGCTCCTCAGAGGAGTTCTTAGATAAACTGTGAAAATGATCAAGAGGTTCCTTCAGACACTAAAGACACTCCAGGAGATCCTCCAGTGGAGCTCAGATCTGCAGACACGTGCTGATTTTATATAAATTTGTTGTGTTTGATTGTAAATTATATCAGATTTAAAGGTGGTAACAACAACCAGACACAGTTTATATATATATTTTTATATATCTCATTATGTTACTTATTGTTTCATACACAAACAGGACAATCCCAGCTCACATTAACATATAAGACACAATAAAATGTGATTGCAGTGTTAAAATATTACTTTGATTAAAGTGAAAGTCACCTGTGCAAATAGCACTTGAGTAAAAGTGTTAAAGTGTCTGTTATTCAGTGTCCTTCTGTTTACCACGGGTCAAATGATTATCAGATTTGAGGTTCAGTATTTTTTTGGGATGATCAGAATTTGTAAAAGTTTGCTGGTTGAATTAATTAAATAAGAAATGTGCATCCTTGGGTCTGATGCAGCAAGTAATCTGCAAAGTAACTACTGTAGTAACTAAAGACTTCACATGTGTTCAGTAGGTTTAGTCCACAGTTATTAAATAAACGTTGTGAAGTAAAAAAAAAAAGCCCAATACTCTTCCTCTGAAATGTGCTGGAGCAGAAGTGTAAAGTAAGTGGAAAATGGAAAATGGAGGATTTGAAATCATACTTGAGTAAAAATAATGTTCAATACTGCAAAGAAAGATTCAGAAATGTGTCCTGTAATAAATAAATTCTGCTGCAAACACCACAGAAAATAAACAATAACAGACAAAATGTAAGTTATGAATTATTACATGTGATTGAGCACATGTAATAAAGCAGCCAGAGTAAAATTAAGACTTTTTTGAATGGAGTCTGGTGTGTCAGGTCACATATTCTGAGCAGAAATCAGCTTCATGTGTTTTATCGCTGGTCGTCACTCTGAAGGTCACGGCGAGACGTGTGATGTCACAACAACATGACAGGAAGTGGAAGCTGCAGCAGACGATGACTCATCATCATCATCATCATCATCATCATCATCATCATCATCTTCTTCTTCTTCTTCATCTTCTTCTTCTTCTTCTTCATCACGTTGTTCTTCATCAGAGAATCAGAATATTAACGTGCAGTGTGCTGATGTCTTGTTGTCTTGCAGCTGTTCTGCATCATGTTAACCACATCTGGATGATCACTGTGACCTCTGACCTCTGAACCTGAGTCATGATTCAGTCCTGTGATGACTCAGCAGGTCTGTGAGAGTGGTGATGTCATACGTTTAGATTTAACCACGTACAGAACTCACATCTGGATTCACATCAGTCCTGTTTCATGTGTCGACACAAAATCCTCTTTCTCCTCCACCTCAGCACCTCCTCAACACCTCCTCCTCCACCTCCTCCTCCACCTCCTCCTCCACCTCCTCCTCCTCCTCCTCCTCCATCACCACCTCCATCACCTCCACCTCAACACCTCCACCTCCTCCACCTCCACCTCCTCCTCCTCCTCCTCCTCCTCCACCTCCTCCTCCACCTCCTCCTCCTCCACCTCCTCCTCCACCTCCTCCTCCATCACCACCTCCACACCTCCACCTCCTCCTTCCCTCCCTCCTCCTCCTCCTCCTCCTTCCCTTCCTCCTCCTCCTCCTCCTCCTCCTCCTCAACACCTCCTCCTCCTCCTCCTCCTCCTCCTCCTCCTCCTCCACATCCTCCTCCTCCTCCACCTCAACACCTCCACCTCCTCCTCCTCCTCCTCCATCACCACCTCCATCACCTCCACCTCAACACCTCCACCTCCTCCTTCCCTTCCTCCTCCTCCTCCTCCTCCTCCTCATCACTTCTTGTTTTACTTCCTCCATGTTTGAACTTTATTCTCATTTTATCTGTGAGAAGTGACATTTAAATAAAGTTGTATAATATTCTCCTCCTGCTGTTGTTCCTCCTCCACCTCCCTCTTCTCTCCATCCATCCTCTTCCTCACTCCTCTTTTTCCTCCTTGTCTTACTCAGCTCTCCGCTCTCTCCTCCTCCTCCTCCTCCTCCACCTCCTCCTGCTGCTGTCCCGTGTGAACAGAGCCTCTTTTCTTCCCTCTCTCCACCTCTTTGGATGACCGCCTGTTCCTGGAATTCACACAAACCCCTCTCACTTTTAATTTATGCGCATATTAATTGCTCCCCATTGTAATTTCCACCGTGGGACACAACATGCAAATGCGCCATGCATTCGTGCGTGCGTGCGTGCGTGTGTGTGTGTGTGTGTGTGTTAATCCTCCGCAGACAGTTTTTCCTCGCTGCTTGTTAACGTTCATAAACTTTAACAGTTAATTGAAGCGACACCAGATTAAAGTGAAGGATTAAGAACATTTAGACGTTTTTAATTTAATTTTACTTTATTTTTATTTTAAAAATTACAAAATTAGATTTTGATTTTGGATGAAAGGAGTTTTTTTTCCCCCACATGAAATAAATACTTAAAAAATGAAGGAAAATTAAATATTTGAATTTTGAAGTTTAATCTTTATTTTTAATCTGAGAGAAAAAAACAAACATTTTATAGGTTTTTAATAAACGGAACATTTCCGTTTTATTTTTACTCAAATTGTAATTAAGGCTCCTTAAAAAGGGAAATATTTGTAAGAAAATAATCAAAAGAATAAAATTAAACTCAGACTGAAGAAGATTTTTACGTTTTGACGTCATTTAATTAATCTCTGATTATTTATTCTGCATTAACACATTTAAAAAAAAATAGTTTTCCGTTCATCACAGGACATTATTGTCTTATTTCCACTAAAGTTTGGTTTCGTTTCTCTGCAGGATTCTTTTGAAAACTCAGATTTACTTTCATAAAATTATGTTTTGGTGGTTTAATCGATAAAAGCAGAAAATGATCCTGCACGTGTGAATCTGACAGCAGCTTCGTTTTTGCAGAAACGCAGGAATAATATTTGAATTTTGGACGATAATGAGTCATCAGCCAATCAGAGCAGCTCTCGGGCCTCAGCTTCATCTCGAGTCAGTGAAGATTTATTTTGATTTTAATCTCAAACAGCTCGTGACGTCAAACTGTCGCGTCAACAGGTTCTTTAATTAAGAGACAAACTTTCTTTTAATTACACATTTTAATCTCTGCACATAACTGTTTTATTTAAAGCTTTAAACTCTGTTTAATAAACTCACATGTTTTATTTTAATCGTGCTGAAAGATTCATTTAAACGAGTTTCTTCAAACCAAACGAAAAAATATTTTATTGTCATTTTCTGCACAGCAAACACTCGAAATCTCACCAAGTGTGTTTATTTAATCACTAATTATTATTCATTACTTATTGCGAACAAGAAGAAGAAAGAAAAGCTGCTGTTCGTTTTGTTTTATTTTCTTAAAACTTTCGAAATAAGAGCGAGAAAACGGCTTAATGAAAAAAGAGGAATTAAGGACATTTTATATTTAATTTAAAGACACAGTGAACTAAACGAACTCCACACTGAGGATATCAGCTGCTCGTCATTATTGATTATATGAACTTGTAACTCGTTATTATCGAATAAAAGACGTCGGACAAAAAGGTCAACATACGACTTTTCCTGAAACCTTCGTTATAAGTTGACTTGGTTTCGTTTTTTTAGATAAACTGGCGGATAAATCTCCACCAGACTCCAGAAACTGTTTCAAGAAATCGAATTTAAATATTTTAAATGTGTTAGAAGCTTCTGCTGCTGTACAGTGGGCCTGCACACGTCACACCCTCCTCCTCCTCCTCCTCCTTCTCCTCCTCCTCCTCTCCTCCTCCTCTCCTCCTCCTCCTCCTCCTCCTTCTCCTCCTCCTCCTCCTCCTGCTCCTCCTCCTTCTCCTCCTCCTCCTCCTCCTCCTCCTCCTCTCCTGCTCCTCCTCTCCTCCTCCTCCTCCTCTCCTGCTCCTCCTCTCCTCCTCCTTCTCCTCCTCCTCCTCCTCTCCTGCTCCTCCTCCTCCTCTTCTCCTCCTGCTCCTCCTCTCCTCCTCCTCCTCCTGCTCCTCCTCTCCTCCTCCTTCTCCTCCTCCCGCGCCTCCTGCTCCTCTCCTCCTCCTCCTCCTCCTCCTGCTCCTCCTCCTCCTGCTCCTCCTGCTCCTCCTCCTCCTCCTGCTCCTCCTCCTCTTCTCCTCCTGCTCCTCCTCCTCCTCCTGCTCCTCTCCTCCTCCTCCTCCTCTCCTCCTCCTGCTCCTCTCCTCCTCCTTCTCCTCCTCTTCCTCCTCTCCTCCTCCTCTCCTGCTCCTCCTCCTCCTCCTCCTCTCCTGCTCCTCCTCTCATCATCAGCAAGCAGGAATCCAGAAAACAAAGACAGGAGCAGGAGCTGAGGAGGTTCACAGGGGACTGCAGGAGGACAGGTGACCCACTTCAACACTGGAGGTTCTGGACGTCCACCTGCTGCTGCTGCTGGTGGTTCTGGTTCTGGTGTCGGATGGCATCTGGACCCAGGACTCAGCAGCAGCAACAAGTCCCGGCCTGATCGACCCAACACTGATCACATCAGTTTCACACCTCGCTCATTAACAACCTGCTGCTGGTTCTGCTGTGAAATCACGAAGAAACAACCAATAAGGCTTCAGAACAGGCAGGACGAGAAGTTATTGATTAGATAAAGATGTGATCAGGATTTAATACATCAGACGGGACTGATGAGGGACTGAGGTGTGAAGATATACTGAGAAAATGTGTCTTATTTACAGGATTTTAAGCTGCAAACTCAGACACCCTGAATCATAACCTACAGTGTGTATACAGTGTAGAAGAAGAAGAAGAAGAAGAAAAAGAAGAAGAAGAAGAAGAAGAAGAAGAAGAAGAAGAAGAAGAAGAAGAAGTCATCCTTGAGGAGTTTGCATGTTGTCAGACTGATAATCAATTAAACTTAATTATCTGACTGTTAACAAACAACGAAACACTTTAAAATCATTTATTAAACCACAATTCACTGTAAAGTTGTAACTGATGTTTATAAACATTTATAATTGTTAATAAAATGTTTGTTAACTTTTGCTTCATTAATCACCAACATTAATTACTGTGCTGCTACAAGATTTAATGATATTCATCCCAACCTGGCAACACAACCAGTGGCTTATAACAAGCTTATAAATCTAAATCTAATTAATTATGTATGAACCTTTAATTAATAAGCCATTAACAGCAGATAATAAACCTTTTTAGAAACAGAGAAAAATGCTGAAGACATAAATAAATAAATGAAATCAGCCTCATGAAAAAAGAAAGTTGCAAATCATTAATCTGTAAAATATGATAACATTCAGGTCTAAATTCTGCTAACATGTGTGTCTGCATTTTATTATTCTTACATATCAAACTGAAAACTGTTTATTTACATGTGAAAATACAAAAAACAGGGACGAGAGGTGAAAATCAGCTGTTTTTATTCTCTGCATGTTAAATGACATCATCCGTATTAAATATTAACAAATAAAAACACAACAAAGTGGATCATATTAACACACTTCCTCAGAACTTAATAGAGAAATTCACAGATTTGTCCCTTTATGAGTTAAATAAATAAATAAATAATATCTTAAATGTCTAATAAGCTCCATCTGTACATGTAAATGTGTGTAAACATCATTAATGTTGATTTGAATCCACTCACTTTATATCCTTCATTTCATAAATGTGATATAATTTGTTCTTCTACATGAAAAAATGCAGCAAATAAGAAAAAAACTGCAGATCAGAAATTAAAGTTTTCGTATAAGACTTTGTAATAACTGTGATTAATAAATGGTCAGTTTACAGGTAATTAAACATTAATTAACGTTATAAACCGTTTATAAAGACTGTAAATGTTTCTACACTGTGATGAGAATCATTTACAAACTGCTTCTCAGTGTTAATCAACACTGAACTAATTAAACGAACCATTTATTGATGATTTATTAAAGATAATTCCAGGTTTAATGTGAAATCCTGCAGCAGGGAAATCATCATCTCAGAGGTGATGATGATCTGACTCTGGATCAGTGTGTGTGTGCTGCCTGTGTATATTATTATATGTAAAGTATTTAAATCTCCTGACTTCACATCAGTCTGCAGCTCTGAGATCCTCCTCAGGCCTCCAAGAAGAAGAAGAAGAAGAAGAAGAAGAAGAAGAAGAAGAAGAAGAAGAAGAAGAAATAACTCCCTCGTGTCTCTCCAGCGCCGACATGAATTTCTGACTCATTAGCATTTATGCAAATGAGTTTCTAATTGCAGGCGTAATGACTCTGGCGTGGGAGATTTTTCTCTCCGCCATGTTTTTTTCTTTTTTCCAGGATGCATCTCTTCTTCTTCTTCTTCTTCTTCTTCTCCTTCTTCTTCTTCTTCTTCTTCTTCATTTGTTAAAACAAACAGAAGCGGACCTTCATGACTCCTGCTGGAAGAATCGACAGAATAAAAGAGAAGTGGAGGACTTTCTCTTTGTTTCCGGCTCTCAGGCCTCCATCAGCTGCTGCTGCTGCACCGACACGAGCCTCCGCTCAGCGCCGCAGACAGAAGCCTGCAGCCCGGCCTGAGAGAGGGAGAGGAGGACGGGGAGGAGGAGGAGAAGCTGGAGGTGAGTGAGGAGAGATACCTGCCTGCCTGTCTACCTGCCTGCCTGTCTACCTGCCTGCCTGTCTGTCCGTCTGACTGACTGACTGACTGACTGACTGATCTGATGCAGTGTGTGCGGCAGGATGAAATGTAAAATGGCAGCTCATGAAGAGCAGCAGCTCAGTGTGTGTGTGAGCAGGTTTATTTTAGCTCAGAGACAATTAAAGGATTATAAAGATATGATATTTTCTGGAAGGAGAATCGAGCTCTTCTCCTGCAGGGACGAATAATTAAAGATTTGAACCCCTGACAGAAAAATATTTACGTGTGGAGGCAGAAATTAAAAGAAGATATTTAATATTTTTAATTCAGTGTTTTTATTTTTATTTTTTTTTTAATGTTTTTTATTTTGTCTCTTCTGATTCAGCAGCACAGAACAGCTCACAGCTTTAATGATGTATTTAGGAGAACAGTGCTGTGTGTGTGTGTGTGTGTCTGTGTGTGTGTGTGTGTGTGTGTGTGTGTGTGTGTGTGTGTGTGTGTGTGTGTGTGTGTAGGGGGGTTTAGTCTGTCTGGTTTTGGCACAACGAGGCTGTTTGGCCCCCACGGAGCTCCGACAATATGGGCAGATTTTGAGGGACAAAAGATCCGGAGCTTTGGGTTTCAGAGCACGTCTCTGACACTGGGACACTGGTGTGTGTGTGTGTGTGTGTGTGTGTGTGTGTGTGTGTGTGTGTGTGTGTGTGTGTACTGGGGATACTGGGAGCTGTGATCCTGGGAGCCGATGCAGCAGCAGAGCTGGTGGTGGAGGTGGAGCTGCTCACCTGCAGCAGCTGCACAACAGGTAGAGAGATTCGTCCAAAAATCCCCCAAATTAAACACAAAAATCTAAAAACAAAATGCAGTCAGAGCGTTTTTAAACCTGAATGTTTCAAAATAAGAGGCATTTTTAAAAAGATGTGTGTGTTTTGGGTTTTGTTCTTTGTTTGCTGGTTCATTAGTCACTTAAACGTGATCGAGGCGTTCCCTCGTCCTGCAGGTTTTCCTGTCGGTGTCGTCACAGCGATCAGAAAATGTTGCAGAAACACTCTCACTGTAAACTCACAGGAACTAAATGTGTCTCATGAAGAGCGTTTGTTCACAGCTGTTGTCATTTAAAGCTGCACAGTTAATAGAAATATGATCAGAATCGCAGGATGAGGACGAGAACAACGTGTTCCAAAATCACAGACGCTTATATTTATTGATAAAAAATGTGACCAAACAGGATGAAACGAAGACAAATGTGAGAAAACGTTTGTTACAGACTTCAACAAACGTCACACAATCATGATTTTAAACGTGTTTGTCAGTGAAATTGAATAATCAGAACCAGAATCAAACCAGAATTCTACTGAAATCACAACATCTATCAGAATAAAACCAACATCGTTTATTTCGGGATCTTTCAGCTTGTTTTCATGTTGCATCATCTCAGAGACGATTCACTGTTTTCATCACAGACCGTCAGAAGAAGCTGTTTGGTTGTTTCATCACAGATTAGATTCACAAAGAACAGAAGAATCCAGCAGAATCGTGTCTTCAGGGTTCGAATCTTCAGCAGAACGACCAGAACCGCTCAGATCTCTCGCTGTGTTTTTGCGTCACACTGTGTTCAAGATGTTACGAGCTGGAGGGCTGAACGTGAAATAAAACCTGCTAGTGTCACAAACCTCAGATAACGTTCACATCAGCTGTAACTGACACGTGTTGGTGAACCGGGTCGGCGCTCCTCGTGCAGTTTGTGCTCAGACGTCGGATCAGAACGACGCTCTGAAACGTTTCCTCCTCTCTGCTGCTCGTCTCTGCTCCGCTGCACAAGTCTTCCTTTTCTTTTGTTTTCTGGCTCTTGGATTTCATTCATGGAAGTGTTTTACATGCTGGTCACTGAGCGGTTCTGCTCCGTTTGGACCAGAGCTTCACTGACTGGGGGGTTGTGGACAATGTGGAGGGAAACTGAGTCGACTGGAAGTGATTTGGAGACGATCACGATGCGACATCGTGCATCGACTGACGCTGTGTGGCTGTCGTGTTGTGTTCAGGTGCTGCGGTGGACCGGATGCTGCCGGGCAGTACCAGGGTTCTGTTTCTCAGAGACACCTGATGTGTTGTTGGATCAGTGTGTAGACTTCTGAACCGATGATGCTGGTATCATTTGTTAATTTGTTAACGGGTCAGTTTCTGACAGGGGGGTGGATGATGTTCAGCCTCAGCTAGCACGCTGACTCTTTTGGTTCCAGAACTCGGGTCGCTGCCTCGGACTTCTGAGCGACACAGAGCTCAGTGAGATGAGAGAACAATGAGTCAGACGGGTGATGGTGGGTTAAAATGGGGGATACGTCTTGGTTTGCAGAGTTGACTGACGCTGTCGTGCTGATTGTTATTTCACTGCTGTGAAAACGTCCTGCTGCTGGCTGAACGACACAATCTGAGATCCAAACGTGGACCGAACAGAACGATCCGAAGCACCGGACAGAACCACGAGGTCGAGGCCCAAGAGCTGATTGACAGGACTTTTAAACCCGAGTGATTCTTCTTTTTGCAGGCTTGGTAGTTCACATCAGGTTTGTCATTAACATGAATATCGGAAACACCTGCCAGTCTGATGCGAGTGATTCTCTCTTTATTAACAAACACTTTAATGAAGGAATCTGTAATCCATCCGTCTGTCGCGTTGACTTCCAGAGACTGAATCTCTAAAACAAACCTCGTCTGTGAACATTAGCGCCTGACGCTCGTCAGACAACAACTCCCATGATCCCACGCTGCTCGCGTCTTTTGTTCTGTTGTGTTTGAGACCCCTGGTGGCAGAAATGACAAACTGCGTGTTTAACGACCGAGACGTGTCGGCCTGTCGTGTGTTTGTTGCAGACTTAACATTCAGTATCTTCGGCTGTTTGTTCGTCTCGGCTGCAGACGAGCTCGTGTTCCTGCAGGAGATTCAGACCTGCTGAATGAAACGTGTCTGAGCTGTGTTGAGTTACAGGGACGTGATTTATAATTCTGTAATCTGTCAGGTTCACTTTGGTGAAGGCAAAGATCCTGATTTCATTCGTTTGTGAAACACTGGTGAAGTTTAATCTGAAGGATTCACGACCAGGGAAACAAATCCTCTGTTTCAAACTCGTGCTCGTACATTTTGTGCCACTCTGACTCACTTGTTGATCAGCCGAGTGCCGTCTGGACACGTTGACATCCAGATACGTGACTGCAGCACACGACAAGTAACGAATGAGTCTTTTAGATTTAGTAAACCAGTTCTGTGTACGTATTAATTTAACAAATCCTAAAGGCAACACTTCAAAAAACACTGTCACGTAGTTTTGGAGAAGAAATTAAATATTTACAAACTCAGAAACATGTATTTTCTCCATCAGTGAGTCAACGAGCAGCTCTCAGAGGAGAATAACATCTCAGAACACTGTTCGAAACTAGAGAAGGTGGCAGGGTCCGCCACGTGAAAACAAATTAAAACTCCTTTAAGGTCGGTTTCACGGAGAGTTTGATTATTTAGTTTGTTTCAGCCATCTTTCTTCATCAGAACTACAGAATGCTCCTTTTAAAAAAACCTTCCAGTGTGTTTGTCAAAGATTTTTCTGACATCAGTAGATAAAAACCAACGTGTACAGAGAGATCAGGTAACAGCAGAACACCTGGAGATGTTTCTCCTCCTGCAGCTGCAACAACATGATCATTTTCATATTGATTAATCAGCCAGAAATATTCTTATTAATTATAGTTTTATCAGTTATATTCCTGATTAACTGTTCAGTCTGTTAAACAGGTGAAAAACCCACAAAGTGACCAAAAGTCTGTCAGTTTATTGTAGCTGGATGTCTGAACTCTGATCTCATCATCACAGAAGTTACTGATCAGTTATTGATCCATTACTGATCTCAGAGACGTGGAAATCAAAGCATGTAGTTTAGTCATTTAACGTACTTTATTAAAGTATTTCCTTTTTGTTCCTCAAATCTTCTGCTAGATATCTGCAGAATGTGACACATGTTTACAGGTTTAACTATCAGCTGGAGGTCAAATTAAAAAGAGGAGAAATTCTGCAGAGTTTTACTTCTAACAATGTTAAAATAAATCCAGAACTTTAAGTTGAGAAGTTGTGATTTTCACACTGAACTCTGCTGCTTCCAGTTTGATTCTGGAGGAGATGCAGCTGAAGCTTGAAGTCATCTTGTTGTTTAGTCTTCGTGGTGATGATGAAGTTGTAGTCACAGTTTTATTCATGATTCAGGTTCATTCTCAGCCTATAATCTCCTGCAGCAGCTCATTAGATCCTGCGTCACAAACCCAGAACATTTTTCACATAACGTTCAAACATATGAGCTGGATTTGGATTTGATCTGGAAAAGAAAAAAAAAACCCTCAGGCCTGAGCAGAGGGAGCTGGATGGAGCAGGAGGAGGTGCAGGAGGTGGTGGTGGTGGGGGGGGTGTAACCGCCAAGCCCTGCAGAAATGGCCTGATGGGTGCTAATGAACTTGGGATGTGGCACCACAATGCTGAGCGCCCCCTGGTCCACCTCGGTGCCCGGGTTCCCATGCAGCCATGGGATAAGAGAGAGGGATGATGGGGGGAGGAGGAGGAGGAGGAGGAGGAGGAGGAGGGAGGCTGGATGGTGCACCCAGCCTATTGTGCCCGGTCCTTAGCCCATTAGCCACCAACCAACCACTCCCGCTTTCCCAAGAGCAGCTCGAGGCCGGCCCGCCTGCCTGCCCGCCCGGACTCGGTAACCAGGCATCGGCGCGGGCGCGGAGGAGGGGAGGAGAGAAACAGTAGCCGTATTTAGAGTCTGATCTCCAGGAAAGCGTCCAAAATCTGGAGAGAAAGAGAGAGAGGAAAAAAAGGAGAGCCCGGGACATTGGTAGGCAGAGAGAACCCCCCGACAACAAACCGGGGGCTGACAAAGTTGTCTCTTTGGCAGTCGCGCCTCCTATTGAAGCCGTAATTTATTCAAAGGAGATTTTTATCCCCGCGATCTGATTATTATGATAATCAAGTGACCCAGACCCCCTTTCTTGGCTCTTGTCTGCGGGCTCTGGGCTCGGCGGTGACAGTAAAAGCTGATTTGCACGGTCTTCACCCCCCCCGGTCACATTCCTGGACTCCTCTGTATCAAAGACGCGCACAATGAGAATAGTGGATGTGCGCACTTGATCCAGGCGCATGAGCGGAGGCCGCAGTCTCCGCCGGGGGCTTTGTGTCAAACGAATACTAGTAGCCAGACAAGATTACACGAAACTTTTTTTATAATCCCACATGGGCCAAAAAGAAAGAAAGAAAGAAACAAACAACGAGGCTCAAAAACGACTGTTGATGAGTGATGGAGCTGCAGCAGAGGACGCTGCGTGCGTGAAGGCGCCAATTTATGCGTAATTATGTTGAATTAATGATGAATCTGACCATCAGACGTGAAGCTGTGTGTGTGTGTGTGTGTGTGTGTGTGTGTGTGTGTGTGTGTGTGTGTGTGTGTGTGTGTGTGTGTGTGTGTTAATGTTTCTCAAAATTCTCTTTGTCTCAAACATGAACAACGTGACTTCAGATGAGAGTTTCCAGCAGCAGAACTTGGAGCTCCATCCTGCGCGTCTCCACCAGCAGCAGCGTCCTGCTTTCATATTTCAGAGGGTGGAGACAAAAAAAAAAAAAAAAAAGCAGACCTGCATCGTGTCATAAAGGGGAGGGCCTTCGTGGCGGTATATGTTTTTAGAGCAGGCATGTTTTAAGTTCATATCGCATCTGAAGCGAGGAATGGCGAGCGCGAGGGACGGCTCGGGCAGGAGGAGGAGGAGGAGGAGGAGGAGGAGAGGAGGAGGAGGAGGAGGAGGAGGGGGGCGAGGAGGCGAGATCCACCTCCGCGGGAAATAATGGGGATGATAATAAAACAGGGGGAAAACCCGTCCGAGGGACGCTGAATGGATGGAGCCACGGAGACGTCACGGCCAGCCGCAGCCATGAAGACTGAGCGGTCCAGCCTCCGGCAGCTCAGTTGGTCTCCATCTGCCCAGCTGCTCGCTTCCTCTCGGCGGCGGAGAGAAGCGGACACGGCGGCGGCGACACGCAGACGACGGCGTGAGTATAACAAGTATGATCTGTGTTCCTCCTCAGAGGCGGAGGCAGGCGCGCAGTGTCGGCTTTAAAAAAAAAAAAAAAAATCGGAGGAAAAACGCGTTTGCATGCGTGTGTGTGTGTGTGTGCGTGTGTAGCCTGGATGTGGCGGCAGCAGTGAACATGGGCGACGAGCAGCAGGTCTTCAGCTCTCCATCTGATAGATCCGCTCATGTCTGAGTGTTTGTGTGTGAGGAGGTGATGAGCGGCAGCTGCTGGAGACGCTGCGCTGCACACAGTCTGCACGATGTGTGTCTTTATGTTGAAATGTTCTATTTTTCAAACCGCATCGAAGCCTTTAAAGATAGAAATCACCCTCAGTTAATGAATGTGGCACATGGAGTGTGTGTGTGTGTGTGTGTGTGTGTGTGTGTGTGTGTGTGTGTGTGTGTGTGTGTGTGTGTGTGTGTGTGTGTGTGTGTGTGTGTGTGATGGAGGTCACAGTTGGACGTGCAGAAACAAACCTGCGCTCTCTGCTCAGATGATGATCAGACGCATCAACTTGTAATGAGACTTTGGGTTTTTTCTCTGAGGCAGAACTCTGTTCCACATCCTCAGTGACGCATTGTGTACACGGCTTCATATGCGCCATTCACAGCGAGCCACAAAGGCCAAAAAGGCGCTTCCAGCCTTCTCACACACCTCCAGGCACTTAGCAGGGTCGCTCCTCCACCGCTGCTCGCTGTGCAGGCAGAGTCAGGCGACATATGGCACCGAAAAAGAAAAAAAAAAGCCCGTCCGACCCGATCAGGGTCCGGGGGAACAAACAGAGGGAACCTTTTCCTTTCACTCTCTTTCTCTCTCTCTCTCTCCCAAATTAAGCCCCTCGCTGGACTCTGTGTGGCCATGTGGGCTCAGATATGAGGATTACCAGCAGACCAGGCCTGCAATGCATGCGTAATAAGACAAAGTGGTGGCGTTCACACCCATAGCTGGCGGATAAAAGGAGGGGATCACAAGGCCAAATATCTCAGTCCAACACGTGTGTGCCTCCGAGTTACGAGCCGGCCTGAGCCGAGAACACGTGTGCGACCCACCGGGAGGAGAGAGAGAGAAGACGGAGGCTGTGGAGCTCCGAGAGAGAGAAATTCATACAGAAAAAAAAGATGTGGGATTATGAAACGTTTCACGTGATGAACATCAGAGTATTAATGTGTGCGTGCCTATGTGTGTGTGTGTGTGTGTGTGTGTGTGTGTGTGTGTGTGTGTGTGTGTGTGTGTGTGTGTGTGCACGCAGGGGTCAGTGCGTAATTCTGGAGGAGCGTTTAGAAAAAAAATCATGTTGAGCTGATTTTATTTTTAATTTAAGGTTTGACAATCCTGTTTTTTATTTATAAATTTAATCCAGAATTTATTGGAGAAGTGGCACACGCACACACACACACACACACGTAAGGAGACAAAGTTGTGTGTGTGTGTGTGCCACTGCAGTGTATTTTAGAGCAATAACTCTGCGTCAGTCTCTGATTCCTTCACGTTCAAACACACACGACATGTTTTGCTTCAGGTCAGAACGGCACCAGCAGGAGCGTCACACGCGGCTGGACTCTGCGCCTCCTCACGCCCATCACCTCTGAATGCTTTTTTTTTTTTTTTTTTTTTTTTAAAAAGAAAAGAAAACATTTTTCATTATGGCAGCAGAGCGCAGTTTGCTGATTGTCTTTACTGTCTGTTCGGAGGCTGCAGAGTGTAAAATGGGGTGATTCGGCTCCTCCTGCGCTGTGGAGTCCATCCGAAGAATAAAATGATCGTCTCTTTTTTCCAGGGATCCCTGGAGAGACATTCAGCGGCCTCACAACACGTGGCTTACTGTAGGTAACACTGGCGACCAGCGCTCACTGTCACATCACACACAGGCTTCCGTAGTCAGGCTGGATAATTGGGATACTTTAAGGGATTAAACATATTTTATATTCTAAAGAATAATAACAGCAGGACACGTGATGGTCGACACTCAGAGACACACAGTGAACTTATATACGCACACATGTAGTTTTTAGGTGTTTGTTATATTTGAGATTCTTGTTTCTAAAATGTTCATTATTTAAACATGATGAAATCATCCACAGATGGCAGAAAAATGCAACATTATTTTCTAAAATTCAGACAATATGAGGATGTTCAGCTGCTGCAGCTCCATCACAGCCAGGACGCGGGGAAAGTTATTTAAAGGGATTTTCTACAAATCCTAATTTTCAGTGCGTGTGTATGTTAGTGTGTCTGTGTTAGAGTGTGTGTGTGTGTGTGTGTGTGTGTGTGTGTGTGTGTGTGTGTGTGTGTGTGTTATTGTGTGTATCAGCAGGCCTACACTGTCACCTCACTGTGTCACTTTCATTCTGGTATTTTCAGAATCACACGTATCTGCTTTTAAATATCGCCTTGTCCTGTGCGTAAAAGTACTTTCTGTCGTGCGTAAAACTCGTGCGTAATTTCCATTTAATCTGAGAACTTCCACCTCAGTTTCTTAAAATGGCGCGACGTGAAAACGATTTCACCACGTGGGGTTTTTTTTTTTAATCAGATGATGAACCAGTGAGATTTATAATACGAATCAATTCCTCGCTCATCAGCGCGGCACCTCCGCATAAATTATTTCCAATTAGAAGCGCCGGATTTGTTGACGTCATGCGCGCCTCGGCCAATGGCACAGCCTGATGAGGTTGGTTTAAACAGTGGAGAGAAAGAAGCTGAGGTGTGTTTTAAAATGTATTTTATCAGCTGACAGAAGTGTGAGACAAACTTTCCCTCAACAGAAACTCTCTCCTCGAATGAAACGTGTCATGAAAGGAAAGTTGTGACGATTAAAACCCGGAAGACAAATATTGAATTTATATCAATTTATCAGAATTATATAAGAGCAGCACAGTCACGAACATGAGCCAGTGTTAATGAAGGGACTATTAATGTTAATGTGGAAATAATATCTAATTATCATTTTCTCTTCATCAGCTAGAAAAATACAATCTGATGTAACAAACGCGCCATAAAACTCACAGCATCTCTGCAGCTGATCGGAAATGTAACTTAATATTGTTCCATTGTTCTCCTGAGAAATAATATCTGATGAATTACTGATTAGTTCAAACACCAACGTGAAGAATATTTTTCTTTTTCTTCCAATTTAAAAAAAAAGAAATTAAATTTCAATAGTTTTTTTTAAAGTGTTGCAGCTCATTATAGCAGCTAAACACTGTAAAATGTGATGTTAAAAATAGTTAATAATAAAAACTAATAATAACAATAATAAAAATGATATTTTGTCTTTTGCAAAAAAAGGAATAATGTAAACTTACTTCTACATCTGAGTTAAGATGTTTATATTTCCTACATTTATTGATACAGCCGAGTGTGTGTGTGTGTGTGTGTGTGTGTGTGTGTGTGTGTGTGTGTGCATGTGTGTGTGTGTGCATGTGTGTGTGTGGTGTGTGTTTGTGTGTGTGTGTGTGTGTGTGTGTGTGTGTGTGCATGTGTGTGTGTGTGTGTGTGTGTGTGTGTGTGTGTGTGTGTGTGTGTGTGTGTGCATGTGTGTGTGTGTGTGTGTGTGTGTGTGTGTGTGTGTGTGTGTGTGTGCAGCAGCACACTGAGCTGAGGCATGTTTCAGCTCTTAAAGGGCCTCGCTTTGTCCTTGTGGACTGAAACAAAGCACCTTGACGAAGATCTCCGTGTTACGCTGACAGACTTCTGAACGGCAACAAAACACCTTTTCTTTTCTTCTTCTCTTCTTTTATATTTATTTCTTTACCTGACACAGATTCGGACAGTAGAAGAAGAAGAAAAAAACTGCTGATTGTTGTAACCTGCAGGGAGAACGAAACAATGCATGTGGGTTTTTTTTTTTGTTGTTGTTTTCTTTGCTAGCAGGGACGTAGCCGACTCTGCTAACGCCTGCATGTTGCCAGTCAGGTTGTGTAGTGTGTGTTCAGATTTGTGTGCATGCATGTGTGTGTGTGTGTGTGTGTGTGTGATGGAGGCCGAGAATATTCTGTGCCTCGCCCTCCTCTGTCACTCTCTCTCTCTCTCTCTGTCAGTATCTCTCCATCTCTCTCTCTCTCTCTGCTTTCAGTCAGGAGAGCTTTACTTGGCGGTGGCGTTGGTGGGGGGAGGAGCCTGCCACAACGGGGATCTGGGCACACAGAGCAGCTTTAATTAGAAGGGGCCTTGTGCCATGTGCCACCTCGGCATGTGAGAGGAGTGTGTGTGTGTGTGTGTGTGTGTGTGTGTGTGTCTGTGTGTGTGTGTGAGCTGCAGCATTGTCTCTACTCGTTAATGTGAAAGCGTTTCGAGTGTGTTCGGTTTTATTTTTGCCTGATTCTGTGGCCACACGGTGTTTGGCTGTGAGAGGATGTGTCTTCTTCTCGTGCTCCGTTCAGTCCGAGTGGGTGGATTTCGTTTCCTACATCGCTGTTAGTGTATTTTTAATCTTTATGTAGCGTTATGTATGTCTTAAAGAAAAGAAAAAAACCCTCTATCTTCACTTTGACTCCAACCTTGAGCGCCAGCCGCCTTGCTTGGGCATCAGATAATGTAAATGAAGACAAACCAGTTCCTTTTGTAGTCAAACAGCCAGGATCTTTTAATTTAAAAATGCATTTGGGCCGTGGTGGGGGGTGGCGTTTGAAGCCATCACCCTCCTATGGAGCCAGTCAGCGAGTGAGGCGGATGCGCCATAGGGATGGGCGCTGGGCCGGAGAAGGGAAGGTTGGTACGATAGCCGGTTTGGACTGGTTGGACAACTTGTGTACATTTTTTTTTTTTTTTTTTTTAATGAGTGCCTCTCACTGATTGTTTGACTTTGGGGAGTTTTTTGATATGGAGGCATTACTCCCAGGCCAATCAAGGCTGTCTATTCACAAAGGGAGGCTTCTGATTGGTCGAGGCGGTTTTCGAGGCGGGGTGAGGGGGGCCACATGGTGACGTCACAAAATGAAGGGTCAGGCATTTAAGGGCCGCTGTAGGTTGAGCGAGGAAAAAAAAAGGCCCCAAGCCAGAAGAGTAACGTCGTCTTTGTTCGGAGTTGGTCATCGGATCTTTTTTTTTTTCGGATTTCCTAACAAATGTCTCACATTAATTCCTTAATAAGTTAGTTTGTAATCATTTCAATCATGTGAAATCAAAGACATGGAGACACGTAACAATGTTTTTTTTTTTATTAACAACTTTCTCCTTCTGCTTGTAGGTCAGAGCTCGGCCCATGTTACTTCGCCTGCGGCTTGAGAGGATGGGTGGCCTTAGGGGTTGGTTGTTATCTTTGGTTATCTAGCTGTATGAGTGATGTACATTCTTCATAAAGCTAGATAACCGAAAGTAACAAGAATCCCATTACGCTCCTGAAAAGGCATCAAGACCCCAAACGCACGCCACGCTCCGAAAGAAACAAGTCTACCGCAAGAAGTGCAACAAGACAAGAACTGAAGAAAAATGGACGATTTGAAAAAAAAAAAAAAAGCAGGAGATGCAGCAGAAGGTAGGATGGATGGTTTTACGTGTGAGATACTCCAAACTTTACTGTGAGGTTCTGTCTACATGTCCTGTTTCTCTTCATCAGCGTTTTAGGAGTACAGAATCCCTTTTGGTAGGCATGTAGAAGTAATTGGGACATCGGCCGCACATATTCCCCCACTGCTCCCTGCAGCCAGTGGCGGTGATCCATAGCAGTACGGTTGGTGCAACAGGATCACTTTTAATCTAATAAGCCCCATGATCCTTGTGTGTGGGGCTGCATGCAGGGGCTTAGCCATAGTATCACATGGCCCGGGAGTGACGGGGCTTGCTGAAAAAGACCCGCACTGATTCACCAAAAGCTGCTGGACTTTGACAAGTCGTTTAACAAGTCGCTGTTAGCTAATCAGTCCGCTAGCCGGGTTTGGTCAATGCTCCATTCACGCTCGGCTCCGTGAGCTTCAGCTTTGCCCGCTTGAATCTTTTGGCATCAAGAGGAACACGCAATAAGAAAAGAATGTGGGCCTTTTTCTCTATCATAGGAGCTGCATACGGTGCTATGAATTATACATATGTTCTGACTTGGATGCGATTGTGTGAGTTAAGAATGCTCCCTCCGAGTTAATCCGGACTGCCAACTCCCCGCCGGCACCCAACAGAACAGACGAGAATTTGTTTGAGGCCAATTTTGTTAAGTTAGCCGTTGTTGATTTTTTTTTTTCCCCTCCTTTCCACCTACTCCTTTCTCCCCTTTTGCATGAAAAGATGTTTGATTTGGGGTCCTGGCCGTTTGTTTGATTTGACGTGACAGTTGGCTTGGTTGTGAATGGGCCGTGGCAAAGCCTCCATTGCATGAGGTGCTACCATGTGGAAAGGCCTGATGGGATCTCGCTGAATGCTGCTGTGTGTGCGTGCAGGGCTCAGAAGGGGGGAGTGGTCCAGGGGCAATCAAGCAGAAAGTGCCCCCAGTGACGAGATCCAGGAGAACAATCTGGGCCTGAAGGTTCTTTGGCCAGGCTCATGGTGAGGAGTAATTGGTCAATCAGATCTTCAACCACAAGGCCTCTGATGGCTGATTGAAGGTGTGATTTCTTTTCTGCCCATCAAAGCTAGAGGGTCACTCCCGCTGAGAGAGGCCTCTAAGGATTGTTCCCAAGGTCTCACAGCTTCAGAGGCTACCGGGCTAACAAACTCCTGTTGTAATACATATTCCACATGGCGCTTTGCTGCCTCAACACGGCCCCGCTGCTGAAATGTCGCCCTCGAGTTTGGATATATTCAGCCTGACACGGCACAAACTCTAACTCTAGTCGTGCGAGGCCGAGGTTAAATTCCTAAAAGAAGAAAAAAAAAAAGCTTGTGTGGCAACCTCACCTCACAATGTCAGTCTCTTCAAGCCCTGCAGTTGTGCCTGCCTGCCTGCCTGCCTGCCTGCCTGCTGCATTGCAGGTGCTGAGTGTGACATTTGAGCTCTGGGCTCAGCTAGCAAGAGAGAGGAACGAGGGCCTTGACGTGAAGTGACAGCCGGAGATGTCACCTCCTCTGATGGCAAAGTAGAACCTGGTTCCCTCTCCGTTGTCCTGCTACCGGTGTGTGTTTGCATCACAGTGTAGACGTCCGAGCGTGCCGAGGTTTTGATCTGTTGTTGTGAGCCGTAGAAGTTGCATGTGCAGGATACACATTTTCTAACATTTAAGAGGCAAGATTTTGAGCAGCTCGAGGATGTGTCGTCTCCGTTTTGCTTCCTTTTTGTGTCAGTAACAGCGTTCGGGCTAAATGGGAACCGAAGTCTTGGACAGATTGTGTTTGTACCCTAAGCAGTGCCCGGGGAGACGCATGTCATGGTGCAAATGCTTTGTGCTCGGCTCTGTGTGTGGCACAGTTATATCGCTAACGCTTCACACTGGGGACCCCGAGACTACAGAGTGTCTTAGCTTCTGCCTGCCTGAAAATGGCACAGAGACGGGAGAGTTCCTTAAAAAATCACCGTAGGGCCTTTGCTCCCTCTCTGTTCCCGTGTCCCATGGCAGTGTCTGAAATAGAAAAAGAGCGCAGAGAGAAAGGATGGAGGAGGAAAGACGAGGAGGAGGAGGAGGAGGAGGAGGAGGGTGGTGGGTTTGTCTTAGCTTTCATGCACTAGGCAAGCAGATTTAGACTCCAAGTGTCAAATAGAAAAACAGCCATTGTGGTCGGGTCCTACTTGCCCCCCCACCAGTAGACTTTACAGTCAATAGAGCTAGTCCACTTGTCACTGAGGGACAATGCGCCCCTTTGCCTCCCTTTCACCCCCGCCGGGTCCGAGCAGCCAGACAGTTTTCTGAATAAGACCCAGTGATTCTTGCCCCCTTTTCTCTGCCCCTCTTTCTCTCGACGGAACACACCAACAGGGTTTGGAAAATGGCTTCGCTGTTGGGCCGGAGCAGAAGGCCAGACTCTGTTATTTTCTACACAACATCGGCATTCCCTCCAACCGAACCCCCCCTTTCACTGCGCTCACACAGAAATGAATGTATCTTAAGGCAGTTGCAGAAGTCGGTGGGCCTCCCCCAGACAAAGGAGATTAAGTTTGGCAACTTAGCAGTAACAGGTGTACTTTGACTGTGCTCGGACCACACGGGGGGTTGACTGCTGACGTCTGACCCGTCGCTCTGTTTGCCTTTGTGTTGGTTCTGAGTTGAGCGGAGATGAAGATGAAAATTTGCTTTGTGTGTGTTTCTCAGACGACAAGAACGCTTCAGACCCTCGTCAGCTTAGAAGTTTTCCAGTCGAGTGTGTTTGGCCGAGCTGTCGAGCGCTGGCCTCTTATGATTTTTCCCGGCGTTTGAAAAATGTAGCTCAGTTTTGCAACATTTCTTCAGTGATTTGCCAAGTTTCCTCCAAAGGGATTCTTGCAGATATCTTTAGATCTCGAGCTGTGCTCACCCAGGGGAGCGAGTTAAGGGTAAACAATGCGGGCACACAGAGGAAGAAAGAAATATCAGAGGGAGTGCGGCACAGCGCTGATGCATGAATACATTTTCACATTTAGAGCTGAGACAGTGATGTTTTAAGAGGGGAAATATCTTTCAAAGAGAATGAGCGAAGCCTTTTCTACCCACACCTTCAGTATTTTCAACCACAATAAATCGAGCCATTCAGCAGCAGCATAAACAGAGACACTCTCAGAGCCGGAGCAAAACAGTGCATGCATTTGTTTGTTTCAGTCGTTAATAAAGCTTTTACCGAGAGCCTCGGCCCTCAGAAAAAAAAAAAAAAAAGCCCATTCTGGTGAAATGACTTGGCAAAGCATCCGATGGAGGGTCTGTTCAGACTGAAGCTGCTCCCGCTGCCATTGTCTCGCTCTCTCTCACACACCTACGAGTCCAGAGTAAGCACACAATTTCATTGTTGCGTGAGCTGTTAATATCAGAGGCTTCACAATAGAGCCCATTCGCCATATTTGCATAAGGCACTTTTCCAACAAGGACCCAGAGAGGGCTTGAAAGCTGGCCCACTCCAGTGCCAATGGCAAAAAAATGTCAAGTGCCAATTAGGAGAGGTTTGCCACCATTCAGCAGTACCCCACCCCTGTAGTCCTTCCCCTCCCTGCTCACACACCCCAACTCTCTCACACTCCAAGTCACCCCTGTTTTTACCACCTTATTCCAATTTCAGTCGTAGCCTTCCCCTACTGACACCCGGAGACAAAAGCTGGCTCCCTCCTCTGCCGGCTAATGGAGGATCCTTTCTGCCGGAGCTCAGAGTATTAGCAAAATCAGACAGCGCGCTCTGTTCACCGATTAGTCAGCTTTCTTTGTTGATTTCTTTGAATAGAGGGGGTTCACGAACTGTGCAGCTAAACCTGAGAGATATAGACTCCACCTGCTGAATATTGAACTTAGCAGGCCGGCTACATTGTGCTGTTTTTTTTCTTTTTAAAGGTTTGAGACTCGCAGGTTTTGCTCGGGCAGGTGTGAGTAATTAAGGGGAAGGATTTTGGTGAAGACAAACGCTGATTTCAAGCAATTAAAAAAATTCGCCTCTTCCATCTGATATTCACAGTGGTCGTACTAAGAGCATTTAGCCACCTAATGACTTGCTTTAAGCTGTCCTGCTTATTATTTTTGCACTGATGCATGCACAAATGCACAGCGTCCTATTATGAGAAGGGCTGCAGTCAGAGCTTTGACTGACTGCTAACAGAAACGCTGCAGCCAGATTTACCAGAGCTAAATTCAAGTTAGCTTAACCGGTGGATGTCAACAGAGCTGACCAGCTGTTTTACAGTCGTACCGACGCTTGAAAAAAAAAAAAAAAATGCCGCATTATTTCCGCTAATGCTTAACTGCAGCTGTCAAGATGCAAAGTACGTGGTGACACAGGAACGCAGAGCATCGTCAGTGTCCTTGAATTTAACTCCCGCGGTGTTTACATTAAGGAGCGTTCGCTACAAAAGGACTCGACATCAAAACATGAAAAAGAAAAAAGAAACACCTGGTGTTCTCTAAAACTGACGAGGGATGCAGCAAATTACATTTAAAGAAATTAAGTCGCAGCGACAATAAAAGAAGGTAATCGTGTTTGTCCAATTGAGGCTACTGTTGTTTTTTCCACAGAGCATTTACCTAACTTACCGCCTCCTGCCACTCAAAAGGATTTTTTCTCTTGTCCCCCTTTTTCTCTTTCATTCTTTCATTCAATCTCTGTGTCGAGTTTTTTTTTTTTCTTCTTTCCCACCCTTGATTCTCAGATGGTTGGATCTGATTTGCATGCATTTGCATAATGAAAGTCATTTGCATGCTCAGGGGCAGACTGTACCATGAGAACAGACATGAAAAGGTGTGTGTGTGTGTGTGTGTGTGTGTGTGTGTGTGTGTGTGTGTGTGTGTACATGCAGTCATGTGTGTGGCGTGGCTTGTGTTTCCTCTGCAGCCGTCGGTCCACACATGTGCGTTTTGATGGATAAATCACATTCTTAAAATTTCTCCCCTCTGTGATTTCCCGTCTCGTCTTGTGTGCAGGCGACCAGCAGCACCACCACGCCGCTGAAGGAGAGCTGGCAAAGGGAGACTGAAAAACAGGGAAGAAGAAGAAGGAGGAGGAGGGGTTGCTGTTGATTCTGCCCTCCCTCTCTCCTCGCCCTCCTCTGCATCGCCTCTTCCCTCCTCCTCCTCCTCCTCCTCCTCCCTTCCTCCTCCGCTCCATCCTCAGCCGACTGCCCCTTTTTCCTGTACAGCGAGACGCAGCCACCATCTTAGAGTAATGCTGGCATGAAATGGAAGTGGGAAGACCAGTCAGTGCAGGTAAAAACACCAAACCCACTGCGCCCGCCATCGCTGCATCTCTCCACCGGCGCCATCCCCGACCCCTCCATCCTCTCCTCTTCTTCCTCCACCTCCTCGCGCCCCCTCGCTCCTCCTCTCCAGCGGGCGATAGCCTCCGTTTTTTTTAATCACCTCGGATATTTTTGTTAATTGCGCGATTCACAAGATGCACCGATGGGTGGAGGGGGGGAGGTGGGTAAGTCGATGTGGGCGGAGCGTGTTTTGTATGTGTGTTCACATTAAATCACTGTGCTCTCAATGCCGCTCTCAGGAGGCTTTCAGTGGGCATCTGTCCTCTGAAGCGCCATGTTTTCTTTCCCCGTTTGGGAATTCTCGTGCCATCCTCACATGCGTGCCCCGACATGGCGGCGGCTGCCATTTTGGAGATACGATGCGAGCCGATTGCCTCTGTATTGTCCAGAAAGCCACAATTCCACAACTCCGTGCAGTCGAGCACCTCGAGGATCTGCTCACAGACATAAAGTGTCTTTTTCAATAATGCTTTTTAAGATCACTATTATTTAAAATATTCTTTTAAAAAAAATCTCTACTTTTCTTCAACTCCTTAAATGAGTTCGGAGGAAATGTCAAGGTGGGCACATCTGTCGAGTGGAGAGCGATGATATCAATGAACCACTATTCACATTCTCATACAGAGACACTGCCGCAGATAACAAAACACCAACACAAAGCAGCCGAGAGAAGGACGGACGGAGAGAAAGAGAGAGGGAGAAATAATAGAGAGGAGATGGTGAAGAAGTGAGAAAGCGAGACCTCGGTCGGCAGCGTCTCAGCTCTGGAAAGCCTCTCTTTGTGCGAGTGGCCGGTGTTGGAGGGCAGTCGGTGCTCAGACAAGTCGAGTATTGTTCTCCCTGAGCGAGCTCGTTATGGTGCGGCATTATTCTGAGCGGGGAGCTCCCAACTTTGAAAACCGCTTAAACTAAAACACCAATTAGCATCGGCTGGGCTTGATTAAGTAAGGCAGGCGGTAAACAATACGCGCCTTTGTCCTCGCAACAGAGAGACCTCCTTTTGTTTGTGTCTGCGGTGTGGAGGTCAGAGAGACAAAGCTAATGCTAACTTACAGTAGGGTGCTAACAGGCAGACTGCTGACTCCCCCCTGCAGGGTGAAGGTGAGGGAAGAAACAGAGACTGTTGCTGAACACTGGAAAACATCTCGCCATTAAAAAACATCGAAATCTTTAAAGAAGTTTCACCTCAAACTTTCCCCCTCAAGCTCAACACTGAGCTCCAATACTCCATCAGTGATATCAGCTCTTAAATTAGGTCATGCTAAGCTTTTAGCTTCATTTACATTTTTGACGATGCCGTCTTTAAAAGCGGAGGCGTCGCTTGGCTTTCCCGAGAAGTGCTGCGGTAACTGTGTCAAACCCAAAGCGCACTAATCACGGCCAGGCCTCCGTAAACAGGTGGTAGATTGAGCGAAGGGGGCCGGGGCTGTTCTCAATTTACTGTGTAAATTATGCAGAGCCCAAAACAATGCAAACAGTAGACAGTGGAGTGGCTGGCGTTGGCTAATGAGATGATGAGAAGCCTGGGAGGGCTGGGAGCTGGTCGAGGTGAGGGGGTGGGCACGGCCGGCAGCTTGTGTCTGGATCTGTGTGTTCGTGTGTGTGTGTGTTCATGTGTGTGTGTGTGAGGGTCTAGAGGAGCTCTGGCAGGGGAGCAGACACTGTCCCGTCTGCACTAACCCCATCATCAGCACCCCTCCTGCCCAGACTGAGTGCTGCAGAAGGAGGGGAGGGTTAGCAGGCAGCTGGGGCACCCTGCCCCCATTGCTCCAGCGAGAGCACCAGCCTTGGGAACCTCTGTGGCAGGGGTCCCCCCACCGACACTGGCACGTAGGGGCCCCCCAAAAGTCTGGCTGCAACCCCCCATTACCACCATCCCCTCCTCCCTCTTGTCTCCCACCCCACCCACCCTAATGTGAGGCTGGGGGCCTGGGAAGGACTTCAAGTTCATGGCCAGACCTCCTATTGAGCTGACAGCCTGACTGTTTGCTCAATTCGGCTCCCTATTCAGAGTGGAGGTGGAGGGGGGAGTGTTGAGAAAGAGCTGGAGGACGGGGGGAGGCGGAGGTGGTGGTGGTGGTGGTGGTGTTGCTAGATGGGACACCGTAGCCACTGTGATAGCTATTCATTCAGCAGGGGGAGACGAGTAAAGAGCGAGGGAGCGAGTGAAGAGGGACGGGGGGTTCGAGTCGGGGTGCATAAATAAAAAGTGAGGAATCCGGGCTCAAAGTTTGCTTTGAGCGGTGTGCGCCTCTCTCACACTCTTTTAGACTCTTAATTACCGGCGCCTTCCACTTTTCTCTCTCCCTTTCTCTAACTACACCCCCCCTCCTCCTCCTCCTCCTCCTCCTCATCCCCATCACACACACACACACACACACACACACAAAATCGCAATCATTCTCATCATCCCCTCTATCCCCTGGTTTTATTAGGCCACATGCTGGGGCTGTAAATTTACCATTAACAAGCTTATTCACTGTAGTCCTCTCAACAAAACAAGACCATGATGCCAATAACTCAAAGCGACACCAATACCCGAAACTGCCTTTTATACCACCACCCCTCTGCTGTCAGCCACTCCCCCCCCCTCCCCCCACTTCCTCCCTATAGGCGAGTGCACCGGCGTACTGCAGCATGCCAGGTCTAACGTGACGCTCGCTAATAGCTCAGGCGATGCTAATTATCACGATGGTTGTTGATTTCTGCCGCTTTCTGAGCTCGCACGGCTGCATTATCGGTTCACTCTGCACTCACTGACCCACTGTAATATTTTAAGTTGCTTGTCTGAGCTGCAACCAAAAAAAAAAAAAAAAGTGGGGGTTTGATAGACCTTGTGAAGTCCAACTCAGCCTAGCTTAGGGTGCGTCACATGCTTCCTCTTTGTATTAGCAGCTCGTAGCGTACCAGGCTCCTGCTAAGGCCTTTCAACTTCAGCCCCAATCCCTTCAGCCGGTACGCGGAGCTGCGCTCACCGTGGTCAGATTTAGGACACACAAGAAAAAGAAAAGTTATTTTTCACGTGTAAAGCACAACGAGGACAAGCCTTCGTTTGATTCACCTAAATTGGCATTCACAGTCCGGCGTCTCAAATAATTGTTTTGACATTCACATGATCGGCCCCGCTGCGTGTTGACGCTGTATCTTAATGTCATCTTTTTCTCTTCGCAGGTTGTCGATGCCGGGGAGGAGGAGGAGGAGGAGGAGGAGATCCAGAGCGGCCGGAGCGTGCAGCGGACTGACGGCAGGATTCGTCCTGCGGAGGCTGTTTGTCAGGACTAAACATGGACGCCGCCACACGTGACTCAGTGGCGATTCCTGCCAAGACTGTGGAGCGTCGCCGCACTTCTTCAGTGCTGCTGCGTCATGCACGACACCGGCTGACAGTCGAGCTGGACTCATTGTGAACGACGTCAGTGTTTCATCAGATCCTCAAACATCACGGTGGACTGTCGGACACTCAGACAGAAGATCAGCAGCTTGAGGTGTCGAAGAACTGGTCCTGAATTGTGACTCTTGTTTTCATATTTTTAAGGGTTTGACACTCGATCGTGTTTTTTTTTTTCTTCTTATATATTTTCTAGGGCTGGGAGATGTGGACTGTGCTGTATACGTTACATATCTCTCCAGAATAAGTTCTTCATATGTGCAACAATAACTGTAGAGATGACTGTTAGTTCTTTCACTAAATATTAAAACAATGAACACATAGAAGAAAAGTCTTAAAACAAAACTATCATGATGCAACAATATGAAATTAATTTATTTCCCAGCCCTAATATTTGTCTATAAAACAATATATCTTAGAGATGAAGCGGTATAAAGCGTCTTCGACTAACATTAGGCCGTATTTGACGAGTCGTAGCCCACGTTTAGTTTGGATTTCCTGTTTCGTTATAGTTGCTAGGACTCAAAGACGTGAGAATGTGACGACCCACGGCAGCAGTGAATAATACTGCACTGCGATTGGACAGCTCCATGTGTCGGCTGACACAATGGCGAAGGAGTGAGCTGTTGTCTTTATACTCTATGCAACTGTTTTGTCTTTGTTTTATTCTGTTTTTTTTATTATTTTTATTTTTATTTTAAACCCGGCCTCTTTTCATTCTTAGTCCTGATTTTATTTGTATTATTTTTTTGGGCTCCCAGTTTTCAGACGTTCCTCCAGACGTGATGTGTTTTCTGGAGGGACGCTCGTCTCTCTCTCGCCTCCTGTTTGTTAATATACCGACACAGATTACAGTCGGAGTGTGTGACAGATGACAGAATGCAGCTCAGTGTTCAGATGTATTGAGTCTCATATATTTTTTTTTTCAGCCTTAACAGACTTTGATTTGCAGCCACAGGAAAAAAAAACAAAAAAAAAAAACCTCAGCCTGAGTTAAATGTGGATTCTCAGGTTTTTAATATTCCCGATGGCAGGAGTGTGTTTGATCAGCGGGGAAGTGGCGAGGCGGCGGTGGAGCTTTTTCGCGGCTGCGTCTACACACAACACACGCCGCGGCTATTAAAACCTTTTTTTTTTTTTTCCCAGCAGGCTTTGAGCCGTTTTGGTCGGTTGCAGTCACCTGCTCGGCTGTAATGACACATCTTTGGGTGAGACATGACAAATACATTGGCTTCAAACACTGGCTTAATTTCCTGTCCTTGACATTAACACACACACACACACACACACACACACATCCAAATGCAATAAAGCGAGTACTATCGCAGCCTAATTCATTCTATATTAATTTTCGGGAAGTGGCAAATTTTTTTTTTATTACGATTGATAATCTATGCAAATCTTTTAAATATTACTTTAAACAATCTATGTCTATGCAGTGCTTTTTGCAATTGATTCAAAAGGGAGACTATCTTGGCCCTAATTTAGAAAATGTATTCTTTTGATAATCATGCACATCCCAGTGCTCAAGACAATTACTTATCTGCCTGGATAAGCTTGAAATTATGTTTTTAATCTTTAGCACAAGAAAAAAAAAAAAAAGTGACTCTTCTGATATCAGTCCAGAGGCATGAAGCCTGTGAATTGTGGTCTAAAATAATTAAATCGCTCGTGCTAAATCTCCTTTTCTTTTTTTTACTCTTCCTTAACTGCAGATCAAACATATCTGTTCAGCTACGCCTTCGTGTAGCTTATTGTGTTATAGAAGCAGCAGCAGCGATGTTTGTGTTACACAATCTACTGGCTGTGATTGAGTGTTCACCACATGTGCCTTTTGTATGGAAAAATGTTGGAATACTAATAAAGGTTTACATTGAAAACAATGGAAAAACAAAATGGCTCTCGTTGCGTGATTTTGTCGACCTGATGTTGCAGAGGTGGTTGTGCTCTCTGCAGCCACGTGTGCTGCTGGAGGGTCCTTGAGCAAATCGCTGAGCTGGATTCATCCGGCAGGAGCGATGCAGACAACTGTCGATCCAGGCAAACGGGACGTGAATCTAAATACACCCAACAGCTGGCAGCTTCCCTTAAATGTTTTTTGTCACGTCTGCAGAGAGATAAACTGCAGTTGACTTCCGACGTGATGTTACAGCCAGAATGAAAAACATCATGACAGTTTCCCCCGAGATCGCACCGTTTTCAAAACACCATGAGGGATGTTGGTTTATCTTCCGTAGTGTTTGGCATCGAGCTCCGTCCTCCTTTAACGTACAGCTCATCCGAGCGAGGAGGCTCTCGGTGGTAAAGACGACCCTGACCTCGCCGTTAACGTGCTGTTATTCCAGATTTGAGTAAAACAAAGACACAGCGGCGCGCTGCGACTGGATTGTGTTGCGGGCCGTCGTGTGCTGTGCAGGAACACTTCCCCCGGCGTGATTTGCTGTCTGAAGCCACATATGGCAAATGCGCCAACACCGACATATGGGCCCCTCACAATTGATTAGCATTGTCATGTAAACGAGGGGTAATCCCACTGTAAAACAAATGAAATGTAACCCCTTACAGTACAGGTGGATCACGCTGCTCTTTTCACTCATTCTCCTCTTTTATGGAGTCTGGTGTAATTCAATGAAAGAGGTTTTTAACGCACCCCCTTGGGTGTCTGCATCCTCGCCGCGTACAGCAGCGAGAGGCTTTACAAGCCGCTCTCCTCGTGTTTACAGCTGCGCCGCGCGTCGAAATGAGCCGTAGTACACATAAACAGCAGCTCCATGCAAATATTACAGTGCCCTTATTAACCAGGGCAGCCTGCAATTACATTATGTCCCTGGCGTTAACATCCAGAGAGCGAGCGCCGCTCCTCTGTGACAACTCCCCTCGCCCTCAGTGTTTCTTGGCGGCGTTATGGCCCTCATAATCTGATTCACAGTTTTTGTCATGCTGCCAAGAGGCAAGCTGCATTAGCCAAGCACTATAGGCCTTAATGAACTGAGTGTCAGTGTTAAGCACACTAGAGCAAGCTGGAGTGACGGCGTACAACCAGGCTGTCATTTGCAGCCATGTTGGATCAAAGTCTTAAGTTATAGCTGTTCGCGCTCGAACGTTTGTCAGGTCTCTGAGAGAGAGAAAAGGAAACCCTCCGCTCTTTATCACGCTCGATGTGTTTAGCCTCCGAGAGGACAGGAAGTGTAGAGCGCGAGGAGCGCGAGGAGGGCGTGGCCTCCGTTTGACATAAAGCACAAAATGGCTGTTCGCTACATCCCATCTTGAGACCGAGGGGGGAACAGATTTCAAGATGGCGCCGCAGTGACATTAATGTTTTTCTTTTTTT
The DNA here is from genome assembly GCF_904848185.1 of Acanthopagrus latus. Taxonomy (NCBI): domain Eukaryota; kingdom Metazoa; phylum Chordata; class Actinopteri; order Spariformes; family Sparidae; genus Acanthopagrus; species Acanthopagrus latus. The sequence goes on from NC_051055.1 coordinate 30,013,696, forward strand.
TTTTTAAGATCCGTTTAGATAATTTAAAAAAAAATGTAAAAGGCCGCACTTCCAGCTCAACGGTTTGATAGACAACTACACAAGAGCCGGTGGCAGGAGGGCGTCCGAAAGAGGGAAATGGCGGGTTTTGGTGCACGTCCAAGGTCCAGGAGCTCGGGTGCTGCTCCTTTCACAAGTTCCTCAGAATCGTCATTGGTATGCAGGAATGCGCCCCTCGCAGGCCATTCTGTGAGATTTTGGAGGGAAACGTGTTTGCAACCGGTCGCTAGGACAGAGGATGTGTGTGTGTGTGTGTGTGTGTGTGTGTGTGTGTGTGTGTGTGTGTGTGTGTGTGTGTGTGTGTCTTTGGATCCGACCATGGTCAGTGCCAAGAAAAAAGTGGGCGTCCGTCCAGATCTGTCCACCTTTGTGAGCCGCCTCCCAGCGGTGCTGCCCGGCAGTTCTGTTCAGTGAGCAAAGACAAAATGGCTTCAGATGCTTTGAAGGGTACGTCGTCCTGTGAAACGCTCCAATTATAATAAATATAAATGATGAATAAAGAGAGTGTGTGTGTGTGTGTGTGTGTGTGTGTGTGTGTGTGTGTGTGTGTGTGTGTGTGTGTGTGTGTTGGGCTGGACTGGACTGTCTTGGCTGAAGACTATCGACGGGTTCTATAGACTCGATCCGTCCTCACAGTGACGGCGCCGATGGAGCGCCACGTTTCACAGAAAATGCAACAGTGACCTGTGAAGTTCTTCCGACTTTTCAAGTCGCACGCTCCACGTAGATGAGACAACACTCGCAGGGAACTACTTTCATTTAATAAAACTTCCACTTCTGCTACAGCTCAGAGGGAGATATCAGATGTCTGTGTAGCATCAACAACAAACTTTCATTTCGTTTTGCAGCCGTGTGTTGTGTGATGACAGTCAGAATCAGATCTGAACATCAACGATTAAACTACCAAACAGACATAAAAGTTGGTAAAATAAACTGATATTTTTACTCGTTGGCGTCCTCATGTTTTACTCTTCACGTGACATCGTGCTCACCTGCTGCATTAGCGAGCGAGCTAACCGCTTAGCTTCTGTCATACAGCACCTGTCAGCTGATTGGACGCCACGTTCATGTGAAACAACTTTATTGGTCTGTTTTTGCACAAACTGACTAAATTAACAGTCGAAAAACATTTTTAAAAAAGTGCTTTTAATGTGATGAAACGATGGATTCTAATAAATTAAAGTTATTGAATAACACAACATTGATGTTTTCCATTCTGCTTAATTAACACCAAGACTTTCATACTTTCTTTGGCCTATAATATATTCTGAGTTACCTTTACTGCAGGTTTTAACAACATGTAGTCATGTCCAGCCTGGCTTGTTGAAGCAGCAATCACAGATGTGTGAAACACCAAGATGTCATCAAATGTAGCCCCGTTGTGTGTTTTTATAAGACTTTGTATAGAAAGAACAGGAGGTGACATCAGCGACACTCAGCGAGCCACGAGCCCAAATCTGTCCCTGTTTTAACCTCCACATCAGTGCTCACGGGAACATGTGGCAAAACCGTCAGAAACTGCTAAAATATTTCAACTTCCACTTCAGTTTATTTGAAGAACACGACACCCAGAGAGCCTCTGTACAGTTTAAAAGTCAGTAAAAACACAGGTGACAGTGTTCATCAGACAACATGGTCGAGGTAAGTCATTCAAAGGATCAGACGTCCATGACGGGACGGATGATGAAGGAGAACAGTCGGATCAGAAAATAGATAAAATATTAAATATCTGAGAACATGCAGGTGAAACTGAACCAGAGAAGATTCAGTCTGCTGTTTCCTCCTGCGAGTGTTTTCATAATTACACTTCTGTCTGGAGGAAATTATTCTTTAAAGTGTCGTTTTAACAGAAACTGATTTTTATTTAATGGACCTGGACGAGTACCGGGATCGTCTGCAGCGCTCCAGGACCTTCAGCTGAAGTTAAAACACGAGCGAGACGGTCGACAGCGCCGACGCCTCACAAGTCAAAGTTTTTCTTGTCATTTGCACAGTTAGCATGTAGCTCCTGCGACTAACGCTAAGCTTAAAATCCACTCACACCCTGAAGCAATTTCTCAGAGCTTATGCATTTTATATAAATGGAGGAGAAGTACTCGCAGGAGGTTAAAGGAAAACTTGTGGCTCGATCGGCCTGATGAGTTCGACGTCCGGATCACTGAGGATGCGAGAGAGAGCGAGCGAGCGAGCCCTGTTGTGGAATGTCAAGTAGTTTGTCCGGGCGGGTGACTGAAGCGGGAAGTGATTTGACTAATGTTTTCTCCTTTCATAGCGCTCCTCTCCACCTCGTCCTCCCCCGCCTCCGTCCTCCCCAACCGCCAAAAAAAAAAAAAAAAACCTCCCCAGAAAACTTTACGGTGATGTCATTCATATGCAAAACAGGCGTGCTTTCAGCGGGGTGAATGTGTGTGTGCATGCGTCTGTGAGCGAGTGAGTGTGTGTGTGTGTGTGTGTGTGTGCATGTGTTGCTTGAGTGGCTGATTCCATTACTTGAAGGACCATTACACTTGCCTGTCAACAGCCAAAAGACCTGAGAAAAATTAGCAGATTAAATCACTCGGCTCCTCTCCTCCTCCTCCTCCTCTCCTCCTCCTCTCCTCCTCCTCCTCCTCCTCTCCTCCTCCTCTCCTCCTCCTCCTCTCCTCCTCCTCTCCTCCTCCTCCTCCTCTCCTCCTCCTCTCCTCCTCCTCTCCTCCTCCTCCTCCTCCTCCTCTCCTCCTCTCCTCCTCTACTCCTCCTCCTCTCCTCCTCTCCTCTACTCCTCCTCCTCCTCTCCTCCTCCTCCTCTCCTCTACTCCTCCTCCTCCTCTCCTCCTCCTGCTCCTCCTCCTCCTCTCCTCCTCCTCCTGCTCCTCCTCCTCCTCCTGCTCCTCCTCCTCCTCTCCTCCTCTCCTCCTCCTCCTCCTCCTCCTCCTCCTCCTCCTCTCCCCGGCGAGCATCCACCACCGAGGTGTTGTGACAAAAATAAAAAAATAAAAACTGTAATGCATCTCCTCTGAAAGACGCGTCAGTGTGTGATCGGTGACAGGTCCTAATTTTGGCGACAAATCTCTCCAAAAAGATAAAAAAAATAAAATGAAAATAAAAACAATGATAATGGCGGGCGACACAATCGGGGCAGCAGGACTCCTGGGAAAAAAAAACAAAAAGACGAGTCGCTGGGAGGCGAGAGCCAATAAACGAGGCCAAACGGGGAGTTAACTGTGGTTTTACAGTCTTGTAGAATGAAATCACACAACAGCACTCAGAGTTATTGTACGTGTTTATTGATGCAGTCGGGGGGAAAGGTCGAATGTCGGAGAGGGTTCAGACGTGTTTTCTCCGGCGCAGTCACCAGAATGAAATACTGGAGCAGCAGAAACATTCAATTTGTACGTCTCATACGTCTCTTATCACCGTTTCTACAGTTTACCAGCAGATTTTCATGTGTGCAGGTGGAGAAGAAGGTGCAGTGACAGCTAAAGACCACTGTTCAGGACTGTGTTTCAACATCTGTGAGCGTGAAACCACTGCAGTAACCTGATGTTTCTGGTGAGAAGTTTGCTGCAACATCAGTGGTAACAATCCGGATATCTTTAAAGAGACGTCAGGACAATTTCCAGCCGTGTTGGTGCAAACAAAACCTGAGAACATTTTCCAGCTGTTTGTGTCAGCAAAGCTGGATATTTTTGACCAGACGACGGGACATTTTATGATGTTTCTGACACATGTTTTAACTTATCTGACAGATATTTTTGATGAGAAATGTGGATGTTTTGCAGCCGTGTTAGTGATAACAAGCCAACTGATTCCAGCTGTGTTTAGGTGTAACAGAACCAGGTGAACCACAACATGATCTTTTCCTCAGCTCAGTGGTTCATGTGCCTAAAACTGCCCTGTGAAAAAGAGAAAAATCATCCTGGTAACACTCTCGTAAACTTTTATTTCTTCTACATGTTGTTTCAGGCGCTCGCTCGTCTTCAGTCACACATTAACATTTCAAATGTAAAGTTTCAACATATCTGTAGTTCTCAGAAACATACAATACCAGCATTATTCCTGAGATTAGAAGCTTAATTATTAAAGATAATTAATCATGTGAATGTTTTAGTCACTGAAGTCGCGCCACGAACATAAATCCCGGTCTTAATCCTGTAACGGGCTCCAGAGGTTGCACCTAGCTTCACTTATCACAGGATGACAGGAATCCAACAGAGCTTCTCCCTTCAAAAAAACAAAAGAATAAATCCCAGATCCCAGAATGTGGGAATGAAGCCCCCTCGGGTCAGATTAGCATTCTGGGAAAAACAAAATTCCCCACTGGGGCGTTTGCTACAGACCAGATGGGTGTACCCCGAAAAAATCAGCCACGCAGGGGGAAGTGGCTGAAGAAGAAGAAGAAGAAGAAGAAGAAGAAGAAGAAGAAGAAGAAGAAGAAGAGGCTCGGCCCCCGGGGAAGATGGAGGAGAGGGTGTTGAAGGAAGAGAGGGGGAGGCTGGGCGCGAAGAGTTAATGCCGACAGCTCAACAAAGGCCGCCACCGCCGCCGAGGGCAGAGAGGAGCACGGGAAAAGAGCGAAGGTCAAGGGGACCTCAGGGGGTTCAAGTTCAAGGCGACTGTCAGCGTCTGCATTTTAACAGCCGCGACACGCCCTCCGAGCGCCTCCACCTCCATCCCAAACAACAGCTACACCCCCACGTCTCCATCTCCGAGAGTCCACAACACAAACTACACATTGTCTCACACACATCAGAGGCAAAAAGGCAGAAGCAACAGGCCGGCTGAGCTTCGTCTGGGAGGAAACATGATAATGTGTGTGACATTTCTTTTTCTTTCAGGAGTCGCCGTCTGGGTTTTTTGTGTATGTGTGTGTGTTTGGAGGCTGTGGGTGGTTTTGTTGGTGAAGAACAGGAAATGCTCAGTGACTCGCATGAAATGTGTTTTATTCAGTCAGAGATGTGTTAGTCTGGTGTTCAGAGGGTTTGTGTAACTTTTTTTTAAAAACATCAAATCAAGAGGTGAAGTCAGAGGCTGGGAAACACTGTCAGATCCTCCTGTTGAGGCCTGAAATGTTACGTTCCTCACTTTTTGTTTCCTCTGTAGTCGTCAGCATAAAATATTTGCACTTTAAGTTTCTGCAAAAACCACAGATAGATTCAAAATTTGGAGGTTTTATTCCTCGTGAGCTGACTGTCATAGAGGTGGAGGTGATGGAGTTAGAGAGGAAGCTGCTCACTGTTCAACATTGAGTTTCAACATTTGGAGGTGTGATGTTTTTAATGAGACGTCAAGACATATAATCATATTTTTGACGAGACTTTGGGACATTTTCCTACAGTGCTGACAAATCAGGTGTTTTAAACGAGAAGTCGGGACATTTGTGGTGACAAAACAAAGCTTTTCAAGACAAAACATGATGTTTTCTGAACCCTAACCAAGAGATTTATGTGCGCATACATAAACGGACAAGAACAGAGTTTAAATTGGAAATAACACCTAAAGAAACATGAAGTTGTTTAGTTTGTCATTTAAAGGTAAAATCTGACAGAAAGAGAATTTAAAGACACACTTTTAAATAATCCAGACGGTGAGCGCTGCAGACAGGATTCTGCTGGATGTGCAGAACAAACAGCCTAATGACATTCTTAAAGTCAATTATGTGGATTCTTTCTGCCTCTCTCTCGTGTCAGAGGCTACATTAGGATTGCCAAAACAATTCAGCGCGGACGGAGGAGATGTAATCTGCCCGCAACCTTGGGATACGTCGCGTGTGTCATCACGTATTGTACGAATCGTGGCCGCTCAGTGGAGATGCTGTGGTCCGGCTGGTGTGAAGAGGAAGCACACGAAGGACAAAACAAGCTCCGGCAAAGAGTCACTGCCGCCCTGATATCCTCACATCTACCAATCTGACCCCAAAATTAAACCTACGTCTATATATTAGAGTTATAATCCCTCTGTTTTAACCAAACAGTTCCCAACAGAAAGCAGAGTCAGAAACTTTGCGTCTCCCTCGTTCACGGCGGTTCGTTTCCTCACTTGTTGCGTCCGTCTGGGAGGGGTGTGACATCACACGAGTGCTGACTAATCTTGACCACAGAGCAAAAGTTCAAATCCATTTAATGAACTGGAACAGAGCAAGTTGTCCCCAGTGATTTAGAGCCCCGCTGGAAAAAAAAAAAAAGAGCGCATATGTTTGTTTTCTCCTCTGTGACCAGGCAGGAGGTCAGAGGTCGGGCAGAGCAGCACCGTCACCCCATAAAACACCCCATCAGGTCTGACCCCCTCGTCACTTCTCCAACCTCCGCACAATGGGAGGTCAGCGGGCAGGAAATCTGTGTCCCGGGTCTCTTTGTTGCCCCCGAACGGACTAAACAAACCAAGACGTGTCCACAAGTCGACCCCCGACCCCCTTCAGCCCGCCGGCCTCACAACCCCCGAGATCCACGGGACGTCTCAGCGAGGAGATAAATATCTCAACTGAAGTGTGTGTGTGTGTGTGTGTGTGTGTGTGTGTGTGTGTGTGTGTGGGACTGAGTCAATGTGTGTGTTCATGGTGATGTCAGCTGCAGTGGAATCAATTTATGAACATCTAAGAATTAGTCAGGTAGTTTTCAGATAGTTTTAAGTGAAAGACTAATAACATAGTTAGTTTTGATCGTTCTTGCTGAACTCACCCAAACACCAAACACTCATAAAACACGTTTAAGGAGCACAAACAGTTACGTAAAATTAAATCTGTAATTTGTTCAGCGTTTCCTTTTTCTTTTTTTACTAACGTGAACCAGAGACCAGCATCAAAACACAAAACTGAACGTAAATGATATGAAGTTTCAGAAGCTACAGTCAGGTTGAGTGTGTTGCAGCCTGAGCCGCAGTTCAAAGATGTCTCCTCCTGTCTCGTCTGACGCATCCACAGCAGAGAGTTCATCAGTGGTGGATCTGAAACAGTCGAGTCTTCGTGATGTTGAGATGGGAGAGAGAGCACGTTGATGTCTTCCAGCCGTGTAACCTTGATTTACTGAGCCGCTTTGACCCGAAGCGTTGATGCTACAATCCTGACAATCGCAAAAAACACTGCGAGCATTTAAAAAAACTCCAGCAGAAGAAGTGTTTTCTACTCTCCGGCCTTTGACTGCTGCTCGGTGAGACTTCCAGCGCCTCACGTGAATTCAGCCAAACAAATCAAACATCTTTAATGAAAAATAATCGACGTGGGGCTCAAATCAGCAGCGGAATCGTCCCGTGTGGCCTTCACCTGAACACGACAATAAAGCCTTTATCACGCTCGGGTTTTTAACACGTATACACTAAAGGCTGGATGTAAACTCGTGAGGGGGTGAAAATGTTTATCCAGCCATGAAGCGACATCTAATTATTCAATTTAACAGCCGAATGTAACGGAGGGAAAGTGGACGACGTTAATGGACACAGCATCTTTTTGTTATTTACTCTTTCTGGCTGTTAATGTCGCCGTCCCCCACCTCCACCCACCTCCACCCCCGCCTCCCCTGCCTCATTATGGGTCAACACAGGAATATGCACAAAAAACACACATTACTGCATCACCTTCACACACACACACACACACACACACACGAACATGAACATGGTGGCAGTTGCTTGTCAGACTGGTGCCATGCTCCACCTCTCCTCACAGCTTTCATGCTAGCTCCTGGTTGCCTTGGCAACTGGCTGTGTGTGTGTGTGTGTGTGTGTGTGTGTGTGTGTGTGTGTGTGTGTGTGTGTGTGTGTGTGTGTGTGTGTGTGTGTGTGTGTGTGTGTTGGCACTGTGTCGAGTACAACGTGAAGAGAGAAAGGGAGGGCACAGAGAGCGGCGGATGCAGATACACACACACACACACACAAACACACACACACACACACAAACACACACACACACACAAACGCATACACCAATACACAAAAACGTGGTCAGGAGACACACACACACACACACACACACACACACACAAATTAATTTATGGAGATGTGAGAAGTGCAGGATTAGCATTATGCCTGGTGTTACTACACATCCACTTCATGTGGCCTGATGGCGAAACAGACCACAGAAACCACATCGTCCACACCAGGACGTGTCGGAGCCCTTTCTGAATAAAAGCCTTGTTTTTGTAAAAAAAAAAAAAAAAAAAGCACAGAGTTTTTTTTTTAAATAAATAAAAAGCTGCCAGAAATTATGAAATAACAGGAAATGCACAATCAGTGGTGATTTAAAAGGTGGTAATAGAGTGTAATTGACTGCTGCTGTCTGTTAAGTGCCTCCTGTAATTTATGGAGGTTCTGTTGTGTAATGTGTGAATATCGTTATGTAAAAATCATACGCATGGAATGTATTTTAGCTATACCACCAGCGTGTGTGTGTGTGTGTGTGTGTTGTATTATAACTGTCAGGTTCAGGTTGACCAGATGTTGAACCTGCTGCAGGTTTCACTCCTGCTCAGCCACGTCACTGATGTTTGATGATCAGGTTCTGGCTCCAGTTTATCCCAGAAGATGCTGGACGGGGTTGACTGAACCGAAACGTTCAAAGGGACTGAAGATACAAAGGTAAACACAGACGCAGAGTCTTGGTTATGAGGGCAGCTTTAAAAACTCTTTCACATATGAACTCCAGACAATATCTAGATTATCAGATCAGGATATCATGCTGGAAATCCTACGTATGGTTTGTACAGGGCTACAGACTGTCCTGCAGGAAAAACAAACCAAAACACAACATATGCTGGTCTTGCTGGTGACCAGTTTCATTGTTCAGTGATGATATCAGGACTACATGTATTTGGACGTGTCTGCAAATAAAACCAGAGAGCAGAAAGTAAAAGATGGTGCAGAGCAGCTTCACTCTGTTAACTTGATGCATTTTGGATCTTTGCATGGAAGCAGGAAAGTCTAAAGGGGGAAATATTCTGGCCACATGTTTATCAGATCTTTGACGACGAACACTTTAAACACCATGACATGTGCTAATGATGCAGACGTTTGAGTCAGACTAAAAACTGGTTATTTCATGGGTGGCAGCTCCAGAATCATGTGGTTGTATCTGCTGCAGAGGGCAGAGAGAGCAGCTTCTGCACCTGCAACACAAACTCATGAAGCACAACACAACGTGCAGCACGACGAGCCTGTTTCCATTCATGGCCGTTTGACCACCACTGACTTCTTTCTCTTTCCTCCATCAGTAAAATCACCCCATGCGTTCCCTATCGCTGTCACTCCGTCCACAGACGCCAGCAGACCTGCAGCTCTGCAGCCACAAAGCTGCTGTTTTTCTGTCTCACCAGCTAATTGCAGTTAATTGCATTCACCTGCTGGCCCCGGTGTGAATCAGTCTCTAATTAGAGGGTTGGAATGAAAAGCAGCAGGGCTCTGCAGCCTTATGACCGGTGTGAAGGTCCACTGACCTACATACATACATTCAGTCTATTATTGTGTGAAATCTGTTGTTGAGTTTGACCTGAAAGTGTTGCTGCTTTATTCACATCCTGTGGGAAAGAAGGCAGAGTCACAACAAGCTTAAGATACTGTAGATATTTATATCAAATATGGGTTTAATTTCCTTGAATGACAAACTTCCTTTCCAGGCATTTCTGTGTCATTAAAAATACTGTGTGTGGATCTCTGGCGACTCTTCCTTTAAATACATCCCAAGTCTTTTAACTGAGGATGCAAGGAGACTCACATCAGTGCGAACACAGAGAAATATTCTCAGTTCAGGGTCTGCGTCCTCTGAAGGACTCGGCCTTTGCGGTCTTTGAAGTCGAGTCCTTCAGAGACCTTGTTAACCTCGCCAGCCGTTGTTAAATGTGACGGTCTTGTCTTTACAGCATTTCCTGGTTGCGTCACCAGATGTTTTACCCTTACGTCACGATTTCTGCCGATCGAAGGTGACCATCTGCGTCACGCGATGTCACCATTTTCTCTCTTTCTTCTTTTTCGGGAAAGAATCTTGGGATATGTGAGGCCACGAAGGATCGTAGCGGTGCATCCTCCAGAAACAGGGAGCAGAAGGAGCCTCTGGAGGAGCCTTCAGACGGGGACAGACTTCAGATGCTCCTCTGACGGATGCAGACACTGAACTGAGACTCAGCAATGGAGTATTGAGACGTTCTGTCCTCTAAAGCATCGTGTCACGCAACGTCCACCATGCTGATGTGAGGATGGAGTGTTTATACGTCCCTCTTCTTTTAACAAACACACACACACAAACACACACTGTATCCACAATCTTTCTCCTACATTAACTATAACTTAACTCCTCGCTCCTTTAACCATACCAAAAAAATGTTAGTGTGTTAGTTGTGATAAACTGGTGGTAACGTACATTTCTACATTTCTTTAAGCTGCAACTTTTTAGTTTCCTTCGGTTCAGTTTTAATGTTACGTTGTGAGAAAGACGTGTTTATATTCTGGTTGTGTTGAGGCAGAAAAACCACTTGGTTAGCGTGAAGAAAATATGACAGTTCCACGTAGAAGATCTGTTTTGGTCGACATGAACATGGCGAGAGATGTCTGGAGCTGGTTGGTGATTAAAGAAAGTAATTTGGGGTTTTTCATGGTTCTGTTTCAGGACTCACAGCTTATTTAAAGTCAGGGAAAGATTCAGAGCACAAAACACAACATGTTTAACTGAACCACCATGTTTCCTCAAAGAAAGGGATTCTGAATCTCTGCGAGTTATAATCTTTGTCGTTTGCAATAAATATATATTATTAGTCTGCAAGAGACAGAGTTTTCTACACAGCGTTGCAAAAACAACTACAAAAACAATCAATCTGCATTGCATTCTGGGAAATCTGAGCGAGAAATAAAAATGAAAACACTTCAACTCTTTCAAAACACCATAAATTGACGATCTTAAGCACATTTAATACTTTAACAGTCTGATCTTTAAACAAAAGATATGGAGTTAACAGACGTGTTTTTTTGAAAATAGCCTGGCCTCCACCGTGGGGCCCTGCGTGGCCTCCACCGTGGGGCCCTGCGTGGCCTCCACCGTGGGGCCCTGCGTGGCCTCCACCGTGGGGCCCTGCGTGGCCTCCGTGCTGAGGCCCCGTTCCGCATAAGGTTCGTTATTGAACACCTTAATCCACATGCACGTCTCCTCCCTCTTTCATTCAGGGGCTGTGATTGGATTACACCACAGCTCAGCCCAAACGTGTGTGTGTGTGTGTGTGTGTGTGTGTGTGTGTGTGTGTGTGTGTGTGTGTGTGTGTGTGTGTGTGTGTGTGTGTGTGTGCGTGTGTGTGTGTGTGTGTAAGCTGTATTCACACATCCTTCATCTCCACTTTCTCTGTTTCCTGGCTTCGTCTTCAGCTGCTGAAGTTATTTCATGAATCTAAAACCTTACAGCTTCTACAAACCAAAATAAAGTTTGTGATTTGAGTTCACAGAGAAAAACATTTTTGACCCAGTTCTGTCCAATAACGAGGCGTCTGTCTTCACACAGACTTATATGACAAATTGAAAAAATTACCCATAATGCAAAACACAAAACGAAACAAAATAAATACATACTTGTTCTGTATGCTGTTGAAACAGCTCAAACACCACCTGACAGCGTCTTTAATAAAGATTCAAACCTGCAGTTTGTTTGATAATAATAATGACAATAAAACTTTCACATGTCGCTTTACATGACAAAACATATGTGTCAGCTGCACCATCTTCTTCCTGTTATCAGAAACAAATGAATGGATGATTTTCGATCTTTAATACTGAATATTAAACATATGAAAGTATTTATACAGTGGTCTTCCAGGACACTGTGAAGGGAGCAGAACTGAACGTAGCTGCTTGTCTGTGTCTGTTTAATAGCCTGCATTATGTATTTTATTTCTCAAACGTCGTCTACAAACTCTGACTGCAAATTCCTGCATGTATTGTTGCTGTCAAATAAACTGCTAAATAAATAAATGAATCAAATAAAATGCTTCTAACCATAAAAGTAAAAATCTCTTCAACAGCACATTTTTTTTTTCTTAAAGCAAGATTTTAATTAACCTCAGAACACATTTCATCACCTCCAGACTGAACCGTGGTAGAAATAAAACCACTGTGAAGAAAGAAGTTGCAGAAAAATTTGGAATAATCGGAAGTGTTTTCCAGATAAAAGGGTGCAGAATGATGAACGACCGTGTTTCTCCATCTGCATTAACTTGTATACACAGCGGCGGGGTGATGATGTCATCAGTCAGGAGGTCATGTGAGCCGTGAACATCATGACTGTGAACTGAACAAAGCTGAGATTTGAATAATGGCATTTTAAAATCCTTTTTTTAATATAAAAGGTGGCAGTAAAACATTTCAGCGATGCTGCTGAATCACCTTGACGCTTCAGGAGAGCGTTACGAGGCTGGACAGCAGATATTGTGTCCCTGCAGAGATCACGTTTGACAGAACGAGGTGAAAACAGCCGGCTGAGGAGAGACTGATGCACGTTAACCTCGTCCACCTGCATTAAAGCAGCTCTGTACAGAGTTTGGCTGTGTATCCAGTTTCAGAGTCCGCGAGCGTTTCTTCAGCGGGAAGCTCTCGGATGGCTCGCACAGCTGAATTGCTGCACGTGGTTGCCTGGTGATGAGATTCAACCGAAGGAAAGGAAACGACTGTGAGGACCACAGTGCAGCTCTCCTCTGTGAAAATATAAGTGAATAGGTTGTCAGATGCATTGTTCTTTACAAAGCAGCAAAACACAAAGTGCTCTACAGTCTGTGATTTCATCTGAATCAGATGTAGGAAATGTTGTCTCCTCACACAAAGCAGCACACGACGCTGCGAGGCAGCTAGTTTTCTCTCTGCACTCGATGTTTCTCGTCAGGCTGCTCCGGCTGTGACCTCTGAACTCTCACCGCCCTCATTAAACCAGCCGTGACAACATTTGTGTTTCTGTGAATCCTCTTTCAAATCAAACAAATTCCAGTCGTTCTAATTCATGAGGAAAAAAAGAGTTTACAAGCCGTCTAACCCTCCTGCTGCCGTCACATTCTGCACAGGCCCTCTTGTCCTCCGGGTCAATAATGACCCACCTTCACTGAAGGTCTAAAATAAAACAATTTCATTTCATTTCAAAAGCCAAATCTATTTAGCGCTCATGAGAAACTGTGTGAATATCAGAGTTTCCTTTTTACAGTGCAGAAAGACATTCTGCATTCACACCACTCATTTTCATTCAACACAGCTGTCAAATAGATTTTCTTTACTAAAATATTTTTTTATTATTATTATCATTATTACTTCTTAAAGTACTGCAAAGGTGATATATCCCAAGAAAGTATCACAAATATGCAGAAAGTAGTTCTGAATGCAATTTACTGAAAGCACCACCAAAAATAGTCAACAGTGAACAACATAAAGCAACGAGGCGACCACGACAGAACCAGCAGCCGCTCCACCTGCTGGACTCAGACCTGAGTTCTGTTGGGTTCTGTCTCCTGCAGCACGTTTACACTCTGAATGGAGAAGTGTTAGTGAACAACGCTTTGTGTTGTGTGTGAAACTGAACTTTGATCTGTGAAAGTTGTGCACAGGCTTGTGAAAACACCTGCACAGGAACTTTTTAGTGTGTGTGATGCAAATATGAGTCAATTTTAATGATGCAAATACGCTAAATAGGTTTTTAACATTGGTATTTGACAAAACTTTCACCAAAACACGTGCATGTGTTGCAGGAACGGTCTGAGCCGGCCCACTCAGGAGGAGACTGTCGGGTTCAGATCCAGACGAGTCTCATCAGATTCTGCTCTGACCCGGGTACGTTTACCGACGGGAGGAGAGCTCAGAGACGAGTGGATTTATCTTCACTGCTGTTTATCAGCCTGACTGCAGCAGTGATCCGCAGGTGACCTCCATCATCAGATGTTTCTGATCTGTAAAGTCGACTGGTGACTTGGAGCTACTTCATGAACTAACGTTATAGAGAGCAGACAGAGAACCAGAACCAGAACCAGTGTCTCTGCTAAGTGCTCAGTTAAATTCACTTGTTCGAATGAACACAAATGATCCTGCAGTCAAAGATGCATCAGCATGTGTCTGAAGTGACTCAGCCATCGAAGTCCAAGAAGGAGACATTTAATCTCACTCTCTCCTTCTGCGACTCTCTAATGGACGGTAAAGCAACAGGCGACTTATTGAAACACACCGTCGCTCTGAGTGGATCCCTCCAGTCTGAACAATCGCTGGAAACATTTTGGATCATTTAAGTTCACAACTCAACAGAACATAAAACAACGGTCGAGTGGTTTTAGGACACTTTGGTGCAGGAATCAAATAAAGAGTTTTGTTATTTAAAAACAATTTGGATGTTCAACGGCGGCCTGACATCATGTTTCCTGACAAACATCACGTTTACGGCACCACAGGTTTACGTAGCTTTGATCAGGAGGATGCAGGTCGGGAATGTAGGACCCACGAGGTCGCTGCTCCTATTTTCAGCCTTTACTCTGCGTCTTCACCTTCAAATCAGCCGGAAGGTCTTAAGTGACATTTCGCTGCGGGAGTCATGGCAACCATTTTACTCTAAACCCCCCCATTACCTCCTGAAAACACATCAGGGCCGACACACACAAAGAGAGCTGGACCTCCGAGTGTGTGTTATGTTCATTCGTCCTCCTGGCTGAAGACAACAGGACAGGTCACGGTCGGCACAAACGCTCTCTGACCTCGGAGAGAGACGGCTGGACGAGAAAAGGTGTTTGCTGCTGCGAATCACATCCTCCAAGAAGTCGCAGCTCGCCACTTGACCTCCACGTGTGCGACTGACTGTCCTCCTGGGAACGAGGACGGCGGAGGACGGAGGCTCCTTGATGGCCTCCTACAGCCGACTCCGGTCTCGTCCAGGACAATGAGCAATCAGGAGTAAGTGTTGGTGATTAGGGGGGGACACTCAGAGCAGACCAGGTCTCCTGTGAACCTTCTGAACCTTCATGATAACATCGGCCTCCTCTGAAACTGAAGCTGGATCTCTATCACGAGGCAGAACTGAGATATTAGATGATTGTGTGAAAGCAAACTTACATTTTACATCTTTACTTCAACTCATTTTAGCTTAATTATTTCTTCAATTAAACAGTCCAGTCTCTTAACGTTTCTGCAAACACAGAGGTTGACATTTGTACTAAACGTTCACATTATGTGATCAGTACCTGACTTTGACATTAGCCGGTGGAGAGGAGGGAGGAGGTGTTATCACAGCCAACATGGCTGCCAAACAGCCGACCACGACTGAAGTCACACCGGTGGAGATTTCTGAGGACACCTTAAATATTTCGAGATGTTGTTGTTGTTGTTGTTTTCAACTCCTTCACTTTTACTTTGGAAAGCCTCGGAATCTATTTGCCGTCATGGGATGCTAAAACTTTCCTCTGAAATCTGGATTCAAGAAATAATTTTATGCGTGATGAGAAAAAGGACGATGATGCAGGTGTGACATCAGCACAGCGATGGACTGGAGGTAGATTACGCGATACGTTTCGTCGTGTAAAACGCTGAAACAAGACGCCCACAGACGATTAAAAAACATCAGCCGTGAAACATCCTCACCTCTTTGTCTTTATGTTAATCGAGTTTAGCATTAACAAAAAAAAAACAACACAAACGCATACATGTAGCGCTACGGCAAAACCTGAAAACAACATTGTTGTAATCAGAAACCGCTTTCAGTGTTGAAGGCGGGCGCGGCGGTTACCATATGGTAACAGCAGCACGCACAAAGACGTTCCCAGGGCTTTGATGGTAAGACAGAGGACGCCATTGATGCTGCCGTGAATACGATGCAGCCGTAATATGCTGCATATGCTTCTCATCCCGTTGCAACTTCTATGGGATTAAGCCTCCGAAGCCAGACTCACACACACACACACACACACACACACAGATATACACACATGCAGAGTGAGCGGCCTCGCGGTCTCAGGGTTCCCCCCTAATCATGTTCCTTCCACGGGTCCCCCTCTCTTCATTAAAACTCAGACAAGAAAAGGGGGTGCAGACGGGAGCAGGGCGGCAAAGAAAGGCTGCTGAGACGGAGTCCTCCAGCCTGTCTGGTTACGAGTGTGGGAGCGTGTGTGACGGTGTGTGTTTGTGGAGAAGGGGGTGTATGGGAATTGACTTTGGTATTAAACGACCTGATTGAGAGACACCCACCCGCTCCTCTCTCTCCCCCCTCCCACGGCGAGAGGACGGCAGCGGCAGCAGAGCAGCGAGAGGAGGGACCCCCGTCACCACCGCCGCGGCAATTTGCTGTCTGGGTGGCACAAAGGGGAGGTCAGAGGTCAAATAAGTGCAGTGAGGAGGAGCTGCTTTCTCATGGTAATGCCGTCACAAACAAGTCTGCGTCATTCCAGGAGAGCGAGACGCACCGGATGGAGGCGTTTTATGAATATGATCTAAATCTAATGATTGACAACCTTTGAGAGGATCCATGAAGACTCACAGGAAGCGTAAGGACAGCGACAAACAACTGTGGATCCTGCAGATAATCAAAATTAAACACTTCTGTGAATCAGATTTCTGAGCCAACAATGATTCGAACGTGAAAGCAGATCTATGAGTATATTTTGAAGTTTGACTCCATCTTTTAATAAATGAACAAAGCAAACAGGAAACGGAGCGAACCAGTTTGTTGTGGATTAAATCTGCCACAGAGTTTTACAGGAGTCACTTTTCAACACCTGTTAACATCTGTTTCTCATTTTTTAAATTAAAGTCGTAAAGAGCTCAACAGTGAGGTGAGAAGTGAAAAACCATATTCTGAAGCAGGACTATGATGTCATGGAGAGATACTACAGTACCCACAATCCCACAGTGTAACAGCAGCTCCATGTCATCATGGAAATCTTGAGTTTCTGCTTCTAACACCAGATCACTGCGCATGACTTCTGGCTCTGAAGTGTCCAATGATTTGCAGTGGATTATGGGATGAAACAGAGTCTGCAGGTGGAGGTAATCTGACCGTTTCCATGACGACATATTAAACAAACATGGAGTCAGTGGAGGAATCTTCTTCTTCTGCATGTTTCTCTCTCCAACATCCCATCGTGCAGTAAACTGACAGGATGCTTTGATGACTGTTGTTGTTTTGTTGTTTTGTACGTCTACATTAATGGATCTCCTGAGATTATACATGTAGAAATCATCGTGTCAAACTTCCTGGTTATTGATCATCACGAGTCCACAGAAAAAGCACAAAGAAGTCAAGTTTCTACCAACACATCCACCTTTTCCTCAGGAGGAGGCCGTGGGATCCGTCTGCAGCACCTCCTTCCACAGAGAGAAGGAGAGGCGCCTCCACATGAAGCAGTCTGTCTGCAGGCTGCTCGTTCTTGCTGTTGAGAAGGAGGAGAGACGGAACTGAGGTCGTCTGAGATATCGACCGGCTGGTTACCTGTTGTCCAAACACCTGAGTGCTCGCTGTGACTGCAGGTGTGTTCATGAAAGGAGGTGGAAACTGGAACAAAGCGCCAACAGATCAGAAAGTCTGAGCTTGTTGTTTCTTCGAACTGTCTAAACAATCTAAACTGTGTAACACCGACAGCCTCCACCTGATCTGTCACACTGCCCCCTGCTGGCCTGGAGGGCGAATTCCACAGGTGGGCAGTAACAAAGTACAAACACTTCATTTCTCTCCTGCAGTATTTTTGTTCATGTATCTGTACTTTACTCTTTACAGACAGAGAGGGAGGCTGGAATGTGGAGAAAAGGCGTGTTAGTGTCTCGTATCTGCAGAGAGTTTCTGATTTTCTCTCTTTGTTGCTGCTCGGGACGCTTTACCAACCCAACATGTGTCTATTTGACGTCCTGGGAATGAGACTCAACAATCAACTGTCTTTGTGGTGCGTTCAGGAACAGCTGGGACAAATCCTACTGATTCTACCTTTAACTTTAATAGTCTTTGAATTCTATTAATATGACGTGAGCTTCAGTTAGCTTTGAGCACAAATGTCCTTCAGAGGGAGACTTTTTACTCTGATACTCTGAGTCCATGTCAGAGCCTGAACTCTGTTACTGTACTGGAGGAAACAAGCTGGATCAGAACTTCTACTGTCACCAGAGTTTTTCTTATAAATCTGCAAAGACTGGACAGTGATGGGGAGATGGAGGAAACAGCAGCATGAGTGATAATTGTCTTACAATAAATTTAGCAATACTATAAAGAAGAAGAAGAAGAAGAAGCTGGATAAGCTGATATTTATTTTATATATTTACATGTATGTGATGAGTAAAAGTGCAGTTTGTTCCTTTAAAATCCATAAAGTTGACTGATCTGAATTTCAGGCCTTTTCCAGTGATGGAATGTAACCAAATACATTTACTCAACTAAATTACAATCAAGTACAATATGAGGTAATTGTACTTTAATTGAGTATTTCCATTTTCCTCTTTACTCCACTACATTAATGTAATAACTGACTGAGCAGAGTCAAATCTTAGGATTTCATTATATGACCTGTATTTATTTAATGACATGCAGAGAAATAAAATTATTATCATCATTATTATTATTATTATTGTTGTTGTTATTGTTATCCCATTTTAAAGAGCACGCAGCAGAACATTTCCAGGTCTTGCAGAACTCTGGTGCCATGGATTCATATTATTCATATCTGGTGACTCATTTGAGCCTAATTGCAATTTAAAGCGTGAAGTAATCCAATAATAACCAGAAACACACATCCGTCATGCTGCTGCTGCTGGAGGAGGAGGAGAAGAAACCTGCCTTTAAATCGAGTGTTTTTTGTTAGGAGTCTGGTGTAGATGCACATGTGTGTTCAGTTAAAAACGACACAGAAACGCTGAGTTTTAGCTGCAGCGAGTAAATCAGACTCTGCTGCTCCTTCACAGGCCTGTGAATCATCATCTGCAGCTCATCATTCATGCAGCAGCAGTTCGTTGCATTTTATTATTTCAGATTTGATGCCTAAAGCTCCCACAGGCCGGTTTAGATATATAATTGTTGGACGTGGCACAAGGATCGGATTTCTGTCGACACGTCACAACCACAAAAACATTTTCTAAAAAAATCGAAATTATCCACCAAACTTCATTTTTCGATACCAGTAACCTCCAGAAAATACTCTTTTCTTTCTGTTTCATTTATTCAAACTAATTTCAGAACCAAAAATAAACTAAAGCAGCTAATTACACCTCAGATAAAAACGCTGCAGCTCGATGATTTAACAGCGTTGAATTAAAGTGAAAGTGGGCCTGGTAGTTTGGAAAAATGTGATTTTATCTTTTAAAATCATTTTAATTACTAAAATCCTTCAGTCATTATACATTTTGAACATCATTGCAAGCTGAAGGCCAAACTCGACGTTTAGATTTTAAGCAGAAAGTTAAAGATTATTTGAATTAAAAAACTTAAATCTCGTATTTTCTGCACAAAAAAATAAAGAAATAAAACGTTTGTGTGCTTTTATTTTCCAAAATGATTTTAAGGTTTGATTTTATGGCCTTTAAAACTTTTTGAAAATTCAAAAATATATATATAAAAAAAAAAATGTCAAGGTAGATGATGTATTTTTGTTCTTTATTATACACAATGAAAATCACATGATGTAATCCTGTAAATTATTATTTAAAAAACAGCGTTTTAAATCTTTAATATCGTCACAGAGGAGCGGATACAATAAAAAAAATGACTTCATGATGATTCTACATGTAGAAATCTCCCTGTTTATCTTGATACATGTGTTTTAAATCATCCTGTATATTATTTGTGATATACAAATAAAAAAGATCCTTAAAATAAAATGATGATGTCAGATAAGAACCAGAGGAGCGGGCCTCGCTGCGCGGCGGTGCCCGGGCAGGAGCGCTCCTCTCCGGGCCTCCTGCTCCTCCTCCCTCCGGGCCCCTCGCTCCCTCTCGCTCCCTCTCTCGCCTTGTCTGCTGAGGGGTGTCTAATCAGGGAAGACAAGCGGCTGACGGAATGACGATGCTTAATTGGCATGGAGTCGTGGGAACGCGTAAACAAACAGCTGCCATTTTCATTTTGCTTGTTTTCTCCCCCCATCGTCCCTCGTCCTCATGAATAAAGCCGCCGCGGACAAGTGGAACAGCAACCTGGCAGCTGCAGGGAGGCTGAACTGAAGGAACGAGAGGAGGAGGAGGAGGAGGAGGAGGCCCTGGATTGGAGATTAGCCTCACTTTAATCCGCCCTCCACCTCCTCCAAGTGATGGGAGCACACAGACATATACCTCCTGAACAACAGACGAAATGCTCTTCACATAAAGGAGAACACATTTCCAAAGATAAGCTGCAGCATGTGATTATCCCTCTCTACATGCAGGAGGGAGAAGAAGAAAGAAGAAAATCTCAGTAATAATCACACGTTTCTTTTTCTTTTTTCTGTACAATATGAAGAAAATCTGTGGGGATGCTCCTGGTTTTTATCTCTCCTGGTGCCATTACCACTTTTAATATTCCTGCAGTTTAATACAGGACCCGAGGGGACGCATGAGTTAACATTACACTCCTTTTTGTTGCTGTTGTTCCATTAAAAATTAAAATCTAACTCCAGCTTTTAATACCCAGTCCAACAGAGCAGCGATGAGGTCACCGAGGAGTAAAGATGAAGAAATATCTGCCTGAAAGCTGCTCACTGGATTATTTTACACTGTTTGCATCTAATCAAACAAAAAAAGGGAGGAAATATCAGGAACTATTTCCAGCGGCGGATTAATCCACATATGATGGAGTTCTAGGGCGCGCAGGAAGAAGATGCATCAGGCAGTGATACAAACTAAACCTGTTGAATCAGTTCAGTTTTGGACTTTTCACTGTTTTTTGATGCATTTAAGGAAAAGGGGATTTTTACAGCTGATATTGCTTTTTTATCATATTTATTGGTGAAGATTTACTGTGTTTTCAGTGATTGGTTTATGATTTAAAGGAACTGTTCACCCAAAAATGTAAATTCAGTCACGCTCTCCTCCTCCTGATGATATAAAGTCAGGTGAAGTTTCACAGTCTAAAGAACATTTCACAGTAAAACAGAGTTGCAGCATTCTGCTAAACACCTGACGTAGTTATACTCCAAAATACTCCAAAACTTAATTAAAACTTTGCAGAATTAGCTGTTAGCACTTCCTGTTAGCAGTGAACCTGTGGATGTTCAGACAGCCGTCACTGCATCACTGTGATACTGAAGAGAACTTAAAAACGTGATGTCTCTCAGGCAAGTTCTGCACATGTGAGGAGAGACTTTTTTGAGGATTTCTAACCAGATTCATTGAGTCCTCCTCTCCTCCACCTGATGATATAAAGTCCTCCTCTCCTCCACCTGATGATATAAAGTCCTCCTCTCCTCCTCCTGATGATATAAAGTCCTCCTCTCCTCCTCCTGATGATATAAAGTCCTCCTCTCCTCCACCTGATGATATAAAGTCCTCCTCTCCTCCACCTGATGATATAAAGTCCTCCTCTCCTCCACCTGATGATATAAAGTCCTCCTCTCCTCCACCTGATGATATAAAGTCCTCCTCTCCTCCTCCTGATGATATAAAGTCCTCCTCTCCTCCTCCTGATGATATAAAGTCCTCCTCTCCTCCTCCTGATGATATAAAGTCAGGTGAAGTGTCGTAGTCCACAGAACATTTCTGGAGCTTCACAGTAAAACAGAGTTGCAGCGTTCTGCTGAACACCTGAAGTAGCTGGAGACTTGATTTAAAAACATAAAATAACAACCAAAACAACTCCATACAGCTCGTCCAGTGTGATCAATCTCTCCAGAAGCCTCGAGATCACAAACTGTTTGAAAAACACAATTTTTAAAGCTAAACTGATCATTGCAGCTGTTTAGCTAAACTTTGTTAGCATGCAGCTCGTCTGATGTGCGAGTGTGTAAGCAACATCTTCCAAAATCAGTTCCTGCACACTTGGATCACAACTGACGAGATGTACGAGCCGAAGATGACGACTAAAGTTTATTTTTTGGCGAACTGTTCCTTTAAGTTAAAATACCTCATAAAGAACATGTATAAATTCTTCTCATGTCTCCATGTGTCAACTGTACGTATGTGACACAACTCTGAAACAAGCCGTTCGTCAGTTAGCATGAACCTCTGTTAGCCCTTCTTCCTCCTGATTACAATCTTATTAGCATTTAATTTTCAGCATTTTAATCCCTGCGTATGTTGCATCAGACCTCCGTATAGAGCTGAGCAGACATTAAGATTAAGACCTGATTAAAAAAATGAGAATTAATTAAATCTTTTGAAGTTTCACGTCTCCTCTCGTGGGCGAAGTAAAACATAAATGTAGAAAAAATAAAAAAGCAGATGATCGTCTCCACCGTGTGAGATCAGCTCTGATGAGGCCGAACAAACATGGAGGCAGAGCCCGAGTTCACAGAGCGGATCAACAGAACACGGAGAAACTTTACAGAACTTTACCGGTTCAGACTGTCGCTTCGGTTCTTCCTCTGTTATAGAAAGAGACAGAAAAGAGGTGAGAGGGTCACTAAATTAAATACTTTCGTCAGATCATTTACTTAACTACAAATAGCAACACCACAGTGTAGAAAAATACTCTGTTACAAGTAAAAGTCTTGTTACAAAAGTATTTTTATATTTATATTATACTTATATTGATATCATATTATTAACCAGTGTTGTTACAAGCACCCAACAGTCACACTTGAGTAATATTAAAAATAAAAGTATTTGGTTAAAATATTAGTTTGGTAAAGGTGAAAGTTTCCCGTATGACCAACACTTGAGTAAGTAAGTCTTAAATTATCTGATATTTAATGTACATGAGTAACAAAAGCAAAAATCCTTATATTCATATGTACATAATACACTATTGTACATTGGATTTGATATACATGTACCAGAGTAAATGTGCCGACGTGGAGCAGAAAAGTGTATTTGTGTATAAATGTAATAATCTCATAAAATGTGGCGCTACAGCAGCCAGATGATGTTTTGACTTTCCTTCAGTTTCTTGGTGAAAAATGTCACTTAGTAGCTGCTCAGGAGCTTTTGATCGTGTTGCACAACCTTCCTCAGCAGATGGAGTCGCCTGTTGGATATTTGATGTTCAAATTTCCATTTTGTCTGAACACCTCGAGGCCTTCGCCTTCGTTCAGGTCGGCTTAAAAATCTTGAAAGTTAATTGTTGACCGTGGAAACGACACCTGACAAAAAGATCACAAGGTGCATTTGGAGCTTTTTCTCAATTTTGTTCAGCAGTAAAGACATCCAGGTCTTAAAATCAACTGTTCATAGCATCATTATTCGCTACAAACCTCAGACTTCAGTGCTTAACTTTAGCTGGATGTTACCCATCATCATGAAACTCTACACCTGTCAGTGACGGTGCAAAACGATGATTGATTACAGTCTGGATCCAGTTCCGTGATCACTAAAGATTAAAGTGTTGAGTGATTTTTTTTTTTGAACATTATAATTGTTGGTAGAAACGCTGTGTTTTGCTGTCCGCTGATCGTCCTTGGAGAAGCTTATTGGTGGACACGAGAAAAACGTGTTTGAAATGGAGCCCAATCAACGAGCGACCCCCTCCTGCTCGGAGACAATGATAGGTGGGATGAGCGGGGAGGGGCGGCGGGCCGCGCTCTGCTCAGCTGGAAGGATTTAAGCATTCGAGCTACCTTTGATATTCTTTGAATGAAGGGGTGTATTTTTCCTTTTTTGTTTCCCAGAGTGCTATACCACCAATGACATCATTTTGCAGAGTTGTGTTGTATTTTCTGCACATGAGACGACGTGGCGGTGGAGGTGGTGGTGGTGGGGGGGGGTGTGGAGAAGAAAGCAATACATCCACAATTGGGCCAATGAAGCATATCACGTGCATTCACTTTGCATTTGCCACTTCCTTCAAGACTTTTCTTTCTTTGATTTCTTTGAGGCACTGCGGCACTCCTCACATGCTAATAATAGACTTGTCCATCAACTGTCCCCACCCTCGGAGTTAATTGGCGCTGTGCAAAGGGAGCCAGCGTCGCTCTGAAGTCGGCCCGTCATTAGATCAGTGGATGCTGACCGTCCCCGGCTCGTATACACCCCTCTGATCTGCACACTCTCCCCATCTTTTTCACCGCCCCACCTGCTCTCACAGCACGCCCCCCTCCTACAGAGCGGACCCTCCCTTTCACCGACCCGTTTCTTCTCTTCTCAGAAGGTCTTGAGAAGGCCGACCTGCCTCCTTTCACGTCTACGCCTCAGATGGCCCTGTGATCTCACTCCGACTAGATACATCGAGGCAGTCCTCGCGCTGCAACTGTGTTTTGTCTTCACCTCGATGCTAGCATACAGCGTCTGCTCGCATCATTTAAGGTTGTGTTGTTAGATCTCCCAGTACGTTCGCTGCAAAATACTCTCATGTTCTTAAAAGCTTCATTCTCCTTAGATAAGTTCAGACCACTGTCAGCGCGGTGAGATGTCAGTTTCTCATAAATATCGACTTGTTGCTTCTCTAAAGAAAGGCGGATAGGATGATGATGATTATGCACACATGCGGCCAAGTAGTAACAAAGTACTTTTTCTTATTTTGTCCAGGGAATGTGCACATTTTGAAAAGCGATGTGTGTCTGCATCTTCCTGTGGGAGCTCAAAATCCAGTCCAATGGCCAGGATTCAAATGTTAGTAGTTAACATCTCGGCAAACCGCAGATACATTCAAATTTGTACATCTCGTAGGCTACGTATCATACTGACAATGTGTGTTTATTACCTGACCTTCATGTCTGGAGGTGGAGGACAGGAAGGTGGAGTTGGAAGGAAGCTGTGGACCTCAGTCGGATTCTGGTTTGAAACCACTGGATATTTTTAAAGTAGCTCTCGGGAGAATTTCCAGACAGTTGGCACATCTCCAGTCATGTTTGTGGCAACAAAAAAATGACATTTTAAGTTAAACCAAGATGTTTTTCGAACCCTGACCAAGAAGTTTTTGTGCCCAAACCCTAACCACAACACATGTTAACAGAAGAATGGAAATTAAAGAAACTTATGGAAGCGAAAAATACTATATCAATTCTACTTATGGAGAGACTTGATATTTTTCAAGGGCTGATAACAACAGATTCATTTATGATACAATTCATGGTATGTAAATTAAAGTGTAGAGGTATAGAGCATTTCAACCCATTGAAACATGATCATCAAACTATAAATCACAATATCTGTCTAACTGATGGATACAGAAAACTGTAAAAAAAATTAAATTAAGGAATTATATATTTGTTCCCTGCATTGTGGTGTAAATGTTACAGAATTTGACATGAATTGAATGTGTTTGGTCATAGCATGGTGACATTCCAGTTTAAAATAGACTAAAACTGGCAAAAGGCTGAAAAAAAAAGTTTAAATTATTTTCAATCTGTGTAAATTAAGTTTACACAGTGATTAGTTATAGGCAGTTCTCTGCAATTACATGAAAAAAAAACAATTTAATATGTTTCCATCAGAAATCAGACAAAATGAATTAATTCCATTATGGCAACAGATTGAAATGATCTCGCTGCAGAAGATGTTTTTAACCTGTTCAAAATCAACATGAACTAAAGGATTTAAAGGATGAAAGTTCACTGGATAACGTGCAGATTATTTTTTCTCTTCGTGACGTCCCGTTGGACTGCTGACCCACAGCAGCATCGGTTCTGAAACAGGCCCGAGATGAAGACAAACTGAGAAAATGATGAAAAAAGGCGGATTGAGAGAACATCTCCCCTCTTCTCAGGTGACCGGGCTGCAACAGGAGCAGTGGCACAACAACACCGACTGCCAAGAGGCTTCTGGTGTGTGTGTGTGTGTGTGTGTGTGTGTGTGTGTGTGTGTGTGTGTGTGTGTGTGTGTGTGTGTGTGTGTGTGTGAGCCCTCCGTGCATGTAAACACATGTATCACATGTGTGTGCCAACAAGCGTTTCCACTTGTGTTTTCTTTTTTTGGTTCGTATTCTCGTTTCTGTGTTCATCAGGTTTGACTGATAACATTTAAAATGTGCTTATTTGTGATATTTTTGTAAATATTGGAAGTGTTGTAGAGAGAAAGGTGAGAGCTGGAGCAGATTCAGGCTGTAATCCTGCCAACAGAATCCCCCGCAAAAAAAACCAAGGATGTTATTAAATAAAGTGTTATGGTGCCCGTGTGAGGTCTGAAATGTTTTCAGATTCTTTCACATTCACACATTTTTATTTTTATTGTCAACAAATCCCCCCAAAATACCAAAACTAACAATAAATTAATCCTATACTAACTAGTACTGGGTGAACACACACACACACACACACACACACACACACACACACACACACACTGTAGATCATTTTAAACACACACCGTCCATGCAGCTATAAACACTCAAAGAGCACCAAATGTAGATTCATCCGCCTGAGAAAATAGGCCCCAATAAATGCATTATTTCCCTGTGTTTGTGTAATATTTGTTAAAAAAAAAATACCGTGAGCTGCTGTTTTTAGAAAATTAGTTTGCCTTTTAAAAAATATTACATTTGTTAGTGTCAAAACATAGTAACACATATCGCTTCTATATATCTGAAACAGTTTGAGTCATTTCCTGCAGTATTGATACCAGCTGAGCTTTTATTGCTCTCCTCTCCGACGGCGATTTCACACACACACACACACACACACACACACACACACACACACACACACACACACACACACACACACACCGCTGCAGTGCCCACATCACCCCGCCTCCTTCAGAAGTAAATTAACTTAGTTGCCGTTGAGCTTAAAACACAGAACACAAACCTCATTATATTTATCTTTTTGTAAAAATATCAATATTTTCATGGCTTTTTTTTTCCAAATTTACGGATTTCAGTATCGTGTCGACACTAATATTTACACACATGACTAATCTGTAAAGACTTAAATCTTCAGTCGTATATAAAAGGACAGATTTGTTGGTTTCATCGACAGCTGCACACTTAGATTAAATATTGTCGATGCTGCAACTTTTTTAATTAAAAAAAAAAATGTAACAAAACAACATTATACTGAAGCGATGAAGCATTTGTTCTCCAAGATTTGGGACGGAGCCCAACAAATGTCATGATTGTGATGCAAAAACGATTGTTCCCTCTAATTATGAATCATTTCGCAATCGTCATATCTCATTCAAATTATAATAATGAGCATATGATTTGTTTTGCGCTGATTTTGTTTTTTTATTTCACACATTGACAGCAACAGAAACGCAGAATATCACCATGTTTATTTTTTCAATAGGTGTGAATCTGTACACTTGTATTTGAGGCTACATGATCTGCAGAATGACTTCTGTAGTTTATTCTAGAGGAAATGTATTTTAGTGCTGTGTTTGTTTTTGTACAGTTAATTGTCTCGAGTTGAGTCGAGATCGATGGCTGTCCAAATCTACCGCCGGGTACAAATGAAGTAACCTGAACCTGAATGTGTTTTTACTCTTGTATTATTAGAAGTGGTCCTGTGACATTCTGTGTTTGGGGTTCCACTTGATACACTTGCTGTTGATGAATCAACAGACTCTCATTGTGTGTGACGGGTTTAAAACGGTTCAGTCCTGGAGAGGAAATTATCTGAATGTCCGAGCTGTTTACGCTCCTGTGCTGAACATAGAAACCAGAACATACACATGCAGAACAATAATTATCAGAGGTAATTTATCTTCAAATTCAACCCTAAAATGATTTCAAACGGCTGCAGCAGCTGAACGCTGGCGTGCACACACTCACGTGCATCACTTTGTGTGTGTGCGGGAGTATAAATGTGTCCTTTACAGAGTTTGTGTCTGTATATGCGCCGGGCTGAGTTCAGAACACAAAACGCCGCCTCATGCCCTCTTTGTCCCCCCTCCTCCTCTGCCCTGGCAGCTCTCCCATGATGCCCCTGCCCCCGGCTTCCTGCCTCTAATGGCCGTCTCTGTGTGCCATCTCGGGAAGCCTGACATCCCCTCCAGAGGCAGAGGGCCCGGCGTTAATGGAAGCCATTGATGGGCGAAGAAAGGCTCCTTTGTGGCGCCGGGGGCAGGCGTGGGCACCCGTTTGCTCACACACAGCTTCCCCTCCGCACACACTGGGCCGGCCGCTCAGAACTGAGTGCCAACAGCGGAGATCGAAAGACAGGAGCAGCAAAGTGCCCCCTTACCGGGGAAATGGCAGAGAGAGATGGGTAGAACTGAGGGAGGGAGGGGGGGAGGGTTGGTGAGAACGAGAGAGGGAGGGTGAAAACGACAGAGGGGTGAGTTGGCAGAGAGGGGGATAGCAAAGAGGAAGGGATAGGTGGGGATAGGCCACAGCGAAAAGAAAGGCCGAGAAAGAGCAGGAGAGATTAACCGAATAAGACAAATTCAATTGGCGCAGAGGAGGAGCGAAAAAAAAAAAAAAAAGGACGTGAAGGAAATGGGGTACAAACCTCGCAACCAAACACAGAGCGCCAGAGAAAAGAAACCCCGGAGAAAAGGGAAATTGAGCAGGAAAAACAAAGAAACGGAGGTTGGGATCGCCCACGTCAATGAAGCTGGGTGGCCCTGGAGGATAAAAAAAACAAAAAACGGTGGCAGGGTGCTGGAGGTCTCCCTCTGCCACTGTACTGCCTGTCAGCCGCTCGCTGGCTCGCTCCCCTTTCGGTGATTTATAACACCTGAATTGTTCTCCTTTAACAGAGTTGTGAATGGGAGAAAAAGAGGGGAGCTGCCCGCATGCCAAACAGTCCCGACGTTATTGATAACCAAACAGATGTGTCCAGTTTGGAATGAACATCTGACGCTAAATCTGGGCTAACGGTTTTTGTTGTCAGGGAAATACTGTACGCTGGCAGCCGGGCCGCTCAATAGAGACGCGGGGCTCATTGTGTGTCACGTTGTTCTCATTCACGCTAAATGAAAAGTCTGTTTCCTGGCGCCCGTGCTTTCCAGGTGACGTCCCTTCTTCTCGTCATTGTTGGCTGTGAAAAGGCTTCATCACAAACCTCAAAACATACCTTTTTTTTCTGATCACGTTCATTTAATTACACCTCAGGTTTCAATTCTGAGGCTCGTGGGAAGAAGAAAAAATAAAAAAGGAGCTGTTGTGCAGGTCTGAGCTTGTGCTCGACTCAACGTCGCCACCTACCGGTTTGACATTCAAGCCGTCAGCCACCTCTCGTCTTCCCCCTGCTGCGTCGCACACAGCCTCCTGCATTGTTCAGGCCGCTAATTCATCCCGGCAGCCACTGCTGCTAATTTTCCAACCACTGGCAGCGTGCCATGGCCGGAAGTTGCAGCGTGGCACCGCCTGTATCCATGCGCCACTGTGGGAGAGCGGCGAGAAAGTAGTGCCATATTTGTCCCAGTATGTCATCTGTTTAACACGCCTGATTGGCTTTCACACCGTCGCCTCCTAATTAATATGCAGCGCCCCGCCTCCCTCGCCATGCCCTAAGACAAAAGCGTATTGTGTGAGCACCTCCTGTTTTAATTATGCTCAAAAGGGAGACGTGTGAGGGGTTGTGTGTGTGTGTGTGTGTGTGTGTGTGTGTGTGTGTGTGTGTGTGTGTGCAGCATTTCTGAATGCATGAGCAATGACTTTGTGTGTGTGTGTGTGTGTGTCTGCACTGTACACAAACGTACGATATGTGCACTGAGGGAATCATAAAACAAGCACATTGATCGTCATGTCATCCTGCACGTATGCTCTCCTGTATGTGTGTGTGTGTGTGTGTGCGGTTGTGTGTGTGTGTGTGTGTGTGTGTGTGTGTGTGTGTGTGTGTGTGCGGTTGTGTGTGTGCATGTGTGTCCTAAAACAAGAAGAATTGCGTTGCCATTGCGAGGGGGCGGAGCCACTGCTGTCCTATCCCACAGGAGAGAGGAGGGAGGAGGAGGAAAAAAAAAAAAGTGTTGTTGCTTGTTGCCTTTATGCAAATTGGCATCCGATGAAGGTTTTTTTGGGGGGAGAGCCACAAAGAGGGTTTGTGATCGGAGCGCTGAGGAGAATGGGAGAGGTTAGGAGGGGTTATGGGGAAAAGACAGGGACAAAATTCCCATCGGCGTCCTCACAGCCATCATGTTACATTCCTCCTCTCTCCTTTTTTCTGTTTTTTTCTTCTCCCCTCTTTCCTCTCCCCTTCTTTTCATCCCTCTCTTCCTCACATCCATGACCCGGTTATTAATTTGGTTGAGATTAGTCGCTCGTTAATTAACGCATGCCCGCCTAGCTCACCCCCCCCATCTTTTTTTCCTCTCGCCTTCTCTTTCTCTTTCGATTGTATCGGATTCTGGCTTTTTATTTTTTTTTCCTCCTCGGTCTTTTTATC
This sequence comes from Acanthopagrus latus, assembly GCF_904848185.1. Lineage (NCBI taxonomy): Eukaryota > Metazoa > Chordata > Actinopteri > Spariformes > Sparidae > Acanthopagrus > Acanthopagrus latus. The sequence continues at coordinate 30,043,995 of NC_051055.1, forward strand.
AGTAGCCTTCTTTTCTGTCTTTCTGGCTGATGAGAATGAGGTAATGTGCAGTGCGAGGGGAGTAAGAGAGGAGGATTGGGTTGCCCCCCCCATTCGATTTCCTCGGGGAACCTTTTTTCAAACTCAGATAGCGACGGCTTAACGACTGAAGACGACGCTCTGAACAGTCGACTGAATTCATAATTCTAAGCCATGTGCAAAGTCGAGATCTAGATTCAGAAAAATGCTCGTTTTAGATCTCGTCCAAACATCCTCGGTCTGATTTCAGAGCGGTTGACTTCTCGTAGTTTCACAATCTTGACAGTTTGAATCCAGTTGATTCTTTCTGCGGCGGCGCTCACCAACTCTGATTAATCTTTGTTATTTCTTCATGGTTTAGTGAAATGGAGCCGAGGGACGATTCAAGTTTAATTACTTGAGTTGAACAACGGTGTGTGTTGTGGATCCGACTCCTGCAGGGGCTCCTGGATCAGACTCTTCACGGTTAGGTGGTGTCTTCTTTGTGCTCATCTCAATATTTTTAACAAAACGCTCAAAGTATGAACAAGCTGGCTAATATGTTTAGCTTTATGCAGATAATACAGCTTTCTGAGGCTGAGATTAACTTCTGAAGGAAAGGCTCTCCCACTGTGCCGAAAGGTTCCTGGTCGAAGTTTACTCCTCATCCACAGAACCGGAACCTCTGAACCAATCAGAAAACGTCTCTCAGTGATGCATGAAGCCTGAAAAGTTCGACTTGCTCCGGGGAACTTCTGGTTCAGCCCCCAACTAAGAATTTCAATTTAGTTCAGTTATTCATCACGTGGCTCCACTAGACTTCTCAGAAGTTATCGGACTGGATGAATCAAACTCTGATGGTGGATGAAGTCATTTTGTTGTGACTCTCAACACAAAGAACATCTGTTTAGCCTTTTGTTCTGTTTGTGTCACCTGATGATGTAATTACACAATTTAGCCACTAAGTAAAAAGTCAAACTGCTTCCTGTTTCTGGTCACGTGTCTTCAACCGACTGTTGAAAAATCAAAGTATTTAACTCGCTCTTCGTGTTTGCAGCAAAACACTTTGCTTTCCTTTCATACTCAGACAGAAGCAGAGTTATCTTGCTGACTTATTACTTCAGGAACTTGACATTTCACTTGGAGTTTCTGAAAAAAAACACAAACAATTTAGGCCATAAAATTTAAGTAACTTAATGAAAAACACACACAACAAAGTCATATTACAAATCAATGTGTGGAGGGTTGTGAAGGCCAACATATGTAGCAGCAGAAAGCTGATGTATATTTAATGTTTACACTATATTCAGAAGCTCAGTGAACATTTCAACTGTTTCAGCACTAAATATTGATGATTTTTAACGCCTAATTTGAAAAAAGATGATGATAATTAATGTTAGTAACCAGTGATGTGAGTTACAGTTACTCAAGCACTAAACATACGTGAGGATGTTGTGCTTTACTTGAATGTTTCCATTTTTTTTTTGCCTCTTTATATTTCACTACATTTTGTAGATGCAAATATTATATTTTCTACTTGACTACATTTACGTGATAACTTACTTACTGGTTACTTTGCGGATTACATTCAGAGCCAAAGAAGCACATTATTAAAGTGCATAAATGTGTAAATGTAACAAAACATTTTGCAGCTCGAGGGAAAAACAGAAATATATGTTTGGGGTGAAAGAAATTTAAGAACCTCTCCGGCCTCTCCCTGAAGCAAAATAAAACAAATCCACAACCCTCCTCTCCTAATGATTTTCATACAGTCTCTTAGGCTAATTAACAGCATCAGCAAAGAAAAAAAAATGTTAAAGATATGATGTGCCTACAGCAGAATAAAATCAGAACGTCCAAAAAATAATCAGATTCTTCACATCTCGCTGGATAATTTGGGACGACACAGTCTGCATCCAGTGAACAGTGAATATATAGATTAAACACACGGAGAAGAATATTGCAGATGCACATTTTACACTTTGTTAGATCAATAAATGAGCTGTCTTTAGCTTGGTGTTCAGCTAGATTACTGCAGAGGCCGACTGACTCTGAGAAGAGGCCTGACACTGTGATGTGTTCAGGTTTTTTGTGTCTATGTTGGAACCTGAGCAGCAGCGACTGTAAACTCGTCTCTGTATAAGTGAAGGAAACGTCTTCAAAGCGTCTCTCTGAGCTCTTCCTGCGTCCTCCCGGCGAGCCTTGCGTGACTTCCTGGCTGCTCGCAGCTCAGCCTCGGCCCCCGGTGAGGCCCCGCTGCGCCACATGCTCCTTCAATGGACTCACTCAATTAACAGGCCATGAAGCCCCCCGACCTCCACCGACCCCCTTGAGTCACGCACCACGGAGGCATGCGTGTGGCTGGGTCTGAGGCGGGGGTTATTCTGGGTGGAGGTGAGGGTGTGAGGGGACAAGCGGTGGCGGTGGTGGTGGTGGTGGTTGTGAAGAGGGGGGTCGGTCAGTGCTCTTTTGTTCCGGTGGTGACCAGCGTGCCCCCCCTCACCCCTGGTGGCTTTCATAAGGAGTGTGTAATAACTGCCTTTGTTGGTTTTCCCTCTTGTAATGGGTCCAGTGGGAGGCCTTGTTAGTGCGCGGGGTGCTAAGCCAGGGGACCTCGCAGGAACTCTGGGATTAGAGGCTGCCCCATTCGGCCCTAACTGTGATCCTCTGCTGTCACAATGGACATTCAGCCAGCGGATAAAAAAAAAAAAAAAAAAAAAAAATTCCTCAGATCTTCCTAATTGCAAAGCTTTTCTTGTTGTTGTTGTTTTTCTATGTAAGGGGTCTTAAATTTGGGTTTGCTTAGTCATCAAAAGCAGAGTTAAAGGCCCAGGATGCAGTGTGAGTGAGGATAAAGAGAGAAAGTGGCACATCACTGATATAATGACCAGAAGGAATTAAAGCAACAGAGAACCACAGAGGGATTCTGAGGAAAGCTGCTTAATGAAGAAAGTGGAGGAACGAGACTTGACGTGTCTTTGGATGCACGATGAGATGTTGGCTGTGTTTTTGCCTCGAAACTTTAAATAAGGAAAAATTAACTTCAGTTCTCTCGTCCAGTGTAAAATCCAGAAACCCTGAGATCCATAATTGAAAATGAAAACATGATATCTAAACCCTAAACCAGCGGTTGAGCTCGTACAGCCACTTCAGAAGGGGTACATGCTAACACTTTTAGCTCAGCAGCTGCAGTGAAGATTTCAGCTTAGAAAAGATTATAAATAAGGTCTTTCAAAATTAATTTGTGATCTCAAGACTTCTGGAGACTTGGATTATGCTAAACAAAATGTTTTGTGGACTACAAAACAAGAAGGCAAAAACTAAAAACATTTCAAAGAATATTTGATAAAATCAAGATGAGCCACATGAGTAACTAAATCAAACACAACCAAACTAAAACCCTGCTGGTCAGGAGCTCAGGAAACAAAGAAACACAGAGGGAGTTAATCAGCCCTCTTATATCAGGTGTGCCAATCAGGAGAAGTTAATTCAGGTGTGGCATTTTTCAGCCACAAAACACAGATGAAAAAAAACAAGCAACTTTCAATATTTCTGCACCTAATTCAGTAACAAAAAAATGTTCCTGCTTCAGGATTTTACTAAATGTTCTGTTAAAGTTTAATTGACCTTTCCTTGGACTTGCATCCTCCTTCCTCAAAATACAAATGTGTTGACTCAAATCAATCTTAAACATTTAAAGTGTGTAAATGTGTAGACGGAACAATAATTTCTCAGCTCTTTGCAGCTCAAAGGAAGGTGGAAATAAAATATAAATCTGGGCTGCGAGACATTTTAAAGGACCTTCCCTGGTGTCTCTCTTTAACAAAACCTTCCCCCGCTTGTTTACACCTTCTCCTCTCCTATTCATTTTCATACAGTCCCTGACAACAAATTATGTAAATATGATTTGCTCAAAACCTCCTAAAAGTGATCATTTTCTACACACCTCTGTTTATGATTTTGGACAGCACGTTCTGAGGAGATTAAAGGTTTGTAATAAGCATCACATCATAATAATCCGTATTCTCCCATGCTGCTCATGAGGGGAGGTCCAGGCCCGTCGGGTCACACTCTGCTTTCACACGAAGGATTTGTAGCAGTGAAAGAGGCCCGAACATGAACACTGCCGCTACTTTTGTTGATTTGCCATTCACACGGCATGCCATTTTTTACCAGGGAGGAAATTCAAGTGAAGCACTCCCAAGTACTCATGCAACACTGAAGGCAATTTCCCCTCAGTCAAGTGGCTGAAACCCTCTCCAGCTGAACAACTTCCTGCATTTAGTCAGCGTCCCCCCGAATCCGACACCCCCCACCCCATCATCATCGCCCTGCTCGGGTGGCATCGAGTCTCGACGTCTCAGCAGGGTCGCTGCTCCGGTGCGATTGTGACCACATTCTGGGATCAAATCTGAAAATCAGAGCTCAAAATGCAGCTTTAAGTTCTCGTATTCTGTTTCCTGTGCAGATCTGCTACCTGAACAGACATCAGCAGCAGCAGCAGCTCCAGATTTATATTATGTCAGTGATGATGATTCAGAGTTGATTGGAGAGTTGGGATGATTGTTGGAAACTATAACGAGTGTTAAATTAACTCTGAGGAGTTGTGTGCTTCCAGATGAGAAGCCAAAGTGTTGATATTTACATACTGGGCGCAAAAACAGGAGCATACGGTATAATTACACAATCAAAAGATTATTTTATGGATGCAAAGATGTAAAGTCACGAAGGATATTTTTCTCAAAGTTTAGTTCTTATTTATGTAGGTTTTGTAAGACTCTCAACTATTGGGGATTTTTACAGTTTACTCCACTATATTTAGATATAAACATCTATTTCATGGCTTTATGGTGATGATTCAACGATACTTTAGTGGTCAGACTTAAGGCTAATCATCACTTTAGTCCACGCGGATCACAATAATCGCCACATGTAGCAATAAAAAGATGAATTTTTTACACAATATCAATCTTATCAGACTCTGACGTCCTGTCAGCGTATCAGATCCCCACGGTGGTTTTAGCTGCGACCCATTATGGCCTCCACTTTGCAGTGAGCCGGCTGAGAGGTCCCACGGGGGCCCGGGAGGTCCTGAGGGAGCCTATTAACCCATTATGTCCACCTCCAGAGCAGTGTTACGGACAACAATCACATACAAGCTGGAGGCTGAGCCACAGGCGGCTACAGCTGCTGAGAACAACCCCGTGTAGCCCGAGGCGCCGATCAGCACCATTCCCATGCCGTGTTGTTGCTCAAGGGCCACATGTAGAGACGTTAGGTGATGAGGTCAAGAGTGTAATATGGCCTCTTGGATTTACATTTCATATTCCATTGAAGAAAAGGAAGGAAATCATGTATAATAACAGTGTAATCAAGCAGGGTCACAGCCAGGATTTTCTACAAATGACAGTAATTTTCAGGCTTCTTTTATAAAAGTAAGTGTCAGGAAAAAAAATGCCCAGACAAATCCTTCTCTGAATTTCTTTATTGTGTGTTTTATCTGATAACACAAGTGTGTGGAGGTGGAGAGAGGGTGTAACGATAACTGTATAAAAGTGTACAAAAAGAACTACTAAATTACTTTAGCTGTTTTATGGCCTTGTAATAATTCACAACTCATCAAAGTCTGACGCTCTGGGATGGCAGCTGATGTGACCTACAATCTCAAAGCGTCAGTATTTGATGAGCTGCGGATGAGACACAAAACATCATGCATAACCTCCACATGCTGTGACAAAGTCAGAACAACAAAGACACTGTGTAATATGTATTTTGTGTGCTTTGGCGGCCCCAAGGTTTTCAGAGTGCGACACAGCTGTCACAAAATAATAAAATTGCAGGTTTCTGTAACCGTTTGTCAGAAACACAAACAGAACTCAGCACGTCGTAACAGCTGTATGTCTTGAAAACTTGCTGTGCGGCAGTCGAAGTTTGCACAGGCGCTGCACACAGCAGCAGCAGCACGGCAGGCGAACGTCACCTGAACCGGAGACGACAACACCTGGCTGTGGAAATGAGACATGAAAAGACATAAAAGCGAGCAGCAGCGACAAAAATCTGGTCTGAGACCTGGTCCGGAGAACCGCCTCCTCCTCCTGGCTGTCCAAAGCTGCTGTGATAGCGCTGTAAACACAGAGCTAGCAGAGTCAGCTAACAGAGCTAACGGGCAGCTACAGCAGTTACATGATGCTTTCAGGAAACTCTGTAATTAACAGAGCTGTAGGGCATGCATGAGACAAAGACAACACACACACGCACATTACATGTCACTGTACCATGATAATGATTAAGGTAATAGTTACATATTGTTGCTTTAAGTACAGTTAACTTATAGTAAAAGCTCCACACTGAGTGATAATTTAGGTCAAACTCAGAGACAATTAGCTCTGCAGCTTTTAATTACATGTTATTATGCAGTTATTATACTCCCCTCACTTCATATCCTAAACAATGAAAAATCAAAACAATTAAAAATTCCTTCTAATATAATGATAGCTGTGGCTCGGACCACAGAAAAGACTTTCTATTTTTATCCACCGACATATTGCAGGTATGGTGACAAACAGGCACATCTCCGGAAGACGTATTAGACAAAAGAATAATTACCATAATCATGATTATTTTTTGCATTTTAATTAGCCCTATGAAGCTCAATTAAGCTCTTCAGTACGAGCGCCTATTCACTAAACAGCTGTCCACCTGTCTTCTGGTTCCTGGGAAAAGGCTGCGGAGCCTGTTCACGCCGAGGTACCATCACCAAACCGGGTGGAGGGGGGGTCAGAGGAGGCCCCTGCAGCCTGCAAGGGGCCCTCAGCATGAGGGGCGATCAATGCCGTGGAGAGGAAGGACGTCATTAAGTATGCTAATAGCCACCAGAGTTAAAACGTAAATAAATTAATGGAAAACAGATTAAAATGAATCATCTGTGGAAACTACACGAGGAAAAACAAATGTGCTGGCCTTTTATTAACAATACTTGTATGGAGAATGCCAGATTTAAATTCCTATTGCACTTGTAAAGATGTAATAATGATGTTTAAGATGATGATAAAATAATAATAATAATAATAATAATAATAATAATAATAATAATAATAATAATAATAATTTATCTTGCAAAAATCAAACTGACAGACGGAGATATTTTTTAAACTGGTGTAACGTGAGTGGAGAAAACAGAGATGGTAGAAAACCTGCAACAATCAGAATGCACTGTGCTGCACCTGGTCCAGTACGGTGCCACACGGTGCTTGGTTCTGGTCCGTTCAGCCCAGTCTCACATCAGAATCATGTAATCTTTGCCAAGAACAAAAAAAAAAGAGAGAGAGATAATAACATTAAAAATCTGTAAAAATGAAGAAAATAATGGGGGAAGTTTGGGCCAGAATTTCTGAAAACAGCATGCTAACACAAAAACAGCACCACCAGACCTCAAAGACAGAAATACTAACCCTTCTCCTCCAACCGCCCTTAAATATGGGCAGGACCTAATCACCTGATCAGGAGCACCTGAGAGAGGAGGGAACACCAGAAAAAGAGGGCGGGAGGACGTAACAGACCTGCTGATCCACTAGATGACCAACTGTGAGTTCTCATGTACTGTGCTGCAGAGATATCTACTTAATATATCCAGGTCCAAAGCTCCTGTGCTCAACACCAACAGAACCATGATGCTCCAGGCTCCCTGTCCGGACCACAGGCTGCACTTCTCTCTGATCTGCAACTGGTGATTTGTTACCTGTCAGCTTTGATGATCAGAGGTGTGTGAGGGAATAAAATATTTCAGCCTGCTTTCCGTGGCAAATGCACACAGGTGAACTTGTATTTACGTAAATCTACACAACATACATGAACTAAGGATATGAAATTGTTTATCGGCATCTCAGTAAAGTGTGGAGATCAAGCAGTGGAACAACAGAGAGAGAAGGATGGCTCCTCCCACCAGGTAAGGTAAGATGAAGTGATCAACTGGAGGTGTTTTTTTGTTTTGTTTTTTCTTCTGGATCCATTAAAATATTGGCATTTTTCATTTCTGCAAAGATTCATTCAAATTTGTTTGGATCATTTGCATCATATCATTTCGGGGGATGGTGGTGGAGTGACAGAAAACTGGTCTCCTAGACAGAGTTTTGAAGTTGGGATGTTTTTAAGTCATTTTTGTGGCAACAGAACAGAAAGTATGATGTTTTCCATCCCTCACTAAGTGATTTTGTAGAAACGTAAAGTTGTAATGTAAAGAAATGTAACGTTATGCCAATCCTCAGTCTGCAGAAATTCAGTCCATCAATTTGGTCATGTTGATGATGCTTAATCCTCTTCCTCCTCCTCCTCTTCCTCAGTGGCAGTAATCACCCCTTGTACTCGGGCCCTGAGGAGACCATATCTAAGAAGGACGCTCTTCTTTCTTCTGCCGTTTGATCCTCAAAAGTAAAAGTGTATAAATTACACTGATAGAGAGACAAACCCCATCTGGACTGAACCCTTTCTGCTGTGGTTGCTACACAGTCATTAAAAATAAGGACTAATGATGACTGTCCTTCATCATAACAAGCACACCTGAATGCCTCTCACATATTTTATAAAATAATTAAATCATTAAGAAAGAAAAAATAGAAAGAAACAACAAAAAGTCGATTAATTATTTCTTGAAAATGTCATTTCTTTGCTTCTATGTTGATGTTTCCTTCTAACACAATAAATAAAGTTCAATAAAACATGTTAAATGAGACACACACACACACACACACTTGAACAATTTATTTGCCAAAAAAACTAATCCAATAGTATTTAAAATACTTCCAGTTCACATCGAATTGCTTCCAACACTGAATGCAGCTGTCATCGTTTTACCAAATGGATTTAAGCCTGATCTGAAATATACAGTTAATATATAAAAAAAAAGGTACATAACAGTGATATCTCTATTCTAACTAATCATTTTGATATGAAAAATAAAAATCACGTAAAATCCCAAAGCTAAAGTATCAGGAGATAACACACACGTATAAAAATCCTTACGTCTCTGCATTGTTTTGCATGAAAATCCTTTATTCAAATAAAGAAAACGGTAAAAACGAAAAAAAAAAAAAAAAAAAAGTGTTGCTTGTGAAAATGTGATCTTTTTTTTTCATTTCAATATATTTCCCAGGACTCACTGAGGCCTCTTGGTGTTGGATGGAGGTTTCTGGCTCTGAAAGGAGTCGTGTTCGTCTTTGGTTCGGTGGCGGCTGCTGAAATTAAATTCTGTAGCCGTGTCTTGGCTCGGTTTTAGGGGACAATTAGACAGCATCTTTCATCAAATAGACACATCATTTCCCAATGCAGTGTTCTCACGGGCCTCTAGCACAGAGCGACACAGCTCGAGATCGACCTCTAGTGGGCACAGTCGTCAATAACATGTGAAAAAAAGGGAGGGGGCGGATTTTATTTTAATTTGTGCAGAATAAAATTTTTTTTATTCATTTATTTATCATTTTATGTATTTATGTGTTTATTCATTCACAAACATTTGGCAGCTGACATGAGCACGATGCACGTACATTTTTATTTTCTTAAGACCTAAAAGGGTGTAATACTCAAGTGCTAGGACGTTAAAACCTCAGTGTGTGTGTGTGTGTGTGTGTGTGTGTGTGTGTGTGTGTGTTCTGTCTCGGTGTCTAACTGTTGAGCTTCTCCGACTCCTCCGTCCTCACTGCGGTCAGCTGGCCGTCGTGGTGTTCCTCCTCTCCAGGCACCTGACGCACACGGACAGGGAAAGAAAGAAAAGAGAACGAGATGATTGAGTTTCTAGACTTTTCTGACCTCGTCTGGTTTCAAACACCCTCCGTTCTGCTGACTAAACACAGTCTAATTGTTGCTTTTTGAGGTGCACATTAAGGAGCTGCGTCCTGGTTTTTATATCATTAATGTGTCTGTTAAATGTCACCGTCCTGCAGCAGGCTCGGCGTGATGTGTGCATTTGTCTTTTCATTCCACCTCAGATTTATTTTGAAAAGATAGAAAGAAAAATAGATGCAGATTAAAATGGCTGTATGGAGTTATGACTGAAAAACAGCAGCAAATTAGTTATTATTGGATGTCATTTGTGCGCAAAGAGGAGAGATAATCAAATATCAGTTTCAAAAAAATACTTCAAGGGGTTATGAAACTATAAAACATTTTGCATCTTTAATGTCTAAAATGACGCTCACACTGCATTTGTGAATTACAACTTAAAGAACAATTTGTTAAATGTTTTTAATCTAATAAAATATACAAAACATATTTTTTGTTTGTAAAATGATAAAATAAACCACAAGAAGAGGCACAAATCTGTGAGTAATTCTACTACAAGTACTTAATAACATTTGCATTTATAAACCTGCTCTCACATACACATGAAACAAAAGGGTGATGAGCCACAGTGCATTGTGGGAGAAATATGAATGACGTCAGCCCAAAGTTAAAAGGTGTGACATCATTTTGTTTTAATCCACCTGATTGATAACTGGGTGTGATGGTGCATTTGCTCCACCTGGTGGTCAGACCGCAGCAGCGTCACAGCTGCTGATTATGTGACTACAGGTGAGACGTCGCCATCTTGTGGTCATGTATAGAAAATGTCTTAGTGATAGATTTATTTTGGGGGGCCATAATGTTCATTTTTCTGAGAAGTTTCCTGGAAAACTATGTAATTTAATTACTCCTCAGAAGGTAGATGTGGGTTTCCTTGCTCCGATTGAACCCAAATAAATATTAATTCCTCTTTGATTTATGATTAGAAAGTTTCTATATGTTGTTTTCTACATTTGTCTGCATTTTGGCACAATCCTCCGAACTGCTGAGACAAAAAGACTTTCTCAGTTGTGTTACATTTAATTGGAATCGATTGAAAACTGTTCCTACCTTCCATTTAATTCAAATATTAGAAAAACATAGACCTGTGAAATAGTGCATTTTCAGAAAGAAATATGTATGTTCGGTTTTATTCGTAGGGATAAATTCAAGTTTCTGTGGTATTCAAAAATAAATAGGAATTGTTCTAATGTGCATACTTAACATTTTACCGTCGGACTGAAAAAAAGAATTATTTCACAACTCACCTCCCAGTAGATGCTGTCCTCAAAGCAGATGGTGTCGGGAGGAGCGCCGAAGATGGGCAGCTTCAAAATGAATCCTGCCGCAAGAGAAGACACCTTGTTACTGATGTATGCATTCAGAATCATCAGAGACATTAATCATAGGGAAAAATATGTATATACAGAAAACATAAATCATTGCTGTTCATTCTCTGTGCTGCAGGTGTTTCTTCACCTCGAGTTACATCTGCAATCTCTGAAAATCTTCTAGTGCTGAAGCTTGACTAGAGAAACTGAGTCAACAGTTCAGAAACCAAACTGGGTTTTAAGATCACTCTGGTACAAGAAATGATAATTACACACCTAACCACACAAAAATGTGCTTCTGTAACTTTCAACAACACAGTTTGTTGAGTTTCCAAGCAGCTGAGAACGTTAATTATTGAGTCAGTCACTGGTGTTTATAATTAACCCACCCAGCACCTGCATGCTCATTATATGATGAAGGGCAGGAAAAAATCTTACTTTTTATCCACTTTTAATGAGTCGTCTCAGGGAGCAGTAATTTGTCTGGACGTCCTAGTTAATTATACTTGTTTTGAAAAGGAAAGTTTTTGAGTCTTGTGGACATCATGTCAGGGACTTTATCTAAATGTGGTGTCGTTATCGGCTACGCAGTGAAATACAGCTATTGCAATGCTGTTCAAACAAACAAGAATAAATTAACTTTTCTTATTTTTGTGATTAAATCAACTTTCTGCTCTGTGGAGCTCTGCTAGCTTTCTGTTAGCAGAGCGGAGAGACGAGGCACTGAGATGAACTGGACTGACTGACTGTCGCAGAAATTCTGACCCGAGTACTTCACAAAGAATCCAGCAGAGTCAAGCAGCTACAACAAATCATCCACAGGCTTGTGAAGACAACAAAGAGAGAGTCTCATTTTACACTTCTAGATACATTTGTGTTGCTCAGTTGTTGTTGCCCAACTCGATAAATACGGTTTCCACACTGACGAGTTTTCTGACGTGACTGATTGTTTCCCAGTTTTACGTCAGACCCCTTGTATTTTAAGGGTAATGTAGAAAACATGTATTTATGTCAGTGATTCATCAATTTAAATTTTATCAAACCAACTCAATATAGGCTGACTAACTCAACAGAGGCTGGATCAAGTCTGTGTTGCTAGGTCGTTATTAAGGATCAGCTTAATTGCTCTGGTACTGTAGGAAGTGCATTTTATAACATTTAGGTATCAATAGACATGATCGATTGTTTTCCAGTTATTAGTCAGACCCCATTTCTATTAAAAGTGACATAATGCTAAAGTTGTTGTTTTTTTTTTTGCTCAAAAACACTGTGATTGTAGATTGTATTTTGGTAGTAAAGCTGCATAAACACGCCCTCTTGTGTAACATTTCTTACTTCTAATGTCCCAAAGATTTCTCAAACTTCACACTAGTTTAAGCCCCATTTTTCATCAATACATCTTCTTCGTTGCTGAACCGACTGGTCCAGTTTGAGAGTGCAGCGAGTGCTTTATCAGAACAACTGAGGAGGACGTGACACATACCGACAATAAGGCCTCCCAGCAGGGCGATGCCGAGGGTGACGGCGAGGGAAGCGGCCTGAATACCGCCCTGTTTAGTAGCCGTAACATCTCCGCTCGCCACATCGGGGAAGACGTCTTCCAAACTGAAACACACAAAACAAAAAACACATGATTCAGGATTCGTCCTGTTAACATTGTCTTTGCAAGCTGACTTTGCACTTAATGAGGACTGTGAGGAAAGCTGATATCTGTCAGTGCTGTTATCTGTAAGCACAACACACTCCTGCAGTCCAACCCTCACACAGATGAGAAATGTCGAAATTCAGGACAAACCAGTGCTGATGTTTACGGTCTGTCAGCTGAAAAACAGTCAAGTTACAGCTTGTTGAATTCACTTTACATGTATCTTCATGTTTTACTGATTATAACTGCTTCTCTTGCAGTCATATTAATACACAAATCCACATTTTGGTGTGATAAACTAGTGCCTTGCTTACAGACAACCTTCATGGATTTTTTTCTGTCTGGGTTTGAGTTCTTCTAACCTCGTCTCTGGGGTAATTATGCACGCATCAGGTGTTTGTGGCCACAGTAGCATGTATTAAAGTGCTTACCCTCCTCCATAAACATCCGCGGATGCCAAGGCAGCAGTCACCGCTCCAACAATAGCACCCAGGACGCCAGGCATGCCGTGCAGGTTGTGAACCCCGCAGGTGTCTTGGATCTTCAGTTTTTCCTCCAAGATTGGCTGAAAGAAGGAACAGATCATGTGGTTTTGTTCTGATTAAAAGAGAATTGTCTACCCGCTTAATTTATACAGTTTCATGAACACTGATATTATTTATAAAAAGGTGACTCTCAGTGGAAATCAAATGCCACATTATACCCACGTAACTGTCTTCTCTGAGATGGTTCAATGTAATAGATTGTGTTTGGTTTGATTACAGAAGAAATGAAACATATGATCACATCTGCTCTCTAAAATATCCCACATCTGTTCACATAAACAGGCTCTCCAGGTGCTGTTTGATCATTTCACAGCTATTTGACATCGGGAACAGTTAAAAACACTTGCAGACGTGTTTTTGTTGTTTGTTTGTTTTTTTTACTTATAATGGATTAGAAAGCTCCTAATAAGTACAAAATCTTCACTGGCTCAGTCTTAAAAATATTAAATGCTCATCCTTACTGAGAGGTACTTGAAGCCCAGCACGGAGATGATGCCGGCCAGGAAACCAACAATCATGGAGCCGAAAGGAGTCAGCATCATTTCGCCCGCGGTTCCCACAGCGACTCCACCAGCCAGAGCAGCGTTTTGGATGTGGACCTAAAAGAGGAGGGAAAGGTGCGAGACTTATTTTTAATGAATGCTGAATGTTGTTTCAGGTTATTTTATTAACTCTTGTGGGTACAGACTCTCTTCACCTCCCTACTCTTTTGTATTTTGAGGGGAATTTATTGGTCAGATATAAGACAAAACACACAATACACTGAGTTAAAGAAAGACTTGATTGCTAGGATTAAACATCTGATGCCATGACAGCCCTCATACACATATAATATCACATATAAAAGGTCAATCCAAAAGTGAGGATGAGTCTCGATGTCCCCAGTCCCAAGGTGTAAAACTGAAATCAAATTTCCCCTTGGATACACTGAACTTAACGTAAACATATTCTTACCCTAACCCTTAAACAAGTTTTCACCCTAAAATGTAATGACGATGTTATAGAGACTTGCATCTTGACATTTTGTCCCCATAAGGACGGAGGGTCCCCACAACGTGACTGTGCAAACATGTTGTCCCCATAAGGACGGAGGGTCCCCACAACGTGACTGTGTACACAGATTTCTGTCTCCATAAAATGAGTAAATATATGTCCTCACACTTTATGGACTTACATTAATTTCTCGGAGACTTACCCTAACCTCAATCACTGACACACAAATCAGCTTATTTCCGTTTGTGGACACAGTTGTTGTCTTAAATGGGGGAAGAGCTTTGTCTCCAGTTAACTGGTCTAACTCTTCTAACACTTCGAAAACTTTACATTTCTAAATCTGCAGGAGACCACCATGTGACATGAATGGATCTGCACAGCTGTAGAGGGAGTGAGTTTAGAAAATGAACAGATGAGACGCAACAATGAGTCTATTTGCTGTCACGCCTGCATATAGTGTGAAGGAGATAAGTTACAACAATGCATCAGTGACAAGCTGACTCCATCAGCTGATTAGCATGTCTTTACTATGAACAGGCTCTGTGCTATGTCCACCCCCCTGATTCTCTCTACAGTTTGATCTATATCAGCACAGGAATGTCCCATCTTGATTTCAGCGTGATTTACAGCTGACAGCTGAGCCTGACAGCGACGATACTGTGTTTGACTGTCATGTGACTGAAGCACAACTCACATTTTTTTGGTGGGAGGTGTGTGTGTGTGTGTGTGTGTGTGTGTGTGTGTGTGTGTGTGTGTGTGTGTGTGTGTGTGTGTCTCCAGGTGACACATTCATCAGCTTTTATCTTTTGAGTGACTCTGTCGTGAGTTTGAGATCCTCCGTGCTGACAGGAATTCAAGAAGTTGCAAAACGTTCTCTTGGAGTCTTGTCTTTACTTGAACACTTGTGAGCCAGCGACAAAATTTATAGCACCCGCTGTTCAGCTGTTGAATCTGCAGCTGTGAATCACTTTCTGAAGAATTGATTTTTGATTCAAAGGTCGCTCCAGTGTCCTCACCATGTCCAGCTTGCCGTCGTGTGCGGTGAGGGCCGACATGCCGTAGGTGGACAGAGTGCAGGCTGCCAGGGAGTAGTAGGTGTTCATGGCTGTGCGGTGCTGGTCGTCTCCGTGTGCCGTGATGGCAGAGTTGAAGCTGGGCCAGAACATCCACAGGTAGATGGTACCTGAGAAGAACAACAGTTACTGGGATGAGTAAAGGGCGAATACAGGGAATCCAGTCGTGTCAGGATGGAGAACATGCTGCTGTTCAGGTAGAAAACTTGTTTTTCACAGGTTTACAGAAGAAATTGGGACTTGATTTAGGCAAATCCCAGTCTGAGATTTTTGTATTTGTATTTGATAACAGAGCTGATCCAAAGTCACTGTTCTGCAATTATTTAGACAACAAAAATGACTTCCAGCCTTTTCATGGGAAGTTGAAACAATGATAACGATTTATCTTTGATATAAAGCTGTTAGTCATCAGCTAAATATATTACATTTTAAAATAAGAATCGCTGTGTTTGAGATTACAGCGCTGCCTCTACCTGTCAATCACACACCACACCCATCAGTGAGATCTGGGCTCATACAGGCGTCACTGTTGTTATTGGCAATGAACAGAATTGTGTCATCAGTCTGTAAAAACTAGCAAACTTTATACAATGCTAACTTTTGCATAGGTTAATAATAAATTCCCTTTAAACTGAAAATAAGTTACTCTTCTGAAAACAATAATGCTCCAGCACTGAAAGATGTTTACCGATCATAGCAAAGAGGTCAGAGTGGTACACGGAGCAGTTCTTGTGTTTGCTCTTGTCCAGGTTGGGTCGGTACAGGACTCGGGTCACCATGAGTCCGAAATAGGCTCCAAACGTGTGGATGGTCATGGAGCCTCCAGCATCCCTGGTCTGAAACAAAATTAACCACAACCTGATTTAATAAAGTTGAGTTAACGTCATCATTGCTGTGCTGCTACTCATGACTTTCAGAGATGGCTCATGTATTGTTGAATGGAGATCTTCAGATAAGATGAGTGTTTTTTGTGACTCACCCCCAGAATAGACAGCAGGATGAACTCGTTGACTGCAAACAGTGTGACCTCGAACATCGCCATGATCAGCAGCTGGACCGGGCTGGTTTTACCCAGAACCGCTCCAAATGAGATGAGCACGGAGCCGGTGCAGAAATCAGCATTGATCATACTGAAAGAAAACAGTTTGATGAAGGTCATTAGTGCAGTAGTTTGGTCTGGACTTGGACAAAACAATCAAGTGAGAGTGTTGAGACCTTCACACAAACAGGTTTTTAGATTTTGTATGTTCGCCAAATGATTTATCTGTTGCTGTACATGCACAGTATGTTTAGCACATACCTCTCCACTCCGATGTGGATCTTGCCTCCATGCAGACCGTGGAAGAAGCCCTGCATGAGCGTGGCCCACTGCAGGGCGAAGGCGGCGATCAAGAAGTTGAAGCCCACGCTGCTGAAGCCATAGCGCTGCAGGAAGGTCATGAGGAAGCCGAAACCGATGAAGATCATCACGTGAACATCCTGGAAACCTGCATAATTTAGAGAAGATTGGCTTTAAAGAGCACCAGAGATTATGAGCTTGGAGAAAACAATCTTTTGTGGCGTCTTTTGTTTTATGTGGTGGAGAGCTTAAATGGAAGGAGATGGTTGAATGGTCTACAGCAGACAAAGAAGGTAGACAGACTTGTTATACAAAACATTATTAATTGAAAAGTTACGTGCTTTCTGAGCAATGTACAGAGATCAAACTGCAGTGATAAAAAATGTTGTTCCTTCTGTTACTTCAGTTGTCAGGGTTCTTGATAGGTTAAACAAAATATGGGTGCTAGCTGGTTAGCAAACTTTGTTGGATACATCCAACAATGTCACAAGGTCAAAACTGTTATCCCTCAATGTTTTGTTGATCATTTTGGTTAATTTCAACTGGTCATTACACATCTAATCTCATGTAACCTTTCAGTTACAAATAAAAAAGTAACATTTAACAATTTGTCAAGTAATAATTGTACACAATTATCACCTTTTTAGCAACAGGTGTAAAACTTTTTCTTCCTCCATCTGTGTCTTTTTTTTTCCCTAATGTTTCGTTTATACCTCGTCAGTGAAGAGCCTCGTATGATCGTGCTAAAAGCTCTTCAGCGAGGACAACCAGTCGTTTAGATCAACGTCACATCTGCTCCTCAAAAAGCCTCAACAAAAACAACCAATCACTGCCAACAACTTGAGGGCTTTGTCATGGAAATCACCCTGTGAACGAGCACGGTTACATAAGCTTTAGTTAACAGGGACTTTAGATCCGGTTGTGACTCAGGCCATTCAGTAAAGTGGTCTTCTTCAGTGATTATCATGTTTAGAAAACTCAATACTTTAAAACTTTTAATATGACTCTCCACTGTGTAAAAAGAAGAAGATCTCTCAGGATAATGAACTCTCTCAACTCGCAGCCGGTTGTGTCCTTCCGACCTTCATTGTCTCGGTTCACACACACTTTGTGAGCGCCGCTTTCTAACTCTTTATTTGTCCCAGACTCACACACACACATACACACAATATTGTACTGTGCTGTGTCTACTGTTGCCATGGTGACGGTCCATTGGCATTGCTGGGCGGAGGTGTTGCCAGTGTCCCCGTTGGCATTTTGGCCCAGATACACAAACAGACATCCAGGAGGACACCATACAATCAAAGCAGTGACAGGAGGTTCTGCTGGGTAGAATTCGTCTCACTTCTGTTGAAGCTAAATTTATACTTTCTCCAGAGGTTATAGACAATTTTAGAAGATCCGTTATTTACAATTTTACAAGGTCTAGACACATCATGAATCGCTACCTGTAGAATGTGCTTTAAAAATGTTTTTTGCAAAGAATTCAAGTAGATGTGGGAGGAATTTGGGGTTCAGTGTCTCGTCCAACGACACTTCAACAGGTGGACAAGAGGCGGTGGGGATCGAACCTCAGTCGCCAAGTCACTCAACCTGCTGATCCACAGACGCTATTGTTTTTTCATGTATTTTCAGAGAAAAAAATACTCTAAGCTCATTAATACCATCAAGGAGGTGAATCTCTTTGAAAAAAGTAAATAAAAAATTAAACTAAATCTCAAAAACAGCTGTGGGTTTTAAAAACACTTAAAAAGTCAGCTAATAAAGTTGAAATTAGCTAATAAAGCTGAAAAGCACAGCTGGACACCACTTTGGGACAGAGGTATACACTTCTTGCAACTAAGAATTTGGAGGTGGAGGTCAGGGAACAGGCATCATGACAGTTTGACACACCTGATAATGCTTCTGGTGCACATTCAGCCATTTAAAACAATAAGTGTACTGCGAACTGTGATGCTTTTTGTGTGTTTGGCCCTTAAGTCTCACTTAACACACAAAAGTAGTGCATCGAAACAGGAGGAGACATTTTCCCATTTTCCGTTTTCCCTGGTCATCATCCCCAGGTAACAGTGGAGCAACTGGAATAACTGCAGCATTGCTACACTGCAGAAGAACAAGAGACGATGGAACTGATGGAGGAGGCAAAGAGGTCAAACAAGAGTGAACGGACGGACATTCACTGGCTCGCGGGCGCTCTGGTGTTTTGTCAACGTCTTGTCTGTTGATGAGGGTTTCTTCTTACCACTGGGACTTGAGACGCTTTAAAAACCGCCGTTCTGTTTACTAGAACAGTGACTAAACAAAACTTGCCTACTCATTAATACAACCGGTTCTACTCGGTCTTTCCACAGCACTAGGATCAAGGTTTCTAGGTCAAACTGGGCTTGTTAGGGATGTTTTTTGCTTTAAACAGTAGCCAGGCTGCTAACGTCCTCGCCCCTCTCATCTTAGTGTGAGTCATAAAGATAATTTGACAGTAATCCAATCCAAATACAGCTGATGTTATTGAGCAGCACACAGAGAATAACTATAGCTATTTATTGTTCATAAAGCCATTTTCAACACCAGAAGATCTTCCTGTCGACTTCTCAATCAGTTAAACCTAAACAGGTACATTTTTCGCTGTAGGGATCAAACCTGTGACTTCTGAGAACTTTCTCATCACTCTTCTGCCTCGTTCCCATTCAGGTGATCTGTTGCACAACAGACAGACTCCTGAGGCATATCTTCAGTTTACATACCATCCTTATCTCTCAAGACCGTATAGAACAGACGACGCGTCAACTGTAAGACCACCAACACATGATGGATTTACAAGCTGCTGCTTGATCCTGCTTTAGGTTACACAACGGTCAGGTGTGTGTCCTGTGTCTAACCTGCAGGTGTGAACTTGGCTGTTTATTGTTCTGATGCATGAAGGAGGGAGGATGAAGTTTGTGTACACACAGCACTGAAACATGACGGTGAACTTCAGTTTGAAGGTGTCAGGTTAAAGATTATCTGAAGCCATTAAATCTAATGGACCTTTACTCTCTAACCTCAGACACCTTGTCTGGTTTTAATATACACCTGTGGAGACAATAGATCAATATCCATTGTGTTTTCCCATGTAACAGTAAAGGCAGAAGTAGCACCACGACTTTGGGTATAGACACACCTAACTGAATATAAGGACCAGCATCGACAAGTGCCAAAAAACTGGACCTGAACACACCACAGAGACTACAGCGGACAACTCATACATTATGCACCTGTGTGAGAGGAAATAACTCTCCATACCACCAGGTGGCAGTAGTCTGTATTCATCGCTCAAACAAGGACACAGGACGACTCTGGACTGATCGAGAACTTGTTTGATTCAAGGATGCAAAGGGCACCGGTGAGGAGACGGAGGTAAAAGAAAAAAAAATGAGGGAAAAAACACACTAAATGGCAGCAGAACAGCCAACCACAGTGACGTATCTCCCCATCAGGCTCTGCTGCTGATAAGGGTTGACTCACTGCAAAAGCCAGGGGCCACAGATGCTCACAGATGGCCCCAACATTGACCAACAGCAGACCTTGTCCCAGTCTGTCAGGGTCCATATGTAAAGGGCTGGCATGGAGAGTTTAAGTAAATATTGGACCAGCGGCAGGTCAAATCCTGTCTTTGACAAACTGACATTGGTTTCTTTTAACCGTGACAATCGTCCCTCTCTAACCTTGACCAAGTTTTAGTTGCTGTAAACAACAATTTACAGTTTTGTAATGTAAAGACAATCAATAGAAGCATCAAACTCGCCTCCAAAAACAGCTAAAGAACATTTTCTGATCCGTCACACAGTTAAACTCTCCAAGGTGAAAGTCAGGCAGTTTGTGGGACAGAAGATTTTAACAATGTCTCACTATTTCCCATAACAGCACTGAACAAAATCAAACACTTTGAAGGAGTTTGAACTCACAACAGAAGCTGCTGCTTTAGTTCAGTCTGTAACATTTTGCATGCTTTGTTCAGCTCACGCTCAGGCACAGACCAGCATCACCTCAAGTGCATTTGCTCAAGGGCACTTCAGCAGTCTGCATACCAACATGAGAGGCTTCAAATGACTTCTCATGTTAACCTTGACGACCCTTATTCAATTACAAACTGGATTTTCACTGTGAGATGGTACCCATACCTGATAATCGATCTGATGTTGAAGCTAACATGTTGAAGATAACACACTTCACATCCAGAGTTCACATCACTGATATTTCCTGGTATCAAACAAATAAGTTCATGTTTGCAGGAAAGGGCCCGAATCCAAAACAATCACACATAAACACAATGAGAGTTGGCACAAAATATTGGCCGTGAGCTGCGTCAGTTTCCCAGTGCTGGGTGAGACCAGCCTCAGGCCGGACGCTGAAGTTTCAGGTGAACAGTTCAGTGACTGACGGGAGGAGGGTGGAGTTACCTGTACTGTCAGCTGCCTGCAGGACGAAGGATACATATGTGGAGATTTAAAAAGCTTTAAGTGGGAAGATGGCAATCTCATCACTCTGCTCTGCCCCAGGACGTAAATCACACACCTGAGCGAGAACGTGTCTGACTTGTTAAGACCCGCCCACCAGCCCTCAGTCATGTTACTTAAGGTTCATTTGTTAAGGTGGAACTGTGAGGACGATGATTGGAGCAGACTGTAAAGTTTCTGCAGCAACTGCAAATCAAAATGGAAAACAAAAAAATATGGAGGACGAGAGGCATCACGAAACTAATGAAGTATTTAATTAATTTTCTGTTAGCTTCTCTTTTTAGATTCCCTGTCGAGCCTTCCATGATACATTAAATTTATCCAAGAGATAACTCTAGAGGCGTGTCCCTCTCACCAATCAGAGAGCTCGGTACATCTCATTACAAGCACAAGGCCTGAAGTGTCTCAGAAAGGCTAAAGGGAAACTAAATGACAAACCAGCATGAAAATGGAAATGCAAAGAGAAAGAAAACTGCACGTTAAAATTTTGAATTCCATTATTCAGTTATGAAATCTGATGTTTCGTGTTGTCTCTGTTTTTTTCTTATTCATGCTATTTGTGAATTCTTCTTATAACTAATTTTCTTACTGCTAATGACTTTCTGTGGCAGGTATTTTCTATTTCGTACATAAACCATAATTTTTTAAAGAGCAGGGTTTACTGATGTTGTCCCCTAAATACTTTTCTGATGTCTGGAATTCAAACACAAATTTGTAAACCAACCACTTATTCACATTAAACTGTAGACTTGAAAAGATAAATCAATGCTGAAAGACTCAGAAAATGTGTTGTTTTTTGGGTTTTTTTTAAAGTAATGAGCATTTTACAGTCTGTAATCAGCAGCCTGTGTTTTCTCTTCAGTCTGTGAAAAGGAAGAGAGCTTTTATTCTACACCATCAATCCATCTAAATTAGGAAATTAGCGATCAATGGATCTGCCTGCATGGATCAGCAGCGGAGTGGAACACATCTCTACAAACGGGTCCCCTCAGAAAGAATGAGACCCGTCCAATTAGGGAGAAAACCAGAGGACTCAGCAGCTTCACATCACGTCACACAGAATACATAACGTGTCCCTGAAGAGATTAATTAGACAACTCAGTTTGACCAAAGACACAAATATAATGAAGATGTATCGTGCAAATACTGGCGCATTACTTACAGGTGTGTAAAAGTCACTGAGGAAGCATATAAGATAAGATAGAAAGAGAAACGTTAGGCAGCATTAGAAAGTCAAGAGTCCAAACCTGAAGGACAAAAGTTAATACTGTTTTATGACACGCAAAGAATTCAAGCTTCAGGCATGAAAAAAGTTAATTATCTCTGGATTTTAAACATTGCTTTTTCAAATAAACTTGTTTATTCTTAGAAGCGGTATCTTAAAAACTGTTAATTGCTGTCTTACTATGACTGGGCTCTCAGTTTAAAACATCGAAGAGAGTTAAAACATTAAATAAAAGGTTTAAGTTCGGCGGCTTTGGAGATTTTTGTCAGAATTCAGTTACGAGACACATCAGCCTGAAATTAGTGCGCTCTGTTTCAAAGAAAGCGTCTAAATACTGAGGAAAAGTGTTTATTTGTTTCGATGAGTTTCAATTTCAGAAAATTTCAGCCAAGTTGCAAAAATGTGCACGTCAAGAGGTGGAGGTGACAGTGGTGGAGTTACAGGCCAGAGAGCTGGCAAACCACTGACCACTGTTCAAGTCTGCGTCTCAACATTTGTAAACACGACATCATTGGATTTTTTCTTTTTCTCTTTTTACAAGAAACCTTGGGATATCTCCAGTTATGTTTATGGCGACCAAATCATTTCAAAACAATTCTGACTTTTCAAACTGTATTTACATTTTTTTGTCTTGATTATGTTCCTGTATTCCTAATCCTGACAGTCACTGCATGTCCTGAAGAAGGTAGAGGCAGAACGGCATCGTGGGGATTGTAGTCAGCTTCTTTTTTCCTCCAATAAAACAAGAAAGTAATCTACAGAAGCAATCAAATACATTCTGACAAGAAAATGCATTGTGAGCGAAGTGTGACTGAGAAACCCCCCTGATGTTTCATCTAAACAGGCTACAGATCAGGATCCAGTGCATCCTGACCCCTGACCCTCGGCGTAACCTCTGACACTCACTTGGGTAGCGGAAATAGAAGTCGTTCTCATAGTCTTCATGACTCTGGTTATGCCACTGCTTTGCATCCGTCTCGCGGTCGTACTGCACCAACGTGCCGAAGAGGATGATGAGGATGATCTCCAGGATGAAGCAGGTGATCGGCAGCTTCAGCCGCATGTTGGTGGCCGCGTCCGTCATGTTGTCTTCCCACAGTGAGACGAGCAGAGGGGAGGATGAATGAGGCTCTCTCTCGTGGAGCTGAGGGTGGAAAAGGGATTAAAGGTCCAGCACAGATAAGTTGGACACACTCTGCCTCTCTCACACACACCCGAGGGGGGAGACAGGAGGCTGGTGTGTGTGTGTGAGTGTGTGTGAGGGTGGGAGACAGACGAGCTGCTGTTCATGTGTGTTTTTCTTCTGCTGGGTCACACCTACCGGATCTGCCTCCCCCATGAATAATGCAGGCTCACTTTTAGCCCCGCCCCCTCTGATACTGTACTTTTTTAAGGTGGTCTGAGGTGCTGCAGCTCACCTGACAGATCAATAATCAGTCATAGTCCATTACTGTATGATAGGAAGTCTTTAGTTTTAAATACGTGAGTGTGTTGTCAGTTGTACCAAGACCACAGTGTCACGTGTGTGATTGCTTCACTGTTTGGCAGCAGCAGTTATTTCTGTCAGTCAGAGGAGTTTTTCTTTGTTCTCTGTTAATTACCTGGATCCAGCTGCAGGTGATAAATCAACACCTGTGTGCCTGTTTGACTGACTGACTTCAACCTGAGGTCGTCGTCTGACAAGAAACGCAAATATGGGTCATAACCAATATAACACATATTACCAGCTAACGCTTTTGTCATGATCCTTGGTTGGTTTCGTTGTTGTATTTCGGATTTATTTTGAAACCATGCCCTCGTTTGTTTCATCTCTGAGATGTTTCCTGTTAATCCACTTGGTATGTTTGTGATTTTGGCTTCTTGTTTCTCGTTTGATTTGTACTTTGCACTTTGTTTTAGCATTTAGTTGATGCTTTGTTTGTGGTCCTTGTGTTTGTTTGGTTTGTCTAGTTTCCCTGTTGTTTTTTTTTTTATGTATTTCATCTTTGCGTTTATCAAAGCTTGTGTTTTGTTCTCCCACTCCTGCCTCCCATGTGTGTGTCTTCGTTCTGGTCCTCATTCAGTTCAGTTGAAACTGCTTCACCCCATCGCTGATGTAAAAATATCAGAAGCGTATTATAACCGCTGGGTCTGGGTGTTTGGGTTAAAGCTGAGGTCCACTTTTTCTTTGCTCCTCCTCTTCCTGCTGTAAACTCTGATAAGACGCGTCACTCACACCTGTATCTGCATCCTCCATCGACAGCAACGGCTTTTAACTGAGAGGTGAAGGAACTGGAAGGAATGTTGTTTTGATTTTAGAGAATTTTAACTATTCGCACTTGAAACCAGAGGCGTCACAGAGAAGACATGAACGAAGGTCTTCAAGTCTGCTTCACCACCTGTCACCAGTAAAAAAGGATAAAAAAAACCACATATTCTATCATTTGTTGTTACTGTCAAGAGATGTGGATTAATCTGCTACTGAGTCACCAACAAATGCACTTTTTCCTCCTGTTCTCTTGATAAATTCTACAATGGAAATTTGCCGACCTTCTTAAAAAGTGAAACCATACATTTGTGAGAGGTTCTTAAAGATTTAGGGAGCATTAGCTCAGCGTTAGCAACAGACAGGTTAGAGAAGTCACACCAAGTACTGACACATCTTCTTTCCTGCAGGATCTGTCTACAATTACAAAAATATAGTGACATCACACTTTTCCTTTAGAAAGGTCCAATTTGTTAGAAAGTTGATGTCTCATTCTCAACTTATCAAATACTGACGCTCTGGGTTGGTAGATGTCAACGTCCACCAACCAAAAGTGTCATTATTGGTTATAAATCAATTCTTTGGCATTTGGAGGCTTCTGATTTTTGTTTTTTGAAGAACTGTTTTCATACTAAAATGTGTTTTATTCACCTCATGAGGACGTCAGCGTCTATGTTTCAGGATTTTTGTTGTGAAATAAACTGTCATGATTTTTTGATTCATTAGTGTCGGGACACAGGACAAAAACACAGAAATATGAGGCCTTAAACTCTGATTTGAAAATGATGTGCTTTCTTTTTCACTCATGTTTTCAAATGTCAAATGTTGTTATTTAGTGCATTTCATTCGCTAGAACTTCCAGGAGAGAGTCAGAGATTTAAGGAAGGAAGTTGGCAAAGATTAGTTGTGTTTATTCACCTCAAACAGCCGGATTGCTTTACCGTCCCTTAACTTCAAAATAGCAAGTGTTTGAATACTTACTCAACAGAGACTCTGGTTCTGGTTCTGGTTTTCTGTCTCTCTCTGTAACGCTACATTCATGAAGTAAAGTCCATTTCACCTCCAGCTCCAGTCAGCAGTCGACTTTACAGAACAGAAAAACCCAGAAGTGATAAATCACCCTGTTAATCCCAGAAGTTATAAAATAATCTCTGAGCTCTCATCCTGTCGGATCAGAGCAGAACCTGATGAGGCTCCAGGTGTTTATTCCTCCAGAAGGTCTGGATCTGCACCGACTCTCTCCTGCTGAGCTGTTTATCATCAGCGGTGTAAATATTACTACGTCATCCTTTAGATGTCTTATTGTTTACTTTACTTTACTGTAGCTGTGACTAGAAGCTAAAATAATAAATATTGTCGGTCTGGTTGAAAAGATTAATAACTTTAACGTGAAGTAAAAAAACAACCTTCTGTTTCCATTCAGAGGAGTTCAGACTTTAGTCTGCATGAAGTTTACTAATAAAAGTTCTCTTGCGCTCCTTTTGAAGAGGGGCCAGTTTTCAGAAGGTCGTATTCTTTTGTTTCAACTTTGCATAAAAAAGTATGACCCTAAAAATTATAATGAATCGATCTATTGTACTCTGAAGGGGAGGAGTCGACTCATGCAGGCGCAGTCTTGTCTTTTGGATGAAACCCATTAGCTCATGTCACTTATGTTCTGGGCTGATCACAGGAACCTGGAACATCTTCACCTGTTCACACACGTCTGCAAGTCTCATCCTGTCATTTCCACTGAACTGTTCTCGCTCCTCATCGCTTCATCTCGTCAGTTAGAGTTACAGGTTTCACCTAAAACAACAAGCCTTCGAGAAAAAACGGCGTTCTCACACAGAGCCACTTCAAACTGTGGTCAGACTAAAGTCCACAGGTGTAGATTCAAACCAACTGCTGCTGCTGCTCAGTGTGTAATTACACCTCAGGTAATGTTTCTGTGACCTCTGACCTCTGAACCGCTGAAGTTAATGAAGTGATGAGCTGTCAGAACACACATTAAAAGCTTCGTAATCTTATCAGATCAAATGGAAAAGACGCAATCATGGTCCTCTGATGAGACGCAGTCGACAGTTTTATGAGAACAAATGAAAAATCTGATGAGCTGCGTTGAAAACTCATTAATGTTCTTTTATTTAGGCTCTAAAGTTGGATTCATTAAAAACTAATGAATAAATTACACAGATATTAAAACAATCGCAGTATCAGAACACAACACCATTTTGATTGAGATCTTTACATACAACTTTATATCTACAATTTAATGAGCGGTTCAAATCCAAGAGGTATTAAAGGAACAGTTCACCCAAAAATCTACTTGAAAAAGCTGCACAGTTTAAGCTAACTCTTTTAGCCGAGCAGCTACACTGAAGATTTCTGCTTAAAAAGTTTTCAAATCAGGTGGTGATCTCTGGGTTTCTCGGGGAGAGGAGGACTTCATATCATCAGGAGGAGGAGAAGAGAACGGGATTTACATTTTGGGGGAACTGTTCCTTTAATGAATACCTTTAAAATAGATTAGTTAGTTTCTTTGATTAGTTTTTCCTGCCTTCATCGAAAGATTCTTGGCTCCATGTTTTTGTCAGACTAAATTCATCGTTCTGTACTTCATCCATGTGCTCGCTCCTTCCAGCATTTTCTTCTTCTCAGTCATTGCAGAAATATAATCTCGGAGACGAGCCAAGAGTTGCCATCATTCCGGTCAAAGTTTTAAAATGTTTGTTTAGTTCCGATTCTTACTCAGCAGAACAAACTTGTGACACTCGCAGTCTTGCATGAGTCTTGTGAGTCTTGTGATGGTGAAGAAACAAAGCGTCGCCATCGTCACGTCAGATTGTAGATTATACTCAGAAATTCCTCAAATACTTTCAATTGCAGTGTAAATGATGCAACATCGTACCACATGATGAGTAGTTAGTCGGTTCCAGAACAGAACATGTGACTTTAATTCAGAACAAGCTGGTCAAAATGATTCAGATGTAGTTAATGTTTTAAAATAAAAGTATGCTAAATCAAAAGTGAACGTGAAGCCGGCTGTAGGAGCAGAGGCAATAATTTATGTACAAAAAAAACCGAACAAATCAATTTATTTCAGCAGCTAGAGACATTTTTCTTTATATACAGAGAAAACACAGCGCTGCGCACATCAGGCAAATACAATCCACATATCTCTGCTCAAAATCAAAACAAAGCTGTATTAAATTCAAGCCGCTCACTTAGATTAAATTGTTCGTGCTCTAACAACTCTGACTGTTTGTTTTCCACTGGATTACACAGCTGACTGAAAACTGCAAGGAAAGAAAAACCTGAACTACTGCCCAATATCACATCTGCATTATAATATGTCAGGAACAGTAATGATATTCTAAACATTTAATATAACAGACGATAGACAGACACCCCTCAGATCGTATCTCATTGCTCATTCAGCTGCATTAACAAATGTCTCCTTGTTTCATTTGTGATTCCTTTATATTTTTTACGTTTTCTACGCTTCTCCCTGGATCTTTTTTCATATGGTGCCTACTGTGCTGACAACCTGAGCCGTCCTGATTCCTTTGGCATGTTTTTTTTCCCCTCCTAAGCTAACTGAGACGTTTTTGATGCCATGTGGAAGGTGTGTCCTGAAGGTGTGTCCTGTAGTGACTCTGTATCTGCAGATAGACTCTCAGCTGCCTGCCTGATGTTAGTCTGATGTGCAGGATGTAGACAGTCGGAATCTCATCTATTCCTCAGTTTAACGCCAACTCACTGCTGCAACAAGCAAAGTAAAAGGAAAGATTCTGTGCTAAAATATTACTTTGATTAAAGTAAATTATACGTATATACAAACTGTGTACTAAAGGTCAACCAGTGATCGACCCGGCCAGTATTAAGCATTGTGATTACTGGAATCAAACTTAATTGATAAAATCATTAAGTAAAAAGTCGAAAAAAAGGTACTTGAACTTGAGTTTTTCCATTTTCAGCTGCTTTGTGCGTCCACTTCGCTACATTTCTATTCACTCCACCATTTTTATTTTATAACTTTAGGCACTAGTTCCTGTAGTTACAGATTGCTTTTTTCAGAGTCAAAATTTGTTTTATTGATCTTGATAATCAGATAAATGCAAATTAGAAAATCAGATAATCGGCCATGTTGTTAATCAGTCAACATATAGTATACATGCATGTAAATATATGTATAATTAAGTTTTTCTTGTCCTTTTGATACCTTTTTATTGACATAAAACCTTTATACTTTATACTTTCAGACTTTTTAGATCCTCAATTTTGATTTTTAGATGCTTTTTTTACAAACTGGTCTCGGTCCTGCTGATGTAGTCATCAGACTATACTGTTATTTCTATTTAATCACGAGGGCTTGTGTGTGTGTGGTGTCACCTGACTCATCGGGGACTCAGAAGTATGCGTGCCACAGGTGTGTTTTGCCGTCTTAGTGGTGGATACCTCTTGTCACTCCATCAGCGCAGCAGCAGTCTGGCTCCTCGGCCCCGCTGATAACACAATCTCCCCATCGGAGGCATCAGTAGTAACACCATGGAGGCTACAAGAGGCCTGGCACCAGATGAGACCAGATAACAACAAGACCAAACCTGCCTGTTATTTAACACGGAGATAACATACATTAAGACGCTGTGCAGGTATTTCACACTTGCTAATGCACAGGAGAGCCATTATACCGCGGTGTGTGGGGGAGGGGCTGCATGCTCAGTTCAGAGAGGGAATGTGTGTCATGTCATCCATGGTTCATTTTCTTTATACAGATAAGTGAACACATGTCTGCAAGAAAGGTGTGACGCCATTATGTTAACACACGTTAAACTAACTGTTCAACAAATTAAATAGATGATTGGGAGATGAGATCAGTGTATCCGCCGCTCCTCGCCTGTGTTATCATGCCCTCTTTCCCTAGAAGGATATAAAGTGTCCTTGTTCTGCTTGGCGAGTTGTAGATACAGTAAATATTCAAACACACACACACACACACACACACACTGTATTGTATTGTTCTGAGGTTTTGTGTTGTGGCGTTCAGCACACAGAGAGAAAACACTCCAGAGGAGCTGCAGGCTAACCAGAGTAAGACAGGTATGGGAATGTTGGCTTATCTCTTTCCCTCCTCTGCTCTCAGATCCGTATCTCCCTGTGTGACTATCACATGGGGCGTCAGCGTGTTACAAAACTAACTCATCTGCTATGCGATTGGTTGAGGAGCCTCGGGCTCATCGTTAAATCATTCCACGTCGAGGGCAACAGGTCAATACGTCGTTCTCCTGCCGCTGTCTAGCCAGATGCTCTCCGCTTGTGTGCAGCTGTTTGTGTTGAAAAAGACAAAATAACTTAAGAGATTTCACCAAAACTGTACAAACATTCTGAACTGAAAAATAAAAGATGTACAATGTTAAAGTGCTTCAGGCTATCAGCAGCTTTTCACGCAATTAGTCATGGATGAAATACTTTACGACACCTGGCAGAGCATCTGAGTGACTGAGCAGCCAATCAGTGACGAGACTGCATGCCATCAGGTCGCCAAAGAAATATGACATCATGAAAATGAATAAACAATAAAGAGAATCAGTCTCATCGCTCTCATCAACACCATTCTCTCAAACTCTCATCATCTGTTCAGATCAAGTTAGCGGCTGCTGTTGTTGGAGAATTTAGCAGCTAAAGAGCCAAAACATTCAATACGCTAACGTTGTATCTAAGTGGTTGTATGTGTTCAATTTAAAAAGTTTCAGCTGGGAAGTCAGGAAGCTTTTTGGGCTTCAAAACACCTCCGAGCAGTAATGAACAGTGCTCCGCCTCCAACACTGTGTCCAGAAATGAAACAGCCTTTAACAGACCGGATGTTGATAACACGTCATCACTTTGTGCGGCAGAATTTAACACTTTCCTCTGGGTCTTAAATTCAGATCAAAGACGAGCCGAGGTTATAAGTACCCAGGTCCACTACAGAGTCAACTGACCCGGTGTAAACACAGACTTTACACATTCCCAGTCCACATAAAAGCCCAATTCTTGCAGGTTTATTCTGGATATTTGTCCAGCCGAAGAGGAATATTAAATTAATATAAACAAGGAACGCCCAAGTTCACCTGTTGACCACTCACAGCACAACTAGGCTCCTGAATACAACCGGTGAAAGACTCACAAAAGGAGAGAATAGTGAGTTAATGAATGAGTTCTTCTCAACCGGTTCTTTTGTAGAAACACAAAGAACTGCACAGTATCTCGGTCAACAATTTTCACTGCAATCACACAACAATCTCACACATGTAGCTGCTCCACTGACACTGAGTGAAAGGAATGTGAAACTCTTCTCGGCTCCATGTTGCTTATTTAAAAATGTGCATTGTCTGCTGCAGAACGGAGGGTTGAAGGTCAAATCCAGCTCCATTTTGACTCCTGGGCCCAACATGTGTGAGGTATGCAAAGAGAACAAAAAGGAACCCGCATTCACCTGCATGACTGACATAAGGGGGGATACAGGTGACCCCTCGGTCAGACGGGGGAGCCTCTCGAGCTGTCAGGAGCGTTCAACTTTCTGAGCGGTGAGGAGGGCAAATCTGTCACTACACTCAGAAACTGTCAGTCGCAGTGACGCTTCAGGAGAGGGGAGCATCTGCAGGAATGTTGAAAATATTTCAGGGGGTTGCGTGTCTTCACAGGGGGAATCTTTCAGAGCGGGAGAGCTGTTGTCAGAAAGTACATATTTTACCCCACGAGGCCGTCTGCATGACCCCGACGCTTGTCACGCCTTTCGTCAACCGAGTCACGCACCGTTGCAAGACGCAAACTGATACGCCATCGGGGCTGCAGGCTGCTCTCATATCAGCCTCGCTCATCTATTGTACACGGATGAAAAGGGACATTTGGTCAGTCAGCGCGGCAGTTAAAGACAAATGGCAGCATAAATCTGCAGGAATATGAGGGCAGGTGGGGCTTTCAACGGATCTTTGTTTCTGTTCATACTGAATTAATGGGAAACTAAAAAACAGGACAAACAAGAATAATCAGAATGAGTGATTTAAGTGATTCACAGTAACTGCTTCAGGAGCAGAGCAACACACCCATCAATCACATGGAAATGAAAGTGTCAGAGTTCACCTGCAGGCTGGAAGACGTTACTGAGAGCTCTCAGCAGCTGCAGAGGACGAGTGGACAGGAAATCAGTCAAACAGAGAGACTGAGTGACGAGAAGCTCAGAACTGACTGATCCTCGTCTCTTTACAGGAAAACATCATCTATCAGGGCCTTCAAGTCTCGGCTTGAACTCACTTGAGTTCATTGTAAAATAATACAATGAACGGTTTCCTTTAAAGCTTCCACATGATGGTATAATGGTGCGGAAAGTGTTCAGTTTCATTGGATTCATGATATTCATCTACAAATAACTGTCAACTTAAAATTGATTCAGTTTTTCTCCTTTTTAGAACTTGATGGTATCAGGATATACAAGATTTTTGACCTCTGACCCCACTTGTAAAGATTAGAGCCAAAACGACACATGACACGACTGTTGTGTTTGGATAAAGTGAATAAAACAAGTGTGAAGGCTTGTTGTTGACTAGCAGCTCCCAACATACTGATACGAACTTCATACAGCAGAGGGCAGAATTTGTTCTGCTCATTCACTGGTGCTGATGATACAGACACAGATACAGATACAGAAAAAAGGTTGAACTGTATAAGTTTAGCAGCTGTATTCGGAGTTTATGTACTGGTGCTCAATATGTATTAGTAAATTTATCTCAGTGTGGTTGTAGACTGCAGTCTTTAGGAACTTGGACTGTGTTTCACTAGTTAATGGCGAGAGACAAGAAAGTCACAGTTTGCCCTCAAGCTTGTAAGGAAGCGTTTATTCGTGACCTACCGACACCAACATGGCCGTCACACGGTTTTATATCAACACAAAACATTTAACGTCTCCTTCACATCACATGTATTTGAGCTCACTTTCATGTCAGGAGGCGAGGAGGCCGAGACCACTTGTTTGAGACGCCACTTCAACATTTGTTCGTCAAACTGCTGGATGTTTTTTAATAAAGATATCAGGACATTTGTCAGCTGCGTTTGTGCCGACAGAACATGGAATTTTAGGCCCAATATAACCTTCACCTAACAACACAGAAGTGAACATTTAACCTAAAGAACGTAAAGTTTCAAGTTTCAACATATCAGTGGTTTGCAGAAATTGCATTCACTCTGGTG
Organism: Acanthopagrus latus; assembly: GCF_904848185.1. Lineage (NCBI taxonomy): Eukaryota > Metazoa > Chordata > Actinopteri > Spariformes > Sparidae > Acanthopagrus > Acanthopagrus latus. The sequence continues at coordinate 30,076,902 of NC_051055.1, forward strand.
ATTGGATCGACTGTCATGTTTTCACGGTCTTGTTCTCTGGAGTTAGTGGCAGAGAATCACGAAATATATAAATCTAAACAAAATATATACGTCTATTACAGGGAAACCAAAACGTCACAAACAATGACATGATATATTTCCTCTTCTAGTACCTGATGAAATTAAATGGGAACAAACTGAAGGTGTACAGAGGGGCTCTGGTACCAACAGGTCCAGTTGGGATTAAAAAAAACAAAGGCCTGCAGGTGCCAAGCTACTGACAGCAAGGATCTCTCTTCCCTGATGCAGGTAACCTCGATGAAACTAGAAAGAACAAAAACAGTAAATAAATCCCAGCAGGGTCTTGGTGGTCTGCAGTGTCATGGGCAGAACCAGAAATAAGAACAACTGTGTTCCCACCTCTTTTAAACCTTCACAGGAGGTTGTCGTCACATCCTGACTGGACGCCTCCAGCTGCTCTCACTCATTAATGAGTCTCCGCACCTGCGACAGGTGATCTGAATCCACTGCAATCAGTCTAGAGGGAGCCAGAGATCAGCACTGCACAATATGGGACTGATACAAGACTTTAATGACAAACTGTGACTTTCTGGGGATGAACAGTTGTATTGACCCAAACCTTGAAATGATAGCTAGATAGCTAGATAGATAGATAGATAGATAGATAGATAGATAGATAGATAGATAGATAGATAGACGGTTGGCCGTTTTCACCTCGAGGTGTTTGGGTGAATACTAATTGGAGAGTAAGACAGAGTCCCATTGATGACGGAGCACAATGGAGAAGCAACACAAGCACAAAAAAACAAGAAGAATCCCATTATTTCATCTTCTTTCCACATTGGACCGTGTTTGTGTGACCGCCGCCTGCTGTCACTGCGTGGAGACCGTGACTGTCACAATGCGGCCCTTGTGCCCGGGGGCCACGGCGGCAGAGGAAACCAGAGCTGACACAGCTTCCTCTCCCGCTGCCCCCCAGAGCCGTGTGGGCACTAACAAAGATGGCTGAATGCACACTATAGTCCTCTTTGGCATCGGCCCTCTGGGAAAGGTTAGAAAACACAGGAGGGCTTGTTGTCAGCGATGGCTCATCATCGTATTCACTGTACGCTACAATATGCTGTTTGACCGACGCAGCCAATATAGCAGCCAGGATGCTAATTCGACTTTCATATCAGTCAAATGTGGTTAAAAAAAACACATATCACATATAATTAGTTTGATAGAGTGTTTTTACTGAACAATTTCTTTTGCTACAGAAATTTATAAACACATTTCTGCTGCAGATTATTGAAACAGTGGAAAATGTTAATTCAAAAGGATTGGTGGCACCATCAAGCTAACAAGCAAGCTAAATAGCTAATGAACCAGAGCAGAAACCAGTAGTGAGCATGCAAGCTGGCAAGTGGTTTCATCCTCCCTCTCTTTTAACGGTGTATGTGGTTCTTTAAATGCATCCATGCTAGCTTAAACCAGGATACACAGCAGGTTACAGCATGTTAAAGTCTGAAATGTGTTTGGAGGACTGAAGATAATCCAAGTGACTGTATATCTGGTTAGTCTACTGGCTCACACGAGTGAAGAGCTGCCATGAAGTCACCCATTGGTTTGTGGACAACCATTTTGATGACCATCGCCTGGTGGTGCTGGATGTGAGTGACATGGAAACTCCTGGTTTGTGCTCAAACGTCACCAACCTTGAACATTCAACACTCACCTCTCTTGAACAGGAGGCAAACAATCGCCACTGTTGGTTTCACGTATTTCAAGCCTCATTTTGACATTATGGGCGTCGCCATCTTGGGGTTTTATCCAGTAAGAAATAATCATGTTTGGACGAGATGGTGGAGCGGAAGAGAATATCTTGATTGGATTTGAGATTACAGTAACTTGTCCATCAGAGTGTAGCCAAACCCAAAAGCATACCCTGCTTTAATGGCTGTTTTACTATAAATGGGACCTAAATTCACAAAATGAACATCATGCTGTGTTGAAGAAGACTTGAAACTAGTGATTGAGATCATAAACTTATGAGGAAAGTGTTGACGGATGTCATAAATTAAGTGAGAAGTAGGTTAATTTCATACAACCAGTGCTAACAAATAAAGGCCCTACCTAGGAAAGGACAATGATGGGAATTAGGACGGGAGTCAGGATATTTTAATTGTCTGTTCCAATGTGCAGCCAATTTGTCGCCTCAGTCTATATAACAGTAAGCAGAAAAATGTATTAAAAAACATAAAGCTTCAGGTTTTGGTGTCAAAGTCAGGGTCAGATCTTTAAGATGCAGGTACAGGATGGATTCAGGCCTCTGACAAAAAGTCTAACAGGTTTAAAACCTTTCAGCAATTGGAAGCGGTGCAGTTGTTTTCTACATCATCAATTTTACAGGTAAATTTAGTTCAATACCCACAAGGAGTAAAATTACAATTACTTTGCCTCACAAAGATGAAATCAATAGCAAACAGTGAACAAAGAGAGCATGTCAGAGCTTCATATGGTCATCAACATCTGGAGCGGAGAGGACAACAATCCTGTTTACACACTGTTGACAACAGACTGGACCAGATGACCGGAGAGAGGAGAGAGGAGAGAGGGAAGAGGGAAGAGAGGAGAGAGGAGAGAGGACAGAGGGAAGAGAAGAGAGAGGAGAGGGGAGAGAGGAGAGAGGAGAGAGGACAGAGGGAAGAGAAGAGAGAGGAGAGGGGAGAGAGGAGAGAGGACAGAGGGAAGAGGGAAGAGAGGAGAGAGGAGAGAGGACAGAGGGAAGAGGGAAGAGAGGAGAGAGGAGAGAGGACAGAGGAGAGAGAAGAGAGAGAGGAGAGAGGAGAGGGGAGAGAGGAGAGGGGAGAGAGGAGAGAGGACAGAGGGAAGAGAAGAGAGAGAGGAGAGGTGAGAGGGGAGAGAGGGGAGGGGAGAGAGTACAGAGGAGAGAGGACAGAGGGAAGAGGGGAGAGAGGAGAGAGGAGAGAGGAGAGAGGAGAGGGGAGAGAGGAGAGAGAGGAGAGAGGAGAGAGGAGAGGGGAGAGGGGAGAGGGGGAGAGGGGGAGGTGAGGGTGAGACCGATGAACTGACAGCTCAACATTCAGGGCTCAGCCAGACGACCAAACGGATTAACAGGCGCGTCGACTTCCTGAAGTTATGTAGTACGTAAGATTTCAGACGCTTTGAAATCACCGTCGTCATGTGGGACGTCGCAGGAGGATGACCGGACACCTGAATCTTCTAAACTTTACAGGTTTGAACTCTTGTTTTTCGTCTTTGTTCTGTCGCTGATTAGTGTGAAGAAGACTGAATCTGTTTTCTCATGAACTGTAGGCGCTGGAAGAGCGACTTCCTCCATAATGAACTGTGTGGTGATACTTCTCTTAACATCAAGCTGCCTCACCTGGTCATCAGCTATGTATACCCCCAGCAGAGCAGGTAGGGTAATGAGGGATTTTACCTTAAATATGAGGGTTTTTTCAAGTTCACATAGAGTCAAAATCAATGTTAAAATATGTCATCACAAAAAAGTTGTGTTTTTGGGGACTGGGCCTCAGATTACCCTAGAAAAACCCAATTTTATTCTCTGATTCTACTGAAACGTGATCACATTTTATGGAGAAAACATCTTCTGTTTTTTCCCTCCGAGGTCCTTTGGCTGCTGGATGGATAGCTTTAGTTGTTGTTAAAGTAGCTACTAACTGCCGTTAACCAGCATCCTCCCAGTGAACAGCAATGGACTGGGGCTGTGTGCAGCCTCCTAGAATGACAGAGGCGATTTACAGGACTAAGGTGATTTATGGAGTATACTGGTGGACAGATACCGGTATTTGGCCACCACGTTCATCCCTGTGAAAGCTGCTCAGTGGAGCAGGAAGCAGAAAAAGTTTGACTATATAATAGTACAAAAAATAAATACCTGGATTTTTTGCATATTCATAAAGACTTCCACTGGCTTTTCCCCCTAATTTTATCAGATTAAATGCACCAAGTTCTTTTTGTGTGGGTTTTGACAAAAAAAAACCTCTACCTACCATTTCACAGACACTTATGGGAGAAGGTCATTTTGGGCTCCAGTGCATCACATGGTGTTGCAATGACACCGTTTGGCCACTTTGTCAAATTGGCCTTAACTTCGGGGATCGTCGTGGTGGCTGTTGACATCTAGCAAGCCTGGTTAGTGGTGTTATTTGACACATGAACCCTGGGATGTCAGAAGCCAACAGTGGCAATAAAACTACCAATGTACTGTACTGTCAAAAAATTGGTCTTTTCAAAGAGAGAGTTCCACTAGTGGCTGGCGAGGAGGGAAATGTACCTTCAGGTCTATTGGCCACTGCTAACAGCAACCAATATGCCCAACGAGTCCGTCACCAGCTGCCTGAATCTCCGGTAGACGTTTTGCAGGGAACTTAATTTAAAATATTTTTTGGTATTCACTGTAACTCGTCTCTAAATTTCTACATATGTGTTTGTATATAGATTGTTTTTAAATATCTGTTTGGATTAAATCTATCTGTTTGGAAAAATTGATGCCACCTAGCGGATCCTCTTTCATCAGCAGCACCCAAGAAGCTAAAGTACCTCCTCGAGCCGCTGGTGTACGCCGAGGTCGTTGGCCGAAGGGGAGATAACGTCACCTTGCCGTGCATCCTGAGAACCAAACCCAGCCATTACAAAGTGAAATGGACTAAGCTGGAGCCGGGGCACGTCGGGCCCGAGAACATTATCATGATATCAAACGCACAAGCCTGCAAGCCGTACGGACATCTCGGACACCGGGCTTCTCTCCGGAAAGCTCACGCCATGGACGCCTCCCTGCAGCTCAGCCATCTGGAGCTGGAAGACAGCGGCACGTATCGCTGCGAGCTCATCAATGGCATCGAGGACGAGAACGTCGTCATTTCTTTGAGGATAGAAGGTAACAAGAAGCTATTTGTCTTTTCAAAATGCTGATCTGAAGGACTTTCAAGGGCACATACTGAATCAACCAGTACAATCTGTATTTGAAATGTTCCCGCTCCTCGGTAGGGATGATGACTTATAGCTATGGTCAAACAAGTGTAAAAACAAAAACACTGACAAGTGGTTTCCATTTCCAGGTGTAGTGTTCCCGTATCAGAGTAAAAATGGCCGCTACAAATACACTTTCCATGAGGCTAAAGAAGTTTGTGCCCAGCAAGATGGCACATTAGCCTCATACAGCCAACTGTTCAGAGGTACCGCATGTCTAAAGAGTCATCAGCAATATGTTGCCTGCAGCTGTTTCACCTCTCTTAAATCGGCCTGTGTCCTCCTGCAGCGTGGACGGAGGGTCTGGACTGGTGTAACGCCGGCTGGCTCCGCGACGGGACCGTTCATTACCCCATCATTCACCCTCGACCGGCCTGTGGAGGAGAGATGCTCTCCGGCATCCGCAGTTACGGACCAAAAGACAAGAATCACGATCGGTTTGACGCTTTCTGCTTCACCTCCAAGACGTCAGGTAAGCTTTGAGGGACTCGGCTCAGATCAGCATTTCGTCTGGTTTCCTGACAGAAAGCTAGAAGTAAACTGGAGTTTTTCCAAGGCAGAGTAGCTCTTGATTATAAAATAAATAACTGTGCAAGATGCAAAATTCACAGGCAGGCAGGTTGAAGTCCACAGATTGAAAGTGCTGGCAGCAAAAAAGGCAGCAAGGAAAATCCAAGAAAAGAAAGAGTAATACGATAATGGAGGAAAAAACCATAACCATGAAAAAAATCAGGAACATACAATGACTTGTGATTAACTAATGAAACCGTGGTGAGCAGGACAAGGGCACAAATACACAAGTAATATATGAGATCAAATCTACAAAGTAAACAGGAAATGACAAACAAAATGCCCAAGCATGACATTAAAACGAACAAAAATGAAAATAAGAAATGTAAATGTCCAGAAAAAAAATATTTTATCTTTGTCTCATTAGCCAGTTAAAGTAAGAGATGCATAAAGAAATATTCGTCTCAGATTTGGAGCACAAATTTAATAAAATCTGTGTTAAGCTGGTAACAAACTACAGCTCCAGACAAATGCAGGAGAATTCTGATGTGGGATCTTGGTCCTTCATGAAACACAGCCGAGATTATCAGGTAAGTCATCAGAGCTGCCCAGATAAATATCAAATGTTTTGGATATTTACAACTTAAAATCTGGACAATGATATCAGTATTTCCCAAAGAAGGAGCCGCTGACATCTGTCAACATACTACCATCATTTTCTTGGGTTTTCCAACGGAGCAGCACCGTTCAGTGATGTGTGAAGAGAAGATGTTGTTTATTTCACAGTTCTTTTGAAGTGTTTCACTGAATGTCAACTCTGTGGTAACAAAACCGACCTTCAGTCCTGAGAGTGGGACTGATGGTAGGCTGACAGAGGACAATAACATCTGTTGGTGAGGCGTGATGAGAAAGTTCCTCAGTGGGAAAAATACTTGGCCAGTGTCTGTTTCCACTGCAGCCGGAGAAATGTGACAAACTAGATCTAGATGTTTGTTTCCGCAGGCTCCATCTCCTACATACCAGGGTCTTTTTCCTTCGACCAGGCGGTACGCGCATGCAGACGTCAGGGAGCCGAGTTGGCGTTGGTCGGCCATCTTTACTCCGCCTGGCGTTTCCAGAAATACGACCAGTGTGACGGCGGGTGGCTGAGAGACGGCAGCGTGCGGTTTCCTATCAGCAACCCCAGGGAGCGCTGCGGAGGCATCCCCGAGGCGGGGGTGCGCTCGTTTGGGTTCCCAAACAAGACGACGCATCTCTACGGGGCTTACTGCTACAGGTAGCCCAGAACGGAAACAAACAAAAGAACAGATGCACTTCTTATGTCAGTGTCTCGACAGAGATGTGAGTCCAGGCCCAGAATTCATGACCGTGTTTACTACAGCTTGATCCATCAACGAGCAGGAAAACCTCAGATCTGAAGCTACAGCAATGACAGACAGATTAATTATAAGGTTATATTCAATCTTTTCAAATTGAATCAGTCATTCAGAGAGAGCTTTTATTGAAAACAGGGACTTTTGAGTCTACTGTAAAGTTAAAAGGCTCCAATTTCTTGTAACTTGGTGGAGAGAAAAAATGCTCAGAACTACTTTAGATTGCAGATAAAAACCTTTTTTACAGTCAAAACTGAATGTTTGGGTTGTTTTCAGCTACCAACATCACATGGTGCTGTGGCCGCTGAACCACTTGCTGTGTCTCAGTTCAGGTCTGCATTGTTTGGAGGAGCATTTAAAGGCCAATTACGTCACAACGCCACGTGAAGGCTCTCCCAGTCTGAAGGCTCCTCCAGATGCTCCTTCTTCTCCCTGTTTCTGGAGGATGCACCGCTACGATCCTTCACATATCCCGAGATTCTTTGCGCGCCCGAAAAAGAAGAAAGAAAGTGAGAAACTGGCGACATCGGGTGGCGTAGATCATCACTTTCGCAGGCCTGGGCTGCAGGATTCCTGACATAAGGGTAAAGCATCTGGTTGACACGGTTAACAAGGTCTCTGAAGGACTCGCCTTCAAAGGATGCAGACCCTGAACTGAGACACAGCATCTGTCTTCAATCCCTCATTCAGGATCTTTAAATTGAAGTGGAAACAGACAACTTTTCCCTCTCAGCGTTTCTGATTGGTGTTATTTTTGCGATACACTGAGATGTTTGTTTCGTTTGCTCTCTGCTTCTCTGGTTCCTCCTGGTTTTGTTTTCTGGCTGCTAGCGTTAACTAGCAGTAGCATTAGGAACTTGTCTCCCGCCACCAGCACAGCTACAAACCAAAAAGAAACACCGATCTCAGTGCTGTCATCAACACCCAGCTGTGTTGGTAAGTAGACAGGATTTGTTACTAACTGTATGTGGGTTTTGAACCTCTCGAGTCCTGGAGGTGTCTGGGGAGCAAACTTTGATATTCATCGACTGAACACAAGTCAGCTGGCTTTTCATTTCCTCTGTTTCTATCTGGGAACTTGGGAGAAAATGGCAGAGTTGACATCACGTGATGCTGAAACACGGCGGACGAAGCTAAATGTTGGGTTATAGTCATTTGTCTTTGTGCTTCGTGTCAAATACTGGAAACCACTTTCAACTGCGTGTGAGTGATTACATGAACAGTTTGAGGAACAACTTTGCGACTCTGGAAATGAGAGTAATCCTCGCAGGCTGTGGTTGTGAAGCATTTTTCATTAGCAGTGTCGAGTTCGAGTTATTCTATTTGTTCCATGGTTACCTGAGGATGGTGACCGGGGAAAACAAAGCCTCTTCCTGTTTTGTTTGCACGATGACCTTGAATCCAGCCGTCATTTTTCTGTGAAAAATGCAGCGCGGTGTCGCCTGAACAGCACAGGAGAACCAATCTACAGCCATTACACTCACTGTGCAATCAATATTCACTTCAGAATGATAAGTTGTCTATTTCCACTTTAATAATCATGTCCAGAAGAAGTTGTCGGCCAATAAAACAGAATGTTAACTGATGTTTTTAATGACACAATCATCTGATTTAACCTGTAACGGTTCTGCGTCTGGTTTACTGACTGAACGGCTTCCTGCAGCTCATCTGAAGAAGACACAAATAACACTGCTGCTTACTTTCACAATGAACTGGTTTATGTGTGAATTAATTACATGTAACTCAATAAAATGATGTCCAACATGTCATTTATTATGTCAGCTGTGTGTCTGATTTGAATCTTCATTACTTTGACGACCGCTTGTTGGGAACATTTGGCCTCTTAAAGACACTTTGAACCAGAAATCAATAAGAAACTGAATCGGTGATAATCAAAGATCTTATCTGGAGTTGAGAAGTTTGGGGATAAATATTTCAAACTGCTTAAATCTGCCAGAAAGTGCCAAAAAACAACCCAAAGTCAAGTGCAGTGTATCTGAACCGACACTGTTCTGTTGAATCAGAGTCAAACGATCAAGATAAATATTACAAATTATGTTTTTTATAAACATTTTAATGTGTTATTTATACAGTTAAATCAACAGGCGACATGTAACAACAGTAAAAATCTCAGACTACATTAAAAAAATTACATTTTTATTTCTCCTTCTCCATTTCTACGACATTATTTCTACACTTATCAGAACGTGTTTATTAGAGAAACGATTAACAACAGCTGCTTCGTTACTGTCGTGTCTATTATCATACAGAACGTCTTTAATCACTACAAAAGATACAGATTTGTTTTTTTCCTCACTGACCCCCCAACACCAAGAAACTGCAAGAATCACTTGTATGCTAACACACCTACAGATACAGTACAGCTTTAATATTAGCAAACCAAACAACAAAGTCTCAGAGACACCTGAATGAGAAGCACCAGAGGACGAGCAGAGAAGCTGAATCTGCAACTCTTTAAAGGAAAAAAGATGTCGTGTGTGCACAGAGGTGGTCCAGAGGTTCTGGTTTGTCGGGTTCTGGTTTTATTCCCTCGTTAGTAAAAAGAGCTGAAGGTTTCTGTGACACAGAGGTTGAGTTTTCTGGACGTGTGAGTTTTGTTTTAGACAACATTAATTTACCACGACGTTAAAGCTGCGCTTACAAAATATAAAGAATATTCTGCTAACAACAGAAACACACAGCGGCACTGGTTCCGTCTGATTGGCCAGATTAACTTCAGGTGTGATCGCTGGCAGGAGTCTCCACATACAGGTGAGTAATCAGACTGATCAGCTCGTCCTGACCTTAGATTAAAACAATTTTTTTTTGTATTTGGTACTTTTCTGATATTTAACACATAAATATGCAAATTGGACTGTTTGATTAAACATGTTCTCATTTGCATGAATGTCCAGAACAGGAATCTGAACCAAAAATGTGGATTTTGCACATTTTCTTTGCATGTTTTCCTCATTCTTCACACTTTGTGCAGGAATGATGCAACATTGCATTTTATAAGTGCTTTTACATGATGAACGCGTGTTTTTTAAGTGTGCAGCCTGCAGGAAATGTGTGTGTCAGATCTTAACAGGGACACAAATCCCTTCCACTGAAGGAATCCTCCAGAATTTAAGTACAGCAGGTTTGTAGCCGGTGAACTGCAAACTGTCGTGAACACAAAATGTTTGTCACACATGTTAGAATGCAGCGTGTTCGCGACTCGAGCGGTCAAATTCATAAATTCAACGTTGTCAAACAGGTTTGATTAGTTACAAACTGGTGGTCGATTATGAGACTAAAGCACATCACAGGTTACTGCTGGTTACAGTCAGTGAGGAGAATAAGTGGTGCCGTAAATCTTATTTTAAAATATTTCTGGTTCACATCACATCAGCTATTTAATTTGGTTTATGTCGGGCAACACAGACTGATACGTTTACGTGATTAAATCGTACTTGGAAATAAGAAAACTGAGGGTTCGTGTGCATTTTGTAAATCAGATTCCAGGTTTTTTATCGTCACATTAAAATATGTTGTTCCACGTTGAAGTCAGAAAGATAAGCGAGGATCCTACAAACCGACCCGAGAACACAAACAGTAAACTCTTTTAATCAGAAGAGTGAAGATGTTAAAGGCTGTTTGTTGTTGTGTCCGTGTGGAGGATCTGCTCTTATCTTGTGTTTCAGAGGAAAGTTATTTTCAGAGTCATTTCTTTTCCAGAGATATCTCAGCATCAAGAAACCTCCAGGTTTGGTTTGGATTTAGCTTCAACTCAGATTCACCTAAAGCTTCCATAACTTCACTGCCATGTATCACGATGACTTTAATATGAAATATTAGACTTTAAAACATTTGAACTTACTGCAGAAGAACTGGGCTGAAAGGTCTGTTTGAGTCACAGGAAAAAGGGGAGAAAGAGGAGGTGGGGAAAAAAAAAAGGCATGATGGCTTCAGACGCTCCACTTAATGTCCCAGAACAGAGGAGCTGCTTTCTCTGTGGCCGTGACCTTGACCTCCATGACGTCCATGACCGCCTCGCGCTGGTGAGGACGTGAGGTCACCGGGTCTTCTTCCATTGGATGGGCTGGAGGAGGGAGACACAGAGAAAAGTAGGGAAGTGAGTTTAATTCAGGACACAAAACTGGGCTGATCTCTGTCCTCATTGATCGCAAACGCAGGCTGTCAAGCGAGCGAGTCGACCGATCAGGTGTCGTCTAAAACCAGTGACGTAGCTCCCTTCAGAGAGTATTCAGTGCTTGTGTTCGGGTGCAGGGTCTTAGTTAACACACTTACTCGGCATGCAGGTGATCAGAGGCTCCTCCCACTGGCCACCTGGCTGGCATTTGATCACAGGATTCAGTTTCTGCACAAACCCGTCCTCACAGTAGTACCGGACCTTCGTGTTGGTCTCATAGCGCATCCGCTTCTTCCCAAACACCTTGGCGAAGGGAACCTTGGGGGGCTCGCCACAGGACGCTGTTAGATGAAGGAAGAAAATGGAGAGACGTGAAGTTTCCTCCTGACTCTGAGAGAATAAAGTGAAGCGGTGCAGTTTAAAATGAACTGAACTCACAGATGCCCTTCTTGCAGGTGTAGGACAGGTGGTAGTTGCAGGGCACGTCGCTCCAGTGGCCGCCGTCGTGCCACACCATCACCGCGCAGTCCTCGCCGGACAGGAAGTAGCTGTCGGGCTGACCCGTGTACCAGTTCTCATAGAGCTGACGGAGAGCAGAGAGGAGCTGCTGATAGTTTCCATCTTAGACGATCACAGGACGCATTTCAAAGAGTTCAATCTGCAGCAGGTCGACGCACACAAACTCAAATTTAATCTCACCAGCGGGTTCCCGTCCGACCAGCGGAAGTCTCCCTCAATGGTTCTGTCATTCAGTCCGATCCACTGATATTCTCTGTATTTGTCTGACGATGAGAATGTGTGAGGAGAGAAAATAAGAGAGGAAGGAAATTACATTTCTTTGTTGATTCTGTGGACAAAGGAGGTTTGAGCAACACCGCCTGCTGTCACAAAGATCAACTAAAAGCAACTAAACGAAAGAAGCAAGTTATTTCTGAGACAGTTCTTCCTTTTTCTAAACACAGCAAGATGCAAAAGGTGACCAACCTGAAGACCAGGGTTCAAAACCTAAGATCAAATATTTGAGACCAGCTGAGATTACTGTAAAACACAGCTGGATGTTGTACACTGGAGTGAGGTGATAAAAATCCCTGATTATGTAAAGGCGACTTCTTTCCCACCTCACCTATCAGTAACCGTCTATAGGCTCCATGGAAACTGCCCTCAGAGTCAAAAAACAGCCGGCAGAGGAATGTCAGATAACGATCGCGTCGCCTCGCTTTCTCTAGGAACAAAACCAGACTGAATGAGAGGGAGGACATGAAACGATCCTTGTTGTGTCTCGTCTGGATGTTTTGCTTTAAAACAAACTCATCAAACTCTGGGGTTTCCAAGAGTCGGAATTTGGAGGAATGTTGAGAGGAAAGATGTCAGGTTTGATATCTGCGGCAGGAAATGTGTCTGCAAACATCTGAGAGAGGAAGACGGCCGCCTGCTCACACCGTCTCAGCGATTATATAAAGGAGTGGACGGAGCCGCTGCAGCGTCTCTAACGGCCAGCAGGAGGCGCCACTGGTCGCATTGAGCCTCAGTTTTCCTAACATCACCTTTTCCTTCCTAACGTGTGAGGAAGTGAGGAAGCAATTCTATCGCTCCTGGTTTGAGGTTTTTGACAATAAATCTTGAAGATCGTCACCAAACAATGAATTTTGAAACGTCTGAAGCATCTCTGACAAAAACAATAAACATGGTTCGTTGTTGTGTGGAGCCAATGTTTTGGAACTGGTTTCCAATCACACGGTGTGTATTATAAATCCCAGAGATCTGAACCAAACGCCTACAGTTCTGTTGCATGAATCACAAAATCCAAAGTGCTGCATAAACTCACTTGCTAACAAGCTAATTCCTGTATCCTGGGCGCCAATAAATCACATCTCACTCATGAAATCAGATTTTTCACCAGAGCATCGTTCTTCATGCGGTACCGTTGATGTAGTCCTGCTCCTCGGGGGTCATGACGGACAGAAGATGTCCTCCACACATGCGACAGTGCTGCTCGGCCGCCTCCCAGCTCTGCCTCTTGGTGAAGTGACGATAACAGAAGCCCTGAAACTTCTCCCAGCCGGGCTCACAGGCCTCCAGGTCTGAACGGGACGGAGTCGCAAAGACAATGTGAATGATTGAAAGTCTTTCAGTGTTCATGTCTCTGTGTTTATCAGTTTTCTACCTGTCTGGCACAAGTCTCCTCCGTAACCCGGCAAACACAGACACCTCGTCGATTCACCGTCGACACAAGTGCCTCCGTTCAGACACGGATTCTCCAGGCAGGCGTCTGCACACGTGAAGACAGTTTTTATAGTTTCCAGCATCAGTTATTCATACAAAAATAACAAAGACAGCCAATAACCAACTTGGTAACATTTACATATCAGGTACTGTGGACAAAAAGCTTTAATGTAAGTTTTGTTTTCACCCCCAAATTTGTTTTTTTTTTAACAAAAATATTTGATTAATTTTATTTCAGAGGTCCTCAAAACATCAAAAACGTTTTTACTGACTGATTTACATCCATATTTAGTTATCAACTTTCTTCCTAATTACTTCATATGAGTCATTTCTGTCTATGTATTAATTTGTACTTATTAAAAATCCCCCTTTTTTTAGACAAAAGGATCAAATTCCATTTGTTTATATTTGTTTGCAGGATGGAGGCGACATGAAAACACCAGCAGAGGGCGCCGTTACATCAGCTGTGACACTGACTGACTGACTGCAGTGTAATAAATGACAGTTTGGTTTCAGAAATAAATAACAGAGAAATATTTTTTGTTTTTAAATCATGTCATTTATACAAATATACAGGGTTAGACTTCCTGCAGGGAAAAATGAAGAAAGGACAAACATCATATTTAATGCTTTTACATCAAAGCGAACATTTTAATAAAAATAACTTTTTATTAGATCTGTGTATGTTAAATGTTGCTTTAAGTGGCAAAACGCAAAGTATCTGATATTACATGTACTTAAGTATCAAAACTACAAGTAAAAGTATAAATAAGTATATTTATATATATGTTTATATTGTTTTCTACAGGCCGACTGATCATCAGATCTGATTTTCAGTATTTTTTGTGATATTTGGAATCGTTGTTTTGTTTTTTTAATTGTAATTGTCAATAAAATACATTAATTAAAGATATTACTTCTGCTCTGAAGTTATCAATTAAACTAAGTGCAGAAAAAAGTACAATAAGCTGCAGAAATCATCATCAACCATCACCGGTTTTAAAATATATCAACACAGCTCCACTTTGTAACTTTGATTCAGTAAAATGTAAAAAACATTTTCGGTTGTTGTGATCTGAGACGTTTCCATGGTCGTATTATCGAACAGTGTAATAAAGAATAACTAAACTTCTTATGTAACTCAGTCAGGAGTTTTCTGTGTTACTCCCTGAGGATTAATTAAATATGGGAAGCTAATCTCTCTGTTTTGTGCCGAGTCAGCTGGAGAAGCTAAATTGCAGCGTCCAGTAAATCTCTGTCCTGATTGGGCAGTTTTTTTTTCAGAGACGGGCCGTCCCAAGTGAACGATAAAGCAGCTTCACACCAGCTGCTGTTTCAGAGCTTTGACTTGATTCACAGGTACCTGACAGGCCTCCTTGTCTTACAGCAGACACTTTGGCTGCAGGCAGGGCGGCGGCCATGGCGGTCTGCTCCTCGCCGCCTCTCTGGACCGACTCTGGGAACGCCGTGGGAGCGCCGTGGGTCGGACTGGAGGTTTCCTCCTCGTCCGGACGCCACGTGCACATTTTGACCGAAGGCTCGTCCGTGCTGGTCTCCCCCTCTCCTCCCTCTGATCCGTGTTCTGTCGACACATCAGGTCATGTTCACACCAGACTCCATTGACAAAACCAGTAATTTAATAATAACTAGTAATAACTTAGTAATAACTGTAAACGCCAAAACCATCTCTGTTCATCCTTTAACTCTTCCAGCAGACGCCAACTCTGGTTTGGTGGAAATAAATCTTCAGTTCACCAAATCAGCTGACAAATAATACTCAGGTCTACTCATCGCCTTTCCCAGCTGTACATTAGAAACATAAACCTGAAATCCATGTTCTGTAATTATTAGCTTGCAAGAAACCCTGCGAACACTAGCCAACCAAAACATCAAGTGAAATATGCTTAAAGAAGTCACGAAATCCAAATCTAAACTCTGAATTTTAATATTTACAATATTAATGAGGTAATAATACAAACTTTATGCCATAAGTGAATAAACAAGCTGTTCTCAGAGGAGAATAAGGTCCCAGAACACTGTATGAAAGGTGGCAGGGTCCGCCACATATAAACAAAGAAAAACTCCTTTAAGGTCAGTTTGTTTATTCATGTCATGAAAACAAAGAGAATTTAATTATTTAGTTTGTTTCAGTCAGTGAACATCTTTCTCACCTAAACTACAGACTGCTCCTTTAGGTTAGCTAAAGTTTGAACTTTTCCAATGTCGTGTGAGTGTTTTAAGTTTTCTCACCGTCGACGCTGCTGCTGGTGATCTCAGTCACGACCTCACGCTGTTTAGTGGCGTCATCGGACTCCTTGGTGACGGGAGGCTCGGCGCTGTATTCCCGATCGGAGCGGGACTCCTGCGGTGCCGAGGACGAGGGTTCTGGTTCCCAGCCGGGCGTGAGGGTCAGATGAGGGATCAGGGTGATTTTTACCTCAGATTCAGGAGGCGTATCAGTGCCGGCCTCGCCGTCAGCTCCCTCAGAGGAAGTGCGGTCCGTTGAAAGTGTAGTCAGCAGGAGTCCTTGTCTCACCTCTGGACTTTCTCCAGATGACTCACCTGATCCCTCTCTGCCATCTTGTTCCCTCTCCTCAGGATCACCGTCTGTGATATTTTGGGTGGTGCTGAGGAATACTTCAGGGCTTTCTCCCAATCCCTCCTGCTCCTGTTTGTCCTGGATGTCCTCCACAGGTCCGGCCTCAGATGAAGCATTGCTTTCGGGTATGAAGGTTATAATCTCTGGGGAGCTGGCCTCCACCTCCACTGAGGGGGGAGACAGAGTTACAGAGGATGTCAACAAAGTGACTGGATCACTGTTGAGAACACCGGAGTCGTCTGCAACCGTGAAGACCTCTGCTGATGTTTCTGCAGGATGGATGTGTCCGCTGTGTTCTGGTTCTGCCTCCTCCTCTGAGGTGCTGTGGGGCTCCTCATCTTCGTGATCAGCCGGCGTGGACGACTCCACGGTTACACCAAGGTGCTCCGGAGTCGGATCATAAGCTGTTAAAAGAAGATGATCTGGAATTAATGTTAACAGTAACTACAGCAGGAGTCTCTGCACCTGAGGAATAAAACTGACTGATCACTGCGTTCTTACCTGGATCAGACGCAGAGATGTTGGTACCAACCGAACTCTGTGTGACGGCCTCCTGTGTTTCCTCCTCACCCTCCTCTCCAGACTCGTCTTCTGTTGGGTGGATCTCAGGCGTGCTGTTGTCAAAAGACAGCGACGGCGTGGTGGAGCGAACATCTGTTTCCTCGGTGTGGAGCGCAGTAGTCAGCTCCTCGGCGGCGGCGGCGCTGGAATCTTCAGGCTGTCCGGAAACATCGTAAGAGGTGCTCGAGTTGACGAGCTCGGCTTCGGAGGCGTGTTCCAGCTGGACCTCTGGAGTGTGGTCCTCTTGTGAGACGGGAAGGTCGCCCTCCCGAGGAACATCTGGAGAGCTGCTGAGGAGCTCGTTCGAGTCGGGTCCAGATGTTGTGCACAGACACGGTGTGTCCACGCTGTCAGTCGCAGAGATGTGATGCTCCGAAGTGTCTCCGCTCTCTGTTGACGTTGTTGCGTCAGTTGTGGGTGAAGTGGCGTCTTCACCGACAGATACTACAGCAGCAGCACCAGGAGAAGCTGTCGGAGGTACATGAAACTCTTCGTGTTCTGTGTGGGGGTTCTCTTCGGGTTCTGTGTGGGGGTTCTCTTCGGGTTCTGTGTGGGGGTTCTCTTCATGTTCTGTGTGGGGGTTCTCTTCGTGTTCTGTGTGGGGGTTCTCTTCATGTTCTGTGTGGGGGTTCTCTTCGTGTTCTGTGTGGGGGTTCTCTTCGGGTTCTGTGTGGGGGTTCTCTTCGGGTTCTGTGTGGGGGTTCTCTTCGTGTTCTGTGTGGGGGTTCTCTTCGGGTTCTGTGTGGGGGTTCTCTTCGGGTTCTGTGTGGGGGTTCTCTTCAGGGGCTGGCTGGTAGGACTCTGGGTAGCTGGCCTTCTCTATAACCTCCACGATGTCCTCTGTGGACTCAGACGGAGGAGTGACGGACTGATGAAGGTCCACCGTCTCCAGCGTCTCCTCATCGTGACCCAGTGTTGGGGACTGAGCCTCCACAGGGCCCAGCTTCACAGGGTTGGCCGTCTGGGCCTGTTGGACCTCTTCGACCCACTTTGCCGTCACCTCGCTCCGGCTGAACTCCTCCTCTGCAGGATTAGTTAAGAAAATGTCCTGGCCAATGTCCTCCGGCTCGGTGGCAAGAAATTCCTGAGGGGATTCTGTGTAAGGTCCGTTATCACCTGGAATAAACAGCAGAACATGTCATTTTTACTATCCAGGGTTCTGATTGGACTTTCCCAGCACTGTTAACATCTCAGGACACCAACCACTGCCTCAGCATCTGGACAGGATCGCGGGTGAAGTCTTACTTTTGAAGCAGTAGACGTCATGTCGAGTGTGCACCTCGGGGAAGCCCGTCTGGTTGCTGTAGCGGTACACGGTTCTGACTCCAGGTTCGCCGCCTCCGCAGCGCTCTCTGGGGGTGACGATGGGGTAGCGCACGCTCCCGTCCGCCAGCCAACCAGGACTGCAGTGGTTCAGTCCGTCGTTCCAGGCGGCGTACAGCTGAGCGGTGGTGGTCAGCTCGGCGCCGTGACTCAGACAGTAAGCCTTGGCTTCCCAGAAGGTGAAGCGCTGGGGGGCGGAGCCATGGAACACCTCACCTTTACAGAAAGAGACAGGTGTCAAGATTTATAGATTTTTGTTTTGTTTCGTACCAGTCTCTGGTTCTGCTGTATTGATTGTCATGTTTCTGTCAATTCTGTATTCTGCTCGTCTCACCCTCGATGTTCTCCACGTAGCAGTACACGTCGTACAGCTCATCCGGCTCCAGCAGTCCGTAGTTCCTGACTCCTGGCAGTCCGTCCATGTCCCCGAAACATCCCTCTCTGGGCATCTGAATTGGATATCTGTGGAGGGAAATATCACACAGCGCTGAAACACTGAGCACCTCTTCTCCTGGTAATGGCAGCACTCCAAACATCGCACTCGTTTGAGCTCTTTCTGTTTGGTTTCACAGCCGCCGAGTGCCTCTCAGCCTCTCGACGGTCGCCGTGTTCTGATGTGCAGATGTAGAGAGCTTATCGAATGTGAGCGGAGCTGAGTGGTCCACTATCAGCCCCATTAGAACCGGACGCGCCCCTCAGCCGCCCTCAGCCGCGTGGACGGCAGCATGTCGGCGTGGCAGCTTTAATGTTGTTGTGTTTGTTGATTTGGACTGAAGCCAAATGCACACTGAGCGTCTGAGTGCTGGAAATCATAAAAACAAACGCAGACTTTCAGAGCTGAGAGGCCACTTGATCCAGAGCTGAGTGACGGGTGCTGTTTGACATTGGACCGTGTTCTGCCAGGTGCTCACCTCACCGAGCGGTCGGAGAGCCAGCCGGCGTCACACTGCTCGTATCCGCTGTTGTAGGCGGCCAGAAGTTGCTCTGGAGTGGCAATCTGAGCCCCGATGTCCTCGCAGGCCTCTCTGGCCTGCTCGAAGGTGAAGGCGTAGCGGCTGGATGCATCACGGTAATGGAACACCACCCCTGTAAAACGACAACAGCTTTATTTATGAATTCCGGGTCCTGTCAGACAGCAGTAGAGGCAGAGCGGCACAGAGACGAAGAGTCAGAATTATTTCATGAGCATTTTTGGGGAGTTGCAGCTCTCCTGATGAAGCTGGTGGGAAATCAGAGCTTTTCCAGATCAAGTTCACAGGATTTATCTGAAACACAAAATGTCATCTGAGACAAGATAGAAGCAGCAATGAAACATCAGAGTCATTGGTACTTCAAATATGTAATATAGTTAAAATTAAAACAGTGAAACAGTTTCGTAGCAACTGAAGTAGCTCGAGACTTGTTTTAAAAAGAAAAAACAAACAAGAAATAAGTATAATACTCCAAAACTCAATTAAAACGTTGCCGAATTAACTTTCATCACTTCCTGTTAGCAGTGAACATGTGGATGTACAGACATCTGTCACTGGATCACTGTGATATGGAAGAACATTTAAAAACATGGTATTTCTAAGGCAGGTTCTGCACATGTAAGAAGCGTGAACATCATCCTCTCCTTCCTCCAAGCTGCGTGAAGTCACTGCAATCAATTAAATATTTTAAAAAAAACATCACTTTTCATCTGATTACGATCATGTGGGACGAATGTATGGAGACGTATGAGAAGCATCATCTAACTTCACCTTCTCCCGTCTGCATCTAACAGAGTCGTGCTGAGAACCACTCAGAGATGATGTATCAGCTCACAAACGACTGCGGTCAGAGAATCCATAATCTATTACTTTGTGTGTGAGACGATCATCCATCACAGCTGCTGTGAGTGTGTGTGTGTGTGTGTGTGTGTGTGTAAAGATATAAAGATACAGAAATACGAGAGACACTTTTCTCTGTTACCCAGAAGACACTCTGTTCGTCCTTGAGTCTTTTCATGACCACTGAATCACTTTTCACCAACAGACACTGGCCTGATTTTTTTATGTGTTTTAGAGTTAAAACAAATTCATGCATGAAAAGCCTCAAAATATGTACAATACTCATAACATTTAATTGTATTGCCCTCGTCTTGATTAATGAGACTTTAGAGACAGTGAATGTTCTGGATAATTAGTTGCATGCGTCGCTCACCTTTGACCTTGACGTGAGCCAGGTCGTCGGCGTCCTCCAGGCCCTGCTGCACCTCGCAGCGGTAGAAGCCGGTGTCGTTCTGCCTCAGGCCCTCCAGCCGCAGGGTGAGGTCGGCGGGGGAGTAGGCGTAGTTGAGCAGCGAGGCTCGGTCTTTGTAGGCCTCGTTGACCCTCACCCTGTCGCCGCGGGCGACCAGGATCTCCGTCTCCGTGCCCTGAGTCAGAACGCTCCATTTGACCCGGGGGAGGGAGAGAACGGCGTGGCGGCCGTTGGTGGCGGGAGACGGCGGCGGGTGGGCCAGAGACACCAGGCAGGGTAACGTCAGAGAGCCGCCCAGCACGGCGTTCTCAGACTGGGAGCGGGGGATGGTCACCTGGAGAAGCTTCGAATCATCTGAGGAGAGGCAAGCTTTAAAGTAAGAGGTGACATTTTGAGAATCCTGCTCATACCTGTTGCTGTCGAGTGACAGTTGATGCCATGACTGTTAGCCTAGCTTAGCATGAAGACTAAAAGCAGGGCGAGACAACTAGCCTGGCTCCTCATCTAATAACCCCTAAAAACCCTCAAACACCTGCTAACATGTGGCTCTGTCTTCACTGTGAATGGGATGTGGTGAAGTTCAGGCTGTTGGCTTGTTAGTTCCTTTCCCTTGAACACTGTTCAGGACACGCTGAGTTTGAAAGACAGGTTGAATTTGAAGATATGACAGAAACAAAGTGGCTTCACGTCTGTCAGCGGCCTGAAGCGAGAGGTCTCACTCTTACTGAACTTTCCCTGTCAGCTCTGGAGAAAGAACGATGTGTCTAAATCAGGATTTTATTGATTGAGACTTTTCAAAACAAGTTCAACATCATCTGGAGGTCTGATCAGGTTTATGACCTGCTGCTTTTGACTGCCTGTTTTTCACAAAGTTTACCAGTGTTTAAAAACCTGAGTAAAATGGCTAAGTTTGGAGGAAAAAGTGGCATAAATAACACGGTACATTGCAGGAGTTAATCATGACATTGCACCTTGACTTTGACTAAACTTGTGGATTTCTCTGTTCTGAACATTGGTGGAAACATCTCTGCTGATGTCAGCACATTACAAACGACACCTATGAGGACTTTTTCAATCATTTCATCCATGCAGTTCCTGAAATAACTTTTGTAGGAAACTCCTGCAGCCAGTTATCAGAGGAACAGCTTGACATTTATAATATTATGTTGGAGCTGGCTACAGGCCTGTAACTTGTTTTTTATTATTTTGGGGGGTTTTTTGCTGCCTCATTGCACAAAACGACAATATTATAAATGTCCTGGTTGTTGGCGCAGCTCAAAAGCAGCTCTGCCAGGTGGCTGCAGTTCCTGCTGGTCACCAGCAGAGGTCAGGCATCATCCTGCTGCAGGCGACATGTTGTAATCTCATGAGCAGTTTGTGAATTCTTTCTTTCATGGTGCTTCTGTTGACACAACTAAAGGAGAAGACATTCAGCCCATCAGCTGACCTTGATGTTCTGCCTTGAAAACGGCCTCCAGAGTGCACATGTCGGCAAAAACAATGACTGACAGGAAATGATTAAAGAGCAACCCCGCTGCCCTTAAAAAGTCAGAGGTCATGTGATTTAATGGAGCGGCGGATGTGAGGGGGCTCGTACCTGGCTCGTGGTGGGGGGTAGAGGACGACGGCAGGACGAGCAGACAGATGGCACACAGCAGCACAGGTAGGATCGCATCCAGTCTGCGGGTGAAAGGCAAGAAGGGAGGGGGAGACGAGAGGCTGGAAACTGAAATGACATCAAACTCCACAGCTACAGATTAAAACCTAAACATTTTAAATCGTCTCAGTAGCTGTTTGACCCGACGTACAACTGTTGTCACCTGTCTGAGACTTCCTGCACATCAACGATGCAATCTGAATTTAGATTTAAAAGTCACGATTCGATTTGACTTTCAATCTTCATGTTTCTTTTAGCAGATACAGCTCAGGCATCATGACATCATCACATCTGGATCTGTACAGATCAACAGATCTTTGGTTTTATACCCTCACAACTGATATTTATATTCAACTTGACTTTATCCTGGTGGTTTCCTGCAGCCAAGTGCAAGTAAGATTCAATGTAAATAGAAATACAATAAACCACAAAAGATAGAAGATATTCAGTTTGTTAATAAGTTTTGGAAAATAAACCTGAACATCTGCGTTTCCTTCAGCAGCCGTCAGCTGATCAGCAAGAGGAGTTTTTGGAGGGTTGTGTGTGTGTGTGTGTGTGTGTGTGTGTGTGTGTGTGTGTGTGTGTGTGTGTGTGTGTGTGTGTGTGTGTGTGTGTGTGACGGCCTGTGTGTCCTTGGAGCTGTGGAGCTGCTGTGACTCAGACTTCAGGAGCTGCAGAATGTGAGCTGAATTCTGATTCCCTGAATTTCTCCCCGGAGGGTCGGACCGCAGCCACCGACCACCAACTTAACTAGATTTACCATCATTACCACCGTTTCTCCTCCACTATGTTCACTTCTCTTTCTTCTGCTCTGTTCGTCTTTGTTGTTATTGTGATCCTGTTTTTTCTGCTCGGTGATAACTTAAAGAGACAGTTCACCCCAATAAAATCCCAAAGTACACATTTTCACCCCTTGTGCTGTTTTATCCATCTAGACTGTTTTGCCTTCTCTCTGATATAATGGAGCTGCACGTCACTCATGATGTGGTGCTCAATAACTCAACAGGGATGTCTGTTTCCAGAAATCCTGACCCGGTTACTGAAGATGATCCACAGAGCTCGCTGTGAGCAGCTTCATGTAGGAACTATTTTCTCTCTGTGTCATCCTGGAGAAGGAAGTGTGCGTCTACTAACGGACGAGAGGCGACAGCATCACTGATGTTTACATCCTGCCTCTGGTCCACGCTCACCTTCCTCTATGTGTTGTGGACTGTGGATTATCTCGAGTTACCGGGTCAGGATTTCTGGAAAGAGACACTGCTGTTGAGGAGAGACACATTATCTGACCAAAAAGCTGCATTGAAGCAACTGCAAACCAGATCTCAGCAGCTGCTTTAACCTCTTCTGGTCTGAGTCTGAGTTTGAGTTTGTGCAGCGACTTCAGATGTGGCGTTCACTGACACTGTTAGTTTAGCAGCTGCAGCAAGAAGTTGTGCTTTCAAAAGTGTTTAAATAGCATATTTTCAAATAAATCTCGTGGACGGAGACCTGGATTATGCCGGTCGAGCTGTATGGAGCATTTTTGGGGGGTTTTCTCAATTGTTTTTTCACATTCTACACCAAAAAATCTACGTCAGGTTTGTTACAGAACGCTGCATCTCTGTTTTACTGTGAAGCTCCAGAACTGTTCTGTGGACGACCAGACGTCACCTGACCACAGATAATGACTGAAATTACATTTATGTCTGAATTCTTCTTTTAAAATCTTTTTTACATCAGCTTCATATTTCACTGTCCGACCTTAAAGAGCTGTATGTCGATCTCAGGTCCTGCTTGTCTTTGCATCATTCAACAAATGTGCATTTCTGTGGAGGAAGCAGGAAGTGAACACATGACGAGAGGCTCCAGCTGCAGGATCAGTCGAGCTGCGACCTCTGGGTCAAACACAGACTCGGTGTCGAGTGTTTCTGCGGCTGATGAAACTCTGTCAGCTCATCCAGGCACAAACAAACACAAACAGCAGAAACAGCAGGTGACCTCAACACCTCACCGACTCCTCACTAACAGGGGCGAGACCTGTCAGCGCCTGAATCACCTGCAGGCCTGAATTAACAAGCAGCTCACCTGCAGGACTATAAATCCAGACTGTCTAATCTTTTATACGAGGAGCCTGTGGAGAGCAGAGACGAGGAGCCTCCGCTGAGGACGGACGTGGAAAATCACAGACGCGACAATAACTGTATGTCAATGAGTTCCTCCCTCTGACTGAAAGGGGGAAATAAACTTGAAGTGATGGAGGGAAATTAGAGTTTGTTTTGTGGGTCTCAGCTGAGACACATTTCTAATCAAAACAGGATTAATAAATAATCACTCAGCGGCGTTTTAATGCCTGAATTTGGCTCCATCATTCCAAAATGAAAGCTGTAAAGACAGAAATGCCACCAGGGATAAAAACCAGAGCTGCAGACGGTAGATGCACAGATACATAAGATTTAAATGTATTTTATTCTATGAGGAATGAGTTGTACAGGAGCTGCCACGTGAGGATCATACTGATCAGGAATCATTGCTTCAGATGACATCAAGAGTAAAACCATTTGCCAATATTCAGTTTGATTTTGATCAGTTTTGTTGTTAAAGAATCGTGACCGAGATACAAGATAAACTGAGTTAGCAGCAGAAGCTAACTGATGGCTGACGTCACGCGACCGCGGTGCTCAGAAACTTATTGCTCAGTTATTCTCACGATGTTTAACAAATCCAAACACGAAACAAAATGAAAAGAAAACTAACAAATAAGCAACTGAGTCAAAAGTTGATTGTCTACAAACGTTTAATCATGTGTGAAGTTTTTTTTCTGCAAAAATCCAGAATCAAGTAATGAAACTCGACTGGCTTTGCTAACATCTAGGTTAGATCACAAAAATGTATCTATATAGTTTTATTCACATCTTTCCCAAACGTCAGACAACCAGAAATAAAATGCTCCGATACTTTGATGAGTTTATACATTTTTCTGGTTTCAACATTTCAGCTGGATGTATTTGTACAACTGTAAATACACAACTCAACAGAACATCAAACAAATGTTCAGTCCTCTAAGACGGAGACTTCAGACGGTATCCTTCTCCATAAAAGTCTGAAAAGTGAGAATTAAAGGAGGCAATCACTGAACGACTGAGCCAACGAACTGTCAACATGTCAGGTTCAGATTCTCTCTGCGTCAAATCAACTTAAGTCCTCCTGACAATCCGCCACCGATCTCTGACTGTTCAAATCAAACAATACCTTCATTTCAAACGTATCAACTATCTGTCTGACTCGTTTTCTTTCTAAGAAACAGAAAAACAGAGAGGGAGAGACGTTCGTCTGTGGGGGAGGCAGAGCCGGTGGAGGACGCGTCCCAGGCAACATCACCAGTGCAAAGACAGGCATCACAAGTGGCTGAATAGTCAATGACTTCACCTTGAGGGGAAAAAAGGCGGCGGGGGGCCAAGAGAGAGGATGTTTGACCGCCCAGCTCTGCCAGGGAAGGTCATTTGAGGCTGCCGGCGAGGAGAGAGGGGGTGAGGATGAGAGGAAGGGGGTGAGGACGGGAGGAGGGGGTGAGGACGAGAGGAGGGGGTGAGGACGGGAGGAGGGGGTGAGGACGAGAGGAGGGGGTGAGGACGGGAGGAGGGGGGTGAGGATGGGAGGAGGGGGTGAGGACAAGAGGAGGGGGTGAGGACGGGAGGAAGGGGGTGAGGACGGGAGGAGGGGGTGAGGATGAGAGGAGGGGGTGAGGACGGGAGGAGGGGGTGAGGATGAGAGGAGGGGGTGAGGACGGGAGGAGGGGGTGAGGACGGGAGGAAGGGGGTGAGGACGAGAGGAAGGGGGTGAGGACGGGAGGAAGGGGGTGAGGATGGAAGGGGGTGAGGACGGGAGGAAGGGGGTGAGGACGGGAGGAGGGGGTGAGGACGGGAGGAGGGGGTGAGGATGAGAGGAGGGGGTGAGGACGGGAGGAGGGGGTGAGGACGAGAGGAGGGGGTGAGGAAGGGAGGAGGGGGGTGAACTACATTCTTAAAGGACCGCAGCAGCTTTGTGAGAGTTTGGCCCATTTGTCACTTCACAGTGTGACGAGGGAGAAAGACTCAGCGCCGCACACATTCAGTTTAACAAGAGCCACAACGTGTCGTCACACCTGGACGACAAAGTACATCTCACATGACGATGACACCATCAGACACCATGCGGACATTTTTTTTTTTTTTTTAAGTTTCCTCAGTTGTCATCAAACTTTAGATCAGTTTTTCGTGTCCATCTAAACGAATCCACTCGATAAAGTTTTGTCCAAACTCGCAATCTTTCCTGAACTTGAAAGTATCTTTTCCCAACCTCAGACTGGATTCTAGCATGAACATCCTCTCCTCCATCCTGATGATATAAAGTCCTCCTCTCCTCCTCCTGATGATATAAAGTCCTCCTCTCCTCCTCCTGATTATATAAAGTCCTCCTCTCCTCCTCCTGATGATATAAAGTCCTCCTCTCCTCCTCCTGATGATATAAAGTCCTCCTCTCCTCCTCCTGATGATATAAAGTCCTCCTCTCCTCCATCCTGATGATATAAAGTCCTCCTCTCCTCCTCCTGATGATATAAAGTCCTCCTCTCCTCCATCCTGATGATATAAAGTCCTCCTCTCCTCCTCCTGATTATATAAAGTCCTCCTCTCCTCCATCCTGATGATATAAAGTCCTCCTCTCCTCCATCCTGATGATATAAAGTCCTCCTCTCCTCCATCCTGAGGATATAAAGTCCTCCTCTCCTCCTCCTGATGATATAAAGTCAGGAGCTTCAGGACAGCTTGATAACACCAGACGATTTTATGTTGTTTAGTCATCGAAACTGAAGCGTCCTGAGTCCGTTAAAAGCAAATGAGGCTGACAAACACTGACTTGTAAAAGTTCCAAGGTGACTTTTAATTAGTTTAATGTCTCCTAACTTCTTTTTTAAACAGAAAGCAAAGTTCAGAATCAACCTGCTCACTTCATCATCTTATTTTCAGCTTTCTAACGATGGCTTGAATGATAAATATCACCAGAACAGTTGACGACTGCTGCTCGGGACGCTTTACCAACCCAACATGTGTCTATTTGACGTCCTGGGAATGAGACTCAACAATCAACTGTCTTTGTGGTGCGTTCAGGAACAGCTGGGACAAATCCTACTGATTCTACCTTTAACTTTAATAGTCTTTGAATTCTATTAATATGACGTGAGCTTCAGTTAGCTTTGAGCACAAATGTCCTTCAGAGGGAGACTTTTTACTCTGATACTCTGAGTCCATGTCAGAGCCTGAACTCTGTTACTGCACTGGAGGAAACAAGCTGGATCAGAACTTCTAACTTTCTTTCTGAACTTCTAAAGGTTGTGAACATTAATTAGGAACCTCTTTGTGGACAGAACACGGTGGTTCCAGGTCTGATTGAATCTTTTAAGGGATTCAAAAGGATTCAGATTTGATGAGCAGATTCCAAATCAATAACCGTGCAGGATCTAGTGGCCCGTTCTTCGTCCTCTCTGAGTCTTTCACACAGAACCACAAAGCTAAACACAGCCTCCCTCCGCCCGTCATTCAGGTCTGAGAATAGGGAGCAGAACCGCTCGCTGGGCCATCGTTAGACCAACCTGACGCCACCACTTCCCCCCGCGCTGTTCCCCCTCTGCTTTCTCACGACAACGACCACCGCCACTAAACCTTTTGCCCCCTCGGCAGCTCCTCCATCACGCCGGCCCACCAGACCCACATCGCGCCACCTCGAATGACTCGCTCTGCCCATCTCCAGGGGCAACCCGGACCCCCCCTGACAGACACAATCTGACAGGAAGCAAGGAGCAGCCGGGGGAGGGCTGGAAGCAACGGAGACCTCAGTCAGAGAGGAAGAAAGAGACTCCGTCCGGCGTGACCGAGCGCCGAGAGAGACGTCAAGTTCACACGAATGATTTGGAAACGGCCTCGAGCGGCAGCCATGTCTTGTTAGCTGTTAGCCGCTGACTGCGTGCGCCTCCGGAGGGCGAAACTCTAAAAAGATTTGACAAAAGCCAGAAGCTGCAAGACTCCGTAGTTAAACTGTGTGTGTGTGTTAAAGTCTGCATGCTACGAGCAGATTAGGAGGAACTGCTGTGAGTTTTATACCTCGACAGAAACAAACAACAGGAGACTCTGCGCTGGTCTGCACTGGTTGTTTCAGAGCGGGAACATTTACTGATGACACAGTTACAGATGAAAACTGTGCAGCAGCGACAGCAACCGAGTTCCTGAGAAACCAATGAAGTGGAGTTTAAAGGAAGACTCTTTATTATTTATTTCTTTTTACAAGACGAGACAGAAGTGATTGATCAGCTTTATTCCAGGACAATAAAAACAAAACTCTGATCTAGAATCGTTGGCATCTTTTAGGTGTCAGAGAAGTCGACAACGCTCTGGGATCGTAGGACGGGTCGGCCAACATCCCAAAGTGTCAGATTTTGACGAGTTGGTACCTTAACGAGGTGCTGATCACTGACAGCAGACCGGAATGTGATTTATGTGTCACACACTCTGCCTCCGTATGCAGATTTCTTTGATTGGATAAAGTTTCAGCTCGCAGGCCTTCGTCAAGATCAACAATCAAGAATCAAGAATCAAGAATCTCCCCAGACGAGTCTCGAGAGTAAAATATCTTCCACGTATTCACAGTGTGACACAGTTTAGATCGTTTTTGCAGCTACGATCAACGTAGAAACACCACGTAACTGACAGAACAGCAGTTTAATAAACATTCAAATAAACTGATGTAAAGAACTAAACAGGTCCTGAAACAAAGACGACAGACAACTGGAACAAATCTTTAGAAAACTGAGTGCTGATCACAGAAACTCTCATCAGTCTGGTATCTAGTTTTCCTTTTGAACTGATCAGAACTGTATAGTTTAAATAAGCTGACTGCACTAAAGTGAAGGCTGCATAGCTTTAAATTATTTCATTAAAGGATATTTCTTTCAACATCGATCACGATCAGGCCGATGTCTGTGTGTTTCTCTCATCGACAGGCGGCCATCTTAACACTCGACTATCGATTAATCAGTTTTCCTTTCAGAAAACAGTTTCAGCCACTGACACGATCTGTGTTTGATGTAAAATCACAGTCGGCTACATGACGAGATAAAACATGAAGCAAAATCAAAGTTACTTCAATTTTGAATTAAATAACACAAAATATTGACTTGTTTTAATTTTGAAGCTTCAGTCTGAAGCTGATCAACAACCGGCAACAAAATGTAAAACATTATTTTCATTAAATACATTTTCTCACACCAGTATTTTGTGTTTTATTTGGAAATATTTAAACATCTTATTGTTTAATTCTCTCTGATGTATTTGTGCTCGTCTCTGATCGTCCATCGAGACATTTTTAATCGTTCATGACGGCGATTAATCGATTAATCATTAACGTCTTTAGTTCGTCTTCATCTGTTATTACATCACTGAAATCTTTCAGTTTTAATTTGTTAACAGCAGTTTTAAAGGTACTTGTACTCACTTCAGTGTTCACACTCCCGAATATACTCCACAAGCTCCACGTCAGAGTAAATAAATATCATTTTAACATTTATCTGACAGCTATAGATTCTGTGAACTGTCCACATTATGACTTTTAAATATAAAACATTAAAAACCTTTTAAAAATATGATCCAACAGTTTATTAAAATGGCTCCAGCCAACATCAGCAGCCAAACAATAAAATAATAATTAACTGATTTAATGGTGATTTAAGACTTTCTGTATAATCAGAACATGTTCAGCCTCCTGGTGACACTTCAGGACTTGAACTACTTCACCGACTTCTTCAGTCAGAGACACAGCGGCTGCTGTCATCTTTACATCTCAGTGGAATCAAACGCATCACGCATTTTGTTAATGGCATCAAACGCATCACGCACAACAAGGACGAGCTGAGAAACAACAGATGATGATCCACTTACTTCATTTTCTCCAGGCTGAAGTGTCGGTCCGGACCAGAAGTTCTGCCTGCAGAGCCTCCAGACAGGCGGACAGACAGACAGACAGACAGGTAGGCAGACAGACAGACAGACAGGTAGGCAGACAGACAGACAGGTAGGCAGACAGACAGACAGACAGGTAGGCAGACAGACAGACAGGTAGGTAGGCAGGTGGGCAGGCAGGTGCAGGTGCAGGTCGATCTGTGCGTCTGTTCGCGACCACAGAGTCCTTCAGCAGCTTCTCTCAGCTGAAGCGACCGAGCAGAGACAGAGACCGAGGCTGTGACCGCCGAGAGGAGAGGAGGTGAAGAGAGGAGGAATTAGGATGAGGGCAGAGTTAAAGCACCACCACCTCCTCCTCCTCCTCCTCTTCCTCCACCTCCTCCTCCTCTTCCTCCACCTCCTCATCATCATAATCCAGTCTGCTGAGGGAGGACAGACTGAGAGGTGAGCACATGAGAAATATTATCTGTCATTAAATGAGAAGCTCAGAAAAGCTAAATATCGTAAACTAGTGCAGTTTAATGTCATGACCTTGAAGTGTCCCGTCACATGCGAAGATACATTAATATTAAAGCTGTAATAACCAGATTTTAACGGCCTGCAGGGGGCAGTGGAGCTCCACAACCAGCTGACACCATATAATACGTAAGAATTCTGCACTAGAATATCAGATTTTCTTGAGTTGTGGATTCTATATTATTCCAGAGGTTTCCACAGAGTTAAGATCATGAAGTTAAGAACATTTCCAGTCAGCAGTGCAGAACAGAAACACAGCTGACGGTGGAGGTCACCTCCAGATCACTGCTGCAGTCAGGCTGATACACAGGAGTGAAGAGAAATCCACACAAGCAATACAATAGTTTCCAGCCATGTTTGTGGCAATAAAACTGGATATTTTAAAGCTTACCTCGAGACATTTTCCTGCAGGTTAGCTTAGATAAAACTATTTATTTTTGATGTGAGGTTTAGACATTCTGCAGCCATGACTGTGGCAACGAAACCAGGTACTTTCAATAAAACCTCTGGACACTTTCCAGCAATGTTTGCATATTGAAAAACCAGATATTTTTAAGAGGCATTAAGACGTTTTTCAGCCAAGTTTTGTTGCAACAAATCCAGATATTTTAAATTTTACATCAAGTTGTGATGTGGCAATAAAACCAGGTATTTTCAATAAGACCTCTGGACATTTTCCAGCAGGTTTCCTTTTATAAAACCAGATATTTTCAATGTGGCGTTGGGACATTTTGCAGCCATGTTTGTGGCTGTATGACCAGATATTTCTAACATGATGTTGGGACTTTTTGTAGCTGTGTTTGTGGTACCATGTTCTGATATTGTTAACAAGGCCACTCTGACCCGGCCACTAACCCCCACTGGGCTCAACGTATGTGCTGTAGGTCTCAGGTTAACTGGCAATGTGCAAAATGGACAAATTCCTGGTGGGTAATAAAAAGCGAATTATGCTTTTTAGTGGCCGACGCTGTGGCCGTGACTAATAAGTGAGGAGTGTGATGTGTGTGGAGGATAATCTGCAGCGTAGCTTGACCCGGGAGGTAATCAAATCCATATTGTGTTGCCTAATGAGACCAACGGTGCTCTTTCATGTATTTCAGAGCCTTATTAATACAGCAGGTGGACACTTAATCTCCTTTAGTTTCAAATGACAGGAACAGTGTTTAAATCAATAATGTGGAAAACATTTTACAAAGGTCCAAATCACGTAAAGGAGCAGCGAGCACTGAAATGTTTCTGGTTTCTCGTTTGTTTCTCAGCCTCGAACATGAAGAAGAAAATCTTGTTTTTTCACATAATAAACTCAAAAACAGCCTCAGAAGAAAATCCAAAGCCTCTTTCAGGTTTTAAAGCTCTGGCTTTTACTCATGGAGCTAATCACAAGGCATAAAAATCAAACTATTCACATTATTGCCCGTGGACAAAGAGATTTAGGAGGGATCAGCAGTGTGGGGTCATGTAGACCAGAACATGGATTAAATCACATGTTGCTTTGCAGTGTTTTTCTGCTCAGCCTGGCCTGGAATCAGACCGTGAAGAAGTCGTCCAGTGAGAGAAGAGTTTCACATGATTAATGTCTTGAATCATTTTGAAATCCTAATTTTGGTCCAAGAGTGAAGAAGGAAATGAGCAAATGTCGTCTGAACCTTTCAGCCACGTCAGATAGATCGAGTGTTTAACGATGAAGACAACAACTCCCATGATCCTTTACAGTTCTGTCTTTCGTTATCGGCAGGTGGTGATGCCGGCAGAGGAGATGATGTGCAACTAGAGCGAGACGAGATGCAATTCAAGGTGGATGAGGAGATCGGTATCATGGAGGGCTGGCGCTGAACGAAGACCTGGAGCTGAAGTGCAGCGGTGGGTTGATGAGGAGATTGATTGATTGACAGGTGAGCAGGTAGTCCCAGCCAGCGCCGTGATTCAGACAGGTTAGATCACTTTATTGTCCCTGTAGGGAAATTTGGTGTGATGCTACACAAATCCCTCAAGTTAAAGCCAACGCTGTCACAGAGCAACAAAAAACAAATCAAGATTTAAATCATCACTCTGTCTGTGTGGAAAATGCTTTCTAGGAATCCTGAGAAAAAGTGTGATTTGTGTGAACTGATCCTTTAACACTACAGTCGTGCATTCAGCCTCACAGACAAACAGAGAGGAGAAGCTTTTATTAACTCGGCCTCTCTGCGCCGACACATCTTGATCGGACGCCAGCTCTACTTTACGACCGTGGTTCCAGGTTTCTACTGTGTAGTTTATTCTCGTCTTCTATTGAGCGGCTGAGACACTGCGGAGTTCACCGCTGCCTCGTCTGCCAGCTACTTAGACTGTGACCATCGGATGCCTTGGCCTCCTCTGTGGTGATACTGAGGGGTGTTTTTCAGCTGCCGCGGACAAAGAACAGACACAGGACTTGTCTTTACCTCAGGACACCTCTCACAAACGCTGTCTTTAAAGTCTGATTTAAAAATGAGAAGTGCTGCTGAATCATTGCGAGTGTTCAGGCAGAGAGTTGCCTGTGAGCTTTGGGGTGTTTCTTCCTCTTTAACGAGCTTCTCTGTGCCAGCAAGTTGTGTCTGGTGTTGCTTTTTTTTTTTTTTCCAGGAAGGATGGCATGCTGTATAATTAATGAGCTGGTGTTGAGTTCACAGCTGGGGGGAAATAGTGCTGATCGCTCAGCTTTAAGGACAAACGCTTGCTAAAGGATACAGAAAGTGGAGCACTGTGGACGGACACAAATCTGACAGTATCAGGAAAGCAGATTTTAACACTAATGGTCTCGTATGATCTCTAGTTTATGGTCTTTACATCTTTAGGAACCACAAGACGAAACAAATCCTGCAGTGCGTGGTTGCAAACTTTTAAAGAAGAGCTGTAGAAAACATCCTGACAAACCGGTGTGTTTCATCACAGCCCGGGAGAGGAAGGCTCTCCGCTAAAATACTGTTAGCATTCTGACGTTAGCATTTAGCTCAAAGCACCTCTGTGCCAAGGTAAAGTCTCACTAGTCCTGTGTCGACTGAACTCTTTTCAGTTAACAGAAGACAATAAAACTTAACTATTCAGGCTGTTTAATAAATAAGAGTCTGCTCATGGTGGAGTAAATAAGAAGCACAGAGTCGAACGTGACAATAATTCTGCTCACACACTCTCGGACGGATTGTGGAAATGATTTATTGAGGTTAAACACAGAGCCCAGAGTTACAGTACAACGGAAGTCGTCTGATGTTGCATAAGAAACTGTTTGAAAATCTTCCATGTTCCAAAATAGATTTCATTAAATTAGACTCAATAATCACATTAACAGAGTGTACAGAGGTCAGATGAACACAGTGGTCTTCATAAAGACAGTCTGTGTGAGGAGATACTGAAGAAAACATCTGAGCTGTCGCTACCAAAGAGGACTCATGGGTACATCAACATTTATTTTTAAAAATCAGGCCTCCTTCTCCAAAATACTCGATCCTGTGGGGTCCACTGGCCTATATAATCCTGTTGTACAGGCTACACGCTGTGTAAAACATGAATGACACTGAATCTGATCATTTGCTTCTCTTTCACAGCAAACAGACAAAATATTTAATGCTTCATCTCATTAACTTTGTAAATATCTGCTTGTTCTGGATTTGATGGAAGCGACGTGTTTCCAAACAAGACTTGGAAAGTTGTTCCTGCTTCAGAAGAACATTTCACAGGTAAACGGGTTCAACGGGTGATGGTATCGTGATTAAAAGGCTCAGTTCACCACTCTGTCCAACATATGATCGTACGACAGATGTTACCTCGCCGGCTCAGGAACATCTTTAAAAACAGATCGTTGCATTATGTTTTTGTGTAAGTTCTACACAGCGACACGACCTTTTTGGACCAGTGGTTGTATAACAGCATAACTCCTGGTTAGTCTGAAAACAAAGCCACATGCAGGAGGACGAGTGACATCGGTACTCAACCCAGTCGCCAGAATAAATGTTGACAGTTAAAAGTAAAATGACAACAGTAGTCGATGTTATAGAGTGTCTGGTCAGTAACCTGCGTCTCTCCTTCTCCTCCTGCTCCTACAGTAAAAGAGAAAAGAAAGGTTCTGGTATCCCTGCTCGCTTTATCCAATCAGGACAGAGACCTCCATAAAGAGGAGGTCCTGTGAGAGGAACAACATCGCTTACAGCATCTTCAACATTGCCAGACCCACTCGGTACATGGGATCTGACTGAGTTCAGGTACAAGAACCTGTTCAGGGTTGAATACGCTGATGGAATATTGTCCTGAGGTCTCCTTAAAAATATCCAGCGCTTTCACACTGAAAAAATTAGGAAATGCAGTCTCGAAGTGCAAATCCTGTTACCTCCACCCACCGATATGAAAGCCGGGTTATAAACACGTACCGTGAACGAGATCTGGCACAAGTTTTAGTTTGGTACTTAACCTAAGACACGTACAGATGTGAATCAAGCAACATTTCTTCCTGGCGACTGGGCAGCTGAAGAACATAATTGGCTGATCGAAGCTGAACAGTACGACAGAACTTTGTCTAATTTTTTCTCTTGAAGAAAATAAAATAGTTAAAAATCAGAAGTGACAGATCTGTCTGTTCTCTTTTAGTGGTCGGACTCAAAATCCTCCGTGCTCAGACGGTGAGCAGGTGGTTTAAAGCTTCACTGGGTTCAATGTTGTCCCGAAGCAGCTGAACTGTAGATTTGATCGACAAACCTCAGAGAACTTATAAAAGCAGTGTTTGGTGTGATTCAATGATGAACTGCTGTTGTTGCTGGAATGAATACATGACTGCCCCCTAGTGGCAGGAGCGCCTTTTGAAAACGCAGCACAAACCCTGAGAAAGAATCTTAACTGTTGGAACTGAACGTCAAAGCAAACTGTTATCATATTCTCCTCCCATGGTAACATTTAAATCCAGGCAGCTGGTAGAAGCTGATCCAGCGGACTGAATGAGCAGCTGGTATCTTCATTCACATGTCGACAGGACAGAAGAAGCTGGTAGGTCCTGACACCAGTCGGCCACACCGCGGTCAATCCAAAGTCTTATTTTATTTCCAAGGTGTCTACTCACATCAGACACTAACGGTGCTTTGATTTGGAGGCCAGTTCTCTCTCCCACTCCACCTCCACCACTTTGTACAGCTCCATAGTGGCTTTGGCATCTTCCACAGAGGAGTGTCCCTTCCTCCCAGTCTGAGGAGACAAGAGAGGACGAGCCTGAGTTTCACTTTGACGATAAAAACACTCTCACAATGCCACAGGGGCAAAGGGAAAATTGATTACTGCACGGTTGAAATCGTCTTACCTGGATGTCAC
The DNA here is from genome assembly GCF_904848185.1 of Acanthopagrus latus. Taxonomy (NCBI): domain Eukaryota; kingdom Metazoa; phylum Chordata; class Actinopteri; order Spariformes; family Sparidae; genus Acanthopagrus; species Acanthopagrus latus. The sequence goes on from NC_051055.1 coordinate 30,112,294, forward strand.
GGTTGAAGATGGCCTTGGTGAGTCTCTTGAGCGAGGCACACTCGTGCACTGCGATGCCGGCCTTGGTGTTGAGCAGAGGGATTCGAGACGTGTCCCTGGTCAAGGCAGTGGGGTGAGAGTAACCGAGGACCTTGAAGTCGTTGTGGACAGCGTGTCCAATCACCACCTTCCCACTCAGCAGCTTCAGGATCTGCAGACACAGAAGAGTTCAGCTGATGTTCCAAAGACATTTGCACCATATTTCCCCAGGACTATCTAGGGTCTAGAATTCTGCCTTTGACTCCGTCTTATCTGACAATTTGCAATTGAAAAACCCGTAAACTTGAACTGAACAGTGGAACAGAAGCTGACAGCAGCTACTTGTCATAATATGATTCTGCAGTGGAAAAGCCCTCAGAGGTGAGTAACATTAACAGATTGAACACCCTTGAATAACCATGTCCTCACCTCCTTCCTGGCCTCAGAGTACGGCATGGCGCTGACCAGGTCTCTGGGCCGTATGCCGCTCCATCTGGTGCGGTAGTCAGTGACGGGTACGGAGGGCTTGATGAACTTATCATAAACCACGTCTCCGTCATACGACACGACACTGCAGCGCGCGAGGTGGCTGATTCTCCCCTTTGGTCCCGTCCCAACCATCTCACAGTCAAAGGCGAGGTACTTTGAGGGGATTCCTTCTGATGGTTTCTGGCTGCTTGACACCGACGGGACGAAGGAGCTTCCTGTGTTCCCAGGGCCGGTGGAGGAAGACAGGCTGTGTGTGGATGTTGAAGGTTTGGAGCTACTGTGTGAAGCACCGGCTTTGCTGCTGCTCGGGTGATAACCTTTGTTGTGTGCGGAGACAGGAAGTGACTTTGTGGAAGCTCCATTCAGACACGGAGGAGCGTGGCCATGTCTGGACTGTTCCATGTTGCTGTTGTATTTATTTTGGTTTTCCAGGTAGCCCTGTCGCTGTAAATACAGCCTCTTCTTCTGAAAACACCTGTCTTTCCACATTTTATTTCTTGCTGGAGTTCTCTTCTTGGCTGCTTCATCAGAATAGTTTAGGTTCAGCATAATGTTTGAGTCCGACATGGCTGTGGTCACAGTCCAGCAGATGTTGAAGGTAATGTTGCCTCAAGGTACCTTAACACAAAATCGAATGTGTAGATCTCTTTATTTGGACCTCCTCAACAGGTCTTCACCATCTGTAGTCCAGTTTGTATCATCTGGAAACAGTTTGAATTCAACATCCTGCAAGACAAACACAGCGTTATCAAACCCCGTCCAGATTTACAGGATTTGAATGAGGAGCTGCAATGATAGTTCAAAAGACAACAACTTTTTAAGAATCCATCCACACCAACATGACAATATTAATAATGACTCTGTGTGTTTTACACAGCCAAGCCTTTAGGTACTTTGTTCGGTCTCTGTGTGGCTGAAATGAGCCGTAAACCTGATCCTCCGAGTACACTTTAATTTACATTCTTGAATCACATATGACCTCATTCCTTGTTCTGCGGACTAAAACAAAAAGGGCCTAGAAAGAGTTTAACAGGAAGATAACAAGTAATGTGAAATATATTACATGTATTTATTAAAGGTTACTATATGCAAATATTCCTACTGACTTAGTTTTGCAAATTGCCAATGCTAAACCCGATATATGCACATTTTCCCCCTCATAATTGCAAAACATTACATCTCTCCTGTACTGGAATTATTATAACTTGATTGTTATGCATCATGTCACATTATCTTCCCGAGTGTCCTGCTTATGTGCCATCAGAGAAGTTATTAACAGCATCATCATTAATATTACTCTTATCAGGATTGTAACCTGCAAAAGCAGAAATGCAAGTGATTTCTAAAATGTGCACATTCACTTGGCAAAATAAGGAAACTACTCGGTCACGTTGTGTCTACAGTACATATTAAAAAGTGTCATATCAGCAAAGTGTCTCAGTGTAATCGTATATCCTTCGCATTCAGATGATTCACATAAATAAAACTACACCATGAAAATGTTCAAGTATATAAAGGAAGTCAAGTTGCATTAAAACGTTCCCTGTCTCTATTTTCCTGTTATATCTGAAGTTTCTGCTGCATTAATGTGTGTGTATGTGTGTAAGGTTACTGGTGTAGATGTTTAAAGTTGAGCTCATTTTCTCTCCTTAATTAACTGTTTATTAGTTACCCTTCAACACACATTATCACAAACATTCAACACGGACACATCTGGAGATGAATGGTTTCCTCGACAGGGAGGGGACGGAAAATGCAACTAGTAGCTTATACTGTCAGACACAATTAATGGAGTTAAAAGTACAATATTTACCACTGAAGTTTGGTGGAGTTCAAGTATGAAGCTGAATTTAATGGAAATACTCGAGTACAGTTCTCTGAATTTGTACTTCAATACAGTACAAGAGCAAATGTACACAGTTACATTCTACCAACGTGTACAAATGTTTTAAAAACTACTAATAAGACCATGGACAGAGAAGAAAAATGCGGCTAATTTGTTTAAAATGTGTTTAAAGACGGATCTGACCCTCCTTCCATTTATCGTTGCAGCCATTGAACGTTAGCATGCTAACGCTAGCTGTGTTGTTGTGCTAATTCCGTGTGTTAGCGGTCGTTGGAAATGATTGTTTCTTGACGGAAAATTCGGCTAAGCGTGTTTGCGACCTCGCGTAGGTCAATAATCGATACATTGCCTATCAGGAAAATCTCTCAAAATAACTTTGTGAAATCTAAAAACCAGACCTGCTGCTCGCTCCGAACCGCACGCGCCTTCCTGCCGACGACAAACATCAATATCCGGGTCATGCTGCCTTCGGGTACAAACAGAAATCTGGAAAAGTCGAAATTTTACTGTCCTGTCAAGCGTTATCTGTAATAATTTTGATGTTCATTCGCAGTAGCCGAAAGTAACGACATAACTTACTACTGGATCAGTACAAATATCCACAAAACAACAAACGATGGCTATGTTTCTTAATTTTAACCACTTAATCGAATGTAATTATTGTAACAGTTGAATTTACGAGATGTGCCTGAACGCACCAGCACGCTACATGTGAAAGTTGCAGCTAGCTTAGCTGGAGGCTAAACATTACTAGGATTCATGAAACACTCAGCATGAGATCCGCGTAATAAATGCCAGTTTTAATGACTTTGCGAGGCAGTGGCCATCTATAGACACAACTCGACTCAACTGGAAACGGTAACAAAGCGCTAACAAGCCGATCTATGTTAGCATTAGCTCGTACTTCAGTCCCATGTCAGTTAAACTGACTGCAGCACAAGATGTGGAGATGTTTACATCGAGCCTGGCAGCGGAGGAGCAGAGAGAGCTGGCGAGGAGACTCACCTCCTTCCTGTCTCAGTACAGCCACCTGTCCGACTCCTATATAATTGTGGGTATTAATAACAAACTCCTTTCCTATTTTTAACACAGCTATGTAAGATAGATGAACGTTGATTATGTTGTTTTGTTATATCAATTAGGCTGACATGGCAACTTAAAGGGTATCTCCACTAATGTGTTACATTAAAGTGTATTTACAGGTCTTGGGGGGTACTATATATATATATATATATATATATATATATATATATATATATATATATATATATATATATATATATATATATATATATATATATATACATATATATATATAGTTACATACAATCGTATCTACAGTTTTGCACATTTGTAAGAATTTTTAAACAAAATTCATTAAACAAAATCATGTATATCCTTCCCCAGCAAGAAACTATTTAATAAGTTCTTTATACAAAATTGGATACTCATCCCCTCTTTTTGTAGTTTCTCTAATAACCGTCTAACAGTTTGTTATTCATCTGCAGGAGTTCTTCACTGAAGATCTGTGGCACACTTTACCCACCAGCTGGCAGCCTGTGCTGCAGGACCTGTCATACCCACAGATTGCAGACCTGTTGCTGGATGCTAAACATGCAGACAGAAGGTATTAATCAGGCCCATCACTCAGTAAACACAACAACCAGCAGTGTAGCAAGCTTTTCAGAAGAGCAGGGGGTGGATGTGGTTTGTGTGTGTCATATTTTATCATTTTCTGGAGTTTATGTCTTCACTGATAACTAGGCCTGCACGATATGAGGAAAATCTGCGATGTGCAATAACACTGGTATCTTTGGTGGTATCTTTAACTATGAAATCTCTAATTTGTAAATGTCTGTAGAAGTCACCGTGATTAAATAAACCAAATTGCTGTTGAAGAAACGTCAGGAAGGTTGACAGAAACTAAAGTAAAGTTGGAAACATCAATAGTGAAGCAGAGACAGCAGAGAGTTACCACCTATGACCTGCTGTTCAGGTTATATTGAGTCAGAAAATAGTTTCAAAGCTCACAAATTATACTAAGATTACTGACATTACTAAAGGCAAACGTAAAGACGCTTAAAGCTCGATGATGTAATCTTCTCTAAAAGCCTGATTGGTTCCTGACGATGTAAACACTGTGTGGTAATAATAATCTGTGGTTCCAGATATCCCTCGGTGTGGCCTCTGTCGCTGTTGGCGTTCCGTGCCACGGCTCACGCTCTGGCGTTTCCCAGAGAGTGCAGGCGGCAGCGAGGCGGCGTGTCCGGCTCGGTGAAGCCGGAAGAGTTCCTGGAGAACCAAAGTCAGAGCTCGCTGCTCGGACACATATTCAGGAAACATGTGAAACCCAAGAAACAGCACGAGATCCGCAAGCTGGGAACGGTACGGGTCGCTTATTACTACAATCACTGCTGAAGTTAGATTTAAGAATTTAAGAGGTTGTTTTGTTGTGTTTCCATTTTTGTAATTTCAGCTGGTGAAAGGACTTTGTGAGCAGACTGACTGCAGCAGAGTGGTGGACGTGGGCTCTGGACAGGTATCAGTCCTCTCTGTATCTTAGCAAATCAGTTCATGTTATGATAGTTGGAACAGAGAGTGTGTATTCTACCTCTCCTCTCTGCTCAGGGTCATCTGACTCGGTTCCTGTCCTTCGGACTCGGACTGTCCGTCACCGCAATCGAGGCTGACCACACCCTGGTTACCATGGCATCCAAGTTTGACGGACAGTTAGTGTGGGCCTTAGAGAAGGACAAGCAGAAACAGGTGGGTCATTACACACTGTGTGCGCAATAACTCATTCAATATACCAGATATATTACATATATTTCTTTAAATTAACAAGTTTGTGACCATTTTCATTGTGTTGTCTAAAGTTCACATTGTGTCGATGCTCCAGCTTGTATGAACTTTAAATGAACAAAGCTGGGCGGTCAGAATGTGACAGTGTGGCACATTGGAGAGAACTAAAGCATCCTGTCGTCTTATATTTCACATTTTAGACTGAGACAACTTTATTGATCCCAGAGAGGGCGATTCATGTGTAGCTTACTGATCCACAATCACACAATCAACATACGATGATCCTGGAGCAGATGTTAACGTTGTTATCCTTAATGGATAGTCCATTAAACCAACAGATAAGCGATTATTTGTCCAGGGGCAGAACTGATCTGTGAGTGATTTCTGTCCACTACAAGCATTTGAAACAAACTGAAACAATCTTTTAAGAATCGTGTTTGTTTCTACCTGATAAAAGTCAAATAAAAACGTTACTTTTTAGCTCTGCTTTGGTCTCCACCACCTCCTGAGAAACATATGAGACTCTTTAGACTCTTTACTACCAAAAACAAAATTAATGAACGTCTTTCTTCTTCCTAGAATTTCTCCTCTCTGGTCCCAGTGTCACACTCCTCTCCCCGCCATGTGGCCGGCTGGGTAAACCCCAAAGCATCATGGGAAGCCTTCATCGAGCAGCTGTGGACGGCAGATTGTGTCAACGAGGATCCCCCGACTCCATCTGGACCCAGCAAAAAGAGACTGCGGGGCTCTGAGTATCAGGAGCGCTGTCATGTGGTCCAGACGTCATCATGTGGTTCTACAGACTCACATGGCTCTGAGTCAACGTCACAACACCAGCCGAGTAAGAATGAGTCTGAGGAGTCGTCAGCTGTGGAAAACATCCAGCAAGACTATCCAGACTTTGTCCTGACTGGTCTCCACGCCTGCGGCGACCTCAGCGCCACCCTCCTCCGCCACTTCGTCAGCTGCCCACATGTCCGCGGCATCACCTCTGTGGCGTGTTGCTACATGAAAATCACAACCAGAGAAAACCCGTCCCCGCCTGGACTGGTGGAATGTCCCACTCTGCCGACACCAGGTCAGGAATCGCCTCCCTCAGAGTTCGGGTACCCCATGAGCTCCTGGGTGCGAGGGCTGCCGGGACATCGGCTGTCTTACAAGGCGCGGGAGGCGGCGTGTCACGCCATCGAGGATTACATACGGAGGCTTCGAGAGGAGAGCGAGCTGCTGAGGACTCACTGTTACCGGGCGGCGCTGGAGTCCTTCATCAGGGATACCAGACCGGATCTACGCAGGGCAGGAATCCAGACCATAAAGAAAGCACACTTGTTAGAGTTTACAGAGTGAGTGAACGCTGCAGCGTCCGGGCATTTAAGCTCGTTTTTAAAGGGACAGTTCACCCCCCAAAAAAATGCATATTTTCTGCCTTCTCTGCTCGTAGTGCTTAAAAAACAAATTTGAAAAACTCAACAGTAATGTCTTTCTCCAGGAATCCTGACGCTGTCACTGTAGATAATCCACAGACGTTGTTGTGAGCAGTTTCATGGAGGAACTATTTTCTTTCTGTATCAACGTGTAGAAGGAAGCGCGCATCTATGAATGGATGAGTGACAGCTTAGCGAAGGAAACGCTGTTAGTGTGACAAGCTCAAGCTTCTCATCTGAGTCGATTCCTTCTGTGCGACGATACAGAAAGAAAATAGTTCCTACACATTCTGACACCTGAAGATATTGTGATTTCATTTTAAAGTCATATTACGCAGCCTTAATTTAATTTAATGAAACACTGGTAAAGTGTTTCGCCAGGACTAAACAACGTTTGAACGTAGCAAACTAGAAATTAAAAATGACTGCGTCTCTCTTTCTGTCCTCCTCTTGTCCTCTCTCAGGTACGCCTGTCTCGGGCTGCCTCGGGTCGGCCTGCCTCCCGGGTTGCCTCTGGACCCGGAGCGGGTGGAGGCCATGTTGAAGCAGCAGGGCAGGGTGGTGGTGTACTTCAGCCTGTCCCTGCTGCTGGCTCCTGTGGTGGAGACGCTGGTGCTGCTGGACAGGATGATCTACCTGCAGGAGAACGGTGAGCCGCCGGACACAAACTGTAATCACACCTGTCTTTACACTCGCTGTACTGAAGCCTCGTCTCTCTGCAGGTGTGGACAGTCAGCTCGTCCCTCTGTTCGACCCAAACTTTTCTCCGAGGAACTTTGTGCTTGTGGCTCTGAAGGCTCGTGGATGAGAAGAGAAAAGTCCAACTACATTTGTGACTGTTTGATGGAGAAGTTTACAAAAAGTCTGGTTCTTGTTTTTACAACACGAGGAACCGAACGTCTTATAGCGTCTGTTTTTAGAGATTCAACCAATGAGCAGGTTTTTCTTGCCGGACGTCCTTTGACACATTTTTACTGGATGGAAAACGTCTCTCCTGCAGAAAGAGTGTGTTTCTGTAACAACATGGACACTCGGCTCTGCTTCAATCGGCTTTACAGTGAATCCATGCAGCAGCTTTTAAAACGTCCAACATCATGTTTCTTTGTTGGACATTTTGCACTCAGTGTCTTGATAATCGCACAGTTTGGCTTCATGTGTTTGTCTTCTGTTTGTCTTCCTCTTGTTTCTGCTACATTACATAACAAACATGCAGCACGTGTTTGTGTTTTTTTTTATGTGTTTTAAATGTTTTGTGCAAATAAACACAACAAGTGCTTTTTCATTTTAGTTGCAGAAGCTTGGCGCCTTATTTTGTTGTGAGCTGATGGAGGCAAAACAGCTGAATGCAAAGATTATTTTTTCTTCTTCTTCTTCTTTTAGCATCTTGAGTTGATATTCCAGATTTTTAAAGTTGCAATAACTTTATTTATTATATCAACTAGGGGGCAGCAGAGCTCCACAGCAAGCTGCCAGACAGGAACAGTTTTATTTCACGTGTTAGTATATCAAAACATTAACACCACTGTCAACAAGCATGAGGCCCAGTGTGTGAAGATGAGCCTTCAATGAGCCCAAATAAACAATATTAGTTCTGCAAACTACAGATGATGTTTCATGAGAATGTGTTTTATATGATTATTATCGGTTTCTCTTGATTTTTTTAATATCTGAGAGAAAAACGTTCTCAGATAAACATAATGGAGTAACAAGTTTAAATCAGGATAGAAATATAAATGATGAATTTGAGTACAGTTCTTAAATATATTTTACTCTCCACAGCAGACATAAAGTTGATGATGTGTCCAGTGTGAAAGCAAATTGTTGCATATTTAAACCTTCAGCAGATATGGAAATACCGAGCTTCCATTAAGATCCAAGATGTTTTAAGAGTTTATTTAGATTGAGCAGGTGAATTTTCTCAGCACTTAAAGGAGCACTTCAGCACCCTTCAGATTTTATTTTATTTTTAAATTTTATTTAATTTACTTATTTTATTTTTCATCTTGTTCATTTTTGATTTTATTTATTTTTTGTATTATTTTATTTATTTTTACATCATTTTATTTATTATTTGTATTTTTGTAAGTGATATCAGACGTGTGTGTCTGGAAGCTTGTTGACGAGCTTCTTCTGACCAGTGAAAACAGTTTTAACACCACATCAGAATGAGTTCTGCTGAGCAACGCAAAATACCGTCTTCATGGTATCTGTGTCAGTTACAGGTGAGCAGTGCTGGGCGGTTGGACACGAGGTGGTGTGGTGATAAAAAAAAATGCAGCAAAGTCTTCAGATAAGTTTATCTTTAATGTTCAGAGGGAAATTACTCACATTATAAGTGTAAAGATTGGAATCAAAGCCTCAAATACAAAAATATAATTTCAGCTCAGAGTGCCTGAAACTGGCCGTCTTTCATTTGGCCACACTTGATGACAACGGGCGTCTTCTAGCCTTGGAAGAAGCTGCAGCTGCACACGGTCAGCTCGGTCACCATGGCAACAAACTCCTCAAAGCTCACGCTGCCGTCCAAGTCCGTGTCCAGGTCAGACATGATGGCTTCCACCCGCTGAGCGTCCCTGTTGACCTGGGAAATGAAAGAATAATGGAAGTTAACAAGAAGATCTAATCGTTTGTGTTTTTCCACATCTTGATTCAGAGCAGAGAATTTAACTCCTGGACTGATAACAGGTGAGGCACCTGCAGGTAACTGCTCAGCTCTCCTTGCAGCAGGTTCTTCAGCTCCCGTCTGCTCAGCTTGAACTTGTCGCCCTCGGTTGAGGAATAGTACTGAAACACATCGACGATGGTGTCCATGGCGGTCTCCAGTTTGCTCATTTTGGTTTTTTTTTTTTTGGTTGTGATGAGTCTCTGAAGGAGTGAAAAAGACCAGCAGAAAAACATCAGATTAGATCTTAATAAATATGATAGTAAGTGATGAATAAACAAAAAGAAATTCAACGGAAAACTCTGTAAAGATGTTGTATGAGCAGCCGTGCAATCCATAATTTATTCTCACATAATTCATCCTGCCCTTTCATGCAGACGTAAATGTATTTAAGTATAATCAGAAAAAGAACACACTAGAATATATCTGATTCAGTCAATGACAAAAGCAGAATTTTGCTTGTTAAGTTTGTAAAAATTGTGAAAACACTGAGAAATGTTCTCACAATTAGCAACGATGAAATGTTTTTCTCTCAAGTCAATCGACTAATAGCTGCAGCTGTACAAGTGTCATCTGTCAGGTAGCTTAATTTCAAAACATCATATTTCATAAGATTAGTATGTGTCGCATGCAGAAATTAGAATTAGTAACCAAAGTTGATATATATGCAGCCACATTTCTAATTTAGGGTTAACAGATTCAGTTGATGTATCATAGGTTTGTTTAACTGCAACCCCAAAAATCTCATATTAAATTAGTTTTTAATTTTCGGTAGCTCAAGTTTTTACCTCTGATGATCTACTCACCTCCTGAAAGCTGTTGAGGACGATGAGTCGATCAGATGATGAGTCTCACTTTCACCTCATCACATTTATAGAGCTGCTGTCAGATATAATCAGGCTCCTCCCCTTCATCTGTACACCTGAGTGTCTGATTTAAAAGTTTGATAAAATGCACTTTTCTCTGGACGACATGAGGCTGTTTCATAAGATCATTCTCAAGTTTTATTCCCCCACTGAATGAAAATCCAGTCATTACTTCCTCGTTAGATGTTAAAAGATGTTATTTGCACCGCTGATGTGCGGTCGAGCTCGTGCTCTTACTTCAGACGAGGTGCAAGCTAATAGCTTTAGCTCAGCAGCTAAGATTTCTGCTTACAAACAGGCGAGTGGAAAGATTTTTTTATTTAAAGCGTTACATGTATTCTGCAGACTGACAGATTCAGGGCCTTAAAAATAATACTGGGCCTCTCTTCCTGGAATGTGAGGGAATATGCTAATCGACTGTCTTACCAAGAGTTAAATAAGAATAAATGAGCAATATTCACCCACGAGATATCATGTGCTAATCACTGAGCTTCAGAGAAACTTTGTATGGAGCCAGGTTTGCATGTCAAACTGTTACTTTAACATTTAAAACACTTCAGCTGATGTTGCAGAGATTTTTTGGAAACTCCCAAATTTCCATTCCCGCAAAACTGCCACAAGCCAATTAACGTTCAGCTGATGATTGTAGAGGAGGGGGAGGAGGCTCTTCTCTGCTGGAGACTTTAAACATCATAGTTTCTGATGACGCTCGGATCTGACTTGTCATTGCATCTCCCATAGACTTCAACACTGCCGACACCACTTCTTTTCACCAAAGCAAGACTGAGTGACGTAACGACACTTCGTTCTTTGTTACGTTCTTCGACTCATAGCAAAACAGTGCACACCACTCTCAGACCGGAGGTGTGACGGAGTGGTAGAATCTGAAATGATGCTAAAGTTCGCACATGGCAGAGATGAGAATGTACAACCAGGACTTGGCAGTTAAAAAGTGAAATATACAACTCATGGAGTCATTTAGCAAATTTCTCTTCTCCGTGTACGTTCATCCTTTAGACTGTGTTTAACAGAAACCATTTGAAGTTAAATGTGCAGATTACTTCATGTGTTTTCATGCGTTCGGCCTCGTTATTCTCACCTCATATGACTCTGTCACCTCAGATGGCAGATGGCACAGAGAGATGATCACCAGCATCTAATCTACCTTTTCCATCTGAGGTGACGGGCCAACCTGGCGTGAGACGGTGGAGACAAGATGTTTAAATCTCTTAAACCACATAGTTGACTATAATCTGATTTCCTACTGGAATAACTCATTTCAGTCGATCACCTGAAGCCTTTTCACTTTCACTTGCATCCTGAAATTACAGCACTTGTAGCTGTAATGTGGATGTGTTCATGATGTTCATTCATATTTGTCATCACTTCTTGCAGTTGGACGTCACAGTGTAGGAACGACTTTGATCTCTCAATCAAAAGTAAACGACAGACAGAAGTCGTGTGGGATCACTGGAGTCGTTTTCATTGATAAAATAACAGATATTTCGAGGACATCCACGAACAAACCACGATGATTTCCTGAACCTAACCAAGTCAATTTTCCAGCTTGAACCAAAACACACTGCGAGCGTACGGTTGACGGTCATATTATCTTTAAACACGTTGTTATATTTGTCAATTTTAGGAGTCTAATGCAATTTATCTATTTATTTGTTTGGGTATAATGGTGTGTAATGCCTTGTGTTACTCATGCGAGTGTTTATTCACCACAAACAGCCAGATTAGTTTATTGTACATCACCTGCAAGCTCGAGGTTGCTTCACTTGAACACACGTTCAGTTTTTGGGTAAATTTCTAAAACAACAAACGCTGTTGGTTGATTTTGGGGAAGACATTTTAACATGCACGGTTGACTGCATGTTTAGCAGCTTTGTGTTTGTTAATTGAGTCATTTCAGTTTAGTTTGAATGTGATTTAAAACCCTGAAAATGAAATCCTCTCTGGTCCAGCCAGTTGTCATTCTCTGCTGTTTTTTTTCCTTTTCAGATTATTAAGACAATCTGGAGTCGCACAGTTTTAGTTGCATATCTGGCATCTGGTTCATAACTCACACGCTCATCTGTCACTGTGATCTGAATCTGACATACTTGTGTTCAGACAGCAGGTCGATCTGTCTCCATCGTCTCAGGGCTGACAATCAGACATCACCCACAGTCTGACGCCCATCAGAATAATGTCTTTATTATCAACCCTTAGATGGTTTTTAGCTCTAAAACACTTTGTAACTTGGAAATCCACACTGTACGTGCAAAGCTAAAAGTGTTAGCAAATAGGCTAACCCGTCATTTTTTGAACTTTTCCTCTAACCAAGCAATAACAAGCAGAAGATGTGGCATGAAGTCGCCTCGGCTAACTGACCACATAAATGCGAGGAATCAGAAAATTCAGAATTCAGCCAAAGACATCACACTCAGGGTGGGACATCGGACCACGCTTCACCAATTCATTAGACAACAGCTAACGCTAGTATATAACAGCATTCTAGCAAATGTTACTGTTTCATACGATAGACCACAATTAGGAAAAGTGAACATTAAGTCCGAATTATCACCGCACATCTATTTTGACACCTTTGTTTAAACCTAAATCAAATCAAAATCGAACATTAATGTTTACTGGATGCTAACATCAGCTACCAAGTTATCAAAAATGAAATACGGACAAATGTGCCTCCAGATTTCCAATATCCATCATCTTTTCAGTTGCTGGTCAGTTAAGAAGCAGTTTGAGAGTTTGTCAGAATAACTAACTTTATACATCTTTGCTGACACGAGGGTGACGTTGGAGGAAAATGGCCGTCGTGTGAATAAGGTCTTTTATTTCACAAATTACGAGACAGAAATGGTTCCTTCACTTTTTCAGAGGGAATTGAGCACTAAGGACCTTCTAGCAGCATATTAGAGAATACTTAAAGATACATGTGCTCAGGAAATCATGAAGTTGATCTCATGCAAATCATTGTAAGGCACTCTGAGATCAAAAACAACTTGAGGACAAAGTGGTTTAAGCCACCGAGAACAGAGAACTCTTTATTTTCCTGTGTTGAAATACTTCCCATCCATCGGGTTTATTGTGCCAGCTTTTGTGCAACCACCCCCAGGTTACACAGAAACACACAATCACAACCAGATGTCGTCTTGAATTTCCCAGAATCCAGCTGCTGCTCTGGGACCAGTTTGGCTCTCATTATGTGTTGAGCATCTTATTGATATGTGGCCTTGCCAGTGGCTCCAAATCAGCCCTTTGTTTGTTGAAACTCCATTCGTGGAGGGCCACTCCACCTCCTCGGCAGGGCAGAGACACACTGGTCTCAAACCTCCACAAGCATTTTTGTCAATCAGCACAGGGCAGCTGTTTTGAGATTCCTGCACAACATGAAGAATTTCATCTTCTTGGTTTTTGGTTTGCTGCCGTTTCCTCAGCAGACACAGAGCAGGACTGATTGCAGACCAATGACGGCCATCTTTTGTCAAGGTTTGGGATACACCACCACCCCCAATCCAACTGGAGCTATCGGCTACAACCTGCAGCAGACTGGTCAGATGGTGGAGACCGCCTGTTCTCCACACGTTGCCACGGTCTTGTGTCGTGTCGTTGTGCCTGAATGCGGCTCGGATGACGACAGCCACTTGAAGCCGTGTCGAGCGCTCTGTCAGAAGGTCAAGACGGACTGTGAATCTGCCTTCAAAGCGAAGCGGCTGTACTGGCCCACGAGGCTCCGATGTGAAAGTTTACCAGAGTCCAACTGCATCCAGGTACATCTCCTCTTGTTTCTGACATTTGTTTTACTTTAAAGAATGGACTCAGGGGCTTTTGTCCGTCAAGATTTAAATGAGAAGACGAACACCACTTTGACCTCTGCAGCTACAGCGAGAAGGCGGCTATAAGTCACTGCATGTCTGTCCTCCTCCTGCTAATGCAAAGAAAAAAGGAAAGACATTTTCTGGTATCCAGTCAGGACAGAGGACTCTATAAAGAGGCAGTCCTGTGTCAAGACAAGATGGTGGTCTTGATGGGGGCATCATCACAGACGGACATCTGGGCTGACCCCAGATCCATTTTGGCTAACCAGTGTCCAACTCATTTCTAACTGTGGCATCGTGTGATCAAAAAGATAAACAAGGTGGATGTACTCGTGGATTGTAAAAACTGATTTATGTTTCTCTTCATGCAGGGTCCAGTCACTCCTGTTCAACCCCAGATCAATCACTCCCCTTCCCTCCCCGTGTCAACTTGTCAGCCAATCACTGTCCCACTCTGCAAAAACCTGGCATACACTGAAACCGCCATGCCCAACGTCCTCGGACACACGCTTCAAGCCGACGCCAACTTGCAGATACAAACGTTTGCACCACTTATACAAGTGGGGTGCTCCCCTCATCTGACGCAGTTCTTGTGCTCCGTCTACACTCCTGAGTGTGTAGAGGGAAGACCTCAACCTCCCTGCAGGATGCTCTGTGAGACCGTGAAGTCCAGCTGTGAGCCGGTGCTGAACAGGCATGAATTACTATGGCCGGAAGCCCTCAAGTGTGAAGCATTTACCACAGAGTCCTGCAAAGACATACCTGCCCTGCCTGTAAGTGTGCTCTTTTGGAATGAAAATGAGGATGTTTGTGGCTCCGATACCCATCTTACAACCAAGTTTTGTGTGAATCTGTCGTGTAGTTTTTGTATAATCCTGCTGACAATCCAACCAACCAGCAAACACACAAATGCGAAAACAAAACCTCCTTGGTGAAGGTAAAAGTTGGGAATTCATGTTCGTTCATTATTTGTGTTCTCAGGTCCCACAGTTCAGTTTTGTAACAAAACCTCCTGCAACATGTGAGCTGATCACAATCCCTCTCTGCCAAGACCTGCCCTACATTGACACAGCCATGCCCAATATTCTCGGCCACAAATCTCAGGAGGACGCAGGGCTGGAGGTCCATCAGTTTGCACCACTTATAAAAGTGGGGTGCTCCTCTCACCTGAAGCCCTTCCTGTGCTCCGTCTACACTCCTGAGTGCACGTCAGGAAAACTGCGTCCACCCTGCAGGACGCTCTGTGAACAGGCTCGCGCCGGCTGCGAGACGCTGATGAACAAGTTCGGCTTCCCGTGGCCCAACGCACTCAGCTGCGATAAGTTTAGCACCGAGTCCTGCGAACACGTAAGTCTGCTCTTTGTTAACAGCTGATCTTCTGTGATGAAAACACAACACCTGGGTGGACACGCTCAATTCTCAACCCTTCTCTGGCGCGATGGTACTGCAGTGGGCAAACACTTTTCATAACTTTACAATCAACTTACTTACTAACTATAAAATACACTCACAGCTGGAGTCTTAAATCAGAGGTGAAACAGCAGGTCGTCAGTCCAAAAGGTGTTTATTCACAAACACAGAACACACACACACGAGGCACCCGGAGTGAACTGAGAAACTCTTTGCTGATCATCCAGCTTATATACTCCTGGTCCAGGTAGAACCTCCACGCCCCGGGACCATCCCTGTATCATTATGATCAACCGGGGCTTCAGAACTTCAAAACATACCCATGTCTTTATCATTCTTGGATGTGTTTTTCAAAAAGCCTGCAAATGCCTCACCCAGGCCCCTTCCTTCAACACCTGTTGCTCATTTATTTCAACATTGTCATTATAAATGGTTGCATCAAACATTGGTCTTTGCCTGACATCCCCATCAGACTCGAGCTGAATGTTAGAGCTCAGCTGGGACTGCAACTGATGTTCCAACCGCCCAACCGTTCCACCACAGTACCAAGAATGTTGAAATTAACGACGCTGGTTTGACGGTTTCTTTTTATCTCCAGCGATGATATAAAAAAAAGTAACCACCGCAACACGTGTGAGTACCTGATTGTTGCTAACTGTCTTATCGTTACTGCACATGTGCAGCTCTAAACAGAGATGAGAAAGAAGTCCCAGAAAAAAAAGATGTCATAAAAATAAAAAAGGGCCCAAAAAGGAGCCTTGTGGGACGCCACAGGAGATGAAACACACCTGTTAAAACTCGTAGTTTTGTTTGCGTCTCGTTGCAGTACGGCGTGAGCAGCAGCGGGGGGATCTGCGAGCCCATCACCATCCCGGTGTGCCAGGGTCTCCCCTACAACCAGACCATCATGCCAAACCTCCTGGGACACGCCAATCAAAGAGAGGCGGTGGTGAAGATGTCCTTCTTCAACTCCATCGTGCAAGCCGTGTGCTCGGTGGACATCCGCCTCTTCGTGTGCATGGTGTACGCCCCCCGCTGTGTGGCCGGGGAAGTGCAGCGGCCCTGCAAGTCCTTCTGCCAGAGAGCCAAAACGGGCTGCGAGGAACTGACGAACAGATTTGGCGTTTCGTGGCCGAACGAGCTGCTCTGTGACTCGTTCCCAGACGAGAACTGTATATCAGTGAGTAATGAACAGTGTGTTGGAAGAGATCAGTTTGGTGACAGAAACGTAAAGAACGTCTTCTCACTTTCTCTCTTTTCCTTTTCTTTCACAGGAAGAAAGCAGACTCGAGGTAATTCCAAACATGTTTCCAAACATTCATGTCTGCACATTAATCTCACAGGTTCTGACAGAGATCATCAATAACATGTACTAAAGACAGAAACCACAGTTAAGGGCAACTGGACCGGACAAATTCAAAGAGCAAATGCCTGAAGAAAGAGTGTAAAATAATAATAATACTGTAAAGGTACCCTGGGGAGTTTCTGATCACCTGTAGCTCCAGAAGGTAACTGCCAGCAAGTTGGGGTGTCACAATTCTCCACGTCCCCGATTCAGTTTTTCTTTAGATTTTAAGATCACGATTTGGTTACATTCTTGATTCAAACTCATATTTGCACATCTGAATTTGTATAGAAACTTAACTAGATAACTCTGCAGGTTATGTTCAAATTACCACAATGTTTTTTATCCATCAAAAAGAAAAGTGGAGGGTTTGTTGAATCCTGCAGCAGGACTGTGTTTGAAACTCCTGCTGAGGATTTGGCTCCATGGCACTCGTAGTGGTCAAAAAATAGTTTCTAAACCCAAGTTTTGACAAGTGTCATATGTTTGCCAGTATTTTAGGGTCATTTCATGCATTTATTGAACTGCATTTTCTGCACAGCCTCAATTAATTTGCAGGTCAAGACATGTTTTCGATGTTATGTGTTATATGTTAATCTCTTTATTCAATTATTGCAACGGGCGCAGATCAGATCGCTGCTGGTTTGACTTGTTTCTGTGTTAAATATTTACATTTTCATGCTGTTTGTTCATCATGTCCCTGGTGTGTAGAGACATTTGGAGGTATTTCATGTCATGTGAAGCGGAAACGTCTCTCACTTTGTCGTCTGTTACAACAGATGCTGAGTGCTGAAGGTGTTCGCGCTAAGCTTGATGCCGGTGGTTTCTCTGTTCGTGGCAAATGTGAGTTTATTTTCCACTACTATTTCATCGTCTTAATGAAACCGTTTTACACTCGTGAATGTGTTTTATTCTCCGTGATTTAGCCCTGAGCCTCAGGACAGCCCGCCTGCTGCTGACTCTGATGGACGTATCCTTCACAGCTGACACTGCTCAGGGTTTATAGTCCTGACATGCGACTTGTTTCAGGATCAGTGGTGTCCAAACAGAAGGAGCCAAACTTGTTCTGAATGCACTGCATGCTATATTTGAAACTCTCACAACCTGTAAAACCCTGAGGACCAACTGTAGAAAACAGAGGCAGGCAGGTTGAAAACTAAGATGAGCTTTAAGGGGCAAAAGATAAGACAAAGACGAGGAATCAGGAGGTAAATACAGGGAAACAGATGAAACAACGGAGAGTGAAGGACTAACGAGGGCACGAGATGCAGGTGGAGACACTGAGAACCGGGCGGAGCTAACGAGGGCGATGTGAAACAGGTGTGGGAGGGGAGCTCAGACTGGAGGAGCACAGGTGAGGAGGAGGAAGTGAAGACAATATATTATTACAAAATAAAACAGGAAACAGCTCAACATTACAGGAGCTTTTATGCTGTAAGGTGCTGAGTGTTTTCTCTAACCAGCAACTTTCAGGCTGACGGTTCTGGAGACCTGGACGTGGTCGAGGTCTTCAAGCTGGAGCACTACGTGGCCGTCGTCAGGAGGGAGTACGTGGAGAGCTACGAGAGGAGGAACCCACCGGCCGTCACTCAGAACCAGATGAAGAAGATTCTGTCCGCCCGTGGTAACACATGACATCCTTTAAAGATACAAGAGCAGCTCAGGTTTAAAGAACCAGAAATAATTTGTGTGCCTTTGCAGGATTCGATTTAGACGATAAGACCTTCAGAACTCTGTGGCAGGACTATCAGTCGACAGGCGGGATCGACTACGATGAGTTTGTGGCGGTTCTGACCAAACTTCAGATCCTCAGAGGTGACGGAAAAAAAATCTACACTTTTACTCAAGTACTGTACTTAAATACAGCTCTGAGGTATTTCTACTGATACTATATTTCTGATTCACAACAGTTAAAGGATAATTTCACATATTTTGACAAGTTCATTGTAAAATATCTAAAAAAAAAACACACATTAAAGTCAGCTTCACCTTTACCAGCAACAATATTAGCATGGCTTCATTTTTTATATTCATTAAATAACACAAACATATTATGACATGACTGCATCAATAATCATACATCAATATTATAATTCAAATATTATGAGTGCTAAAATATTCTAAATTTTATAAAAGCAGGACTTTTTAATTCTTCTTTATCACTTCATAACATCCAGCATGAATACATTCATTTATGGTTAATCAAACAATGTATTATGCAGTTGTTCATAAAACGGTTGTAACTGGTATGTACAGCTGATGAATAAATGTGATTTCAGTGTCTGTTGACAGTAAAATAATTATTAATGTAAGTTCAATAAACTAAAGTGTTACACTGGATTAAAGTCAACATATTGTTATTGTGTTTGGTAACAACTGTGATAAAATACAATTCAAGATACTGCAAGAATTAAAAAAAAACCTCTCAATTAGATTTTATTATCATATATTATATTTAAACTAGAAATGTGGGTAAACTTCAGTAATTAACGTAAATACTTGCGTGTCGTCGTAGATCGTTTCCAGGCTCATCTGATGAGCGTGCCGTGTGACTGTGAGGTCGCCAGCTTCTCCTTCAAGCAGGTGAGTTTAAATTCAAGTTTTTATTATTGATGCTGTTAAATCTTCTATTGATCCTCAGAGGAAACATTCAGGCGTTTGACAGAATTAAGTACAGATTCAGAGAAAAAAATATCTATGAAATAATATATATAATATTTTCTGTCTTGATTACAGATAAATAAAAAATATTCTATACATTCTGGAAGAAGTAAGAAGTCTTCTGCTTGATTTTCCTCATATGAAATTATAAACTGCGTTCTCGTGTTCTACATCTTCACACTTTTCTCTAATAAAATATACTTCACGAAAGCGTTTTAAAAAGAAACAGTGATAAAAAGTGATACAGTCGTGTGATTAGATAAAACCAGAATGAAACATGATTAATGACACCAAGACTAACTTAGTGGTGTAAAATAAAAAGTCAAGTGTCAGAGTTAATTACTCGGGTTGTCACAGTGATGAAGTGAGTTTAATAATATTTAAACATTTTATTTGGTGAAGGAGAAAGAAAGGAGAGTTTCAACATTTGGATTAATCTGATTCTGTTAACACGGCGACACCTGCTGGTCAGACCTTGACACTGATCGTATTAACAACATATTTTGTCACACTATAAAGAGAATGTTTACATTTGTATTAACCTCAGGTTGCACGTTAATAGTTCAGCTGGTTAATACTTTTTTTTTTCCTCCTCTCAGTTCATGAAATCAACGATAATCTGAGGATCAGAGGAGCTGAGCTGACGGGAGGAGGAATTAAAACTTGTAATCACAGAGCTGCAATGATCATCATAATTAATAATCCTTCATTATCACAGTGCAGAAACATTTTAACACTGAAAGTAAGCTGCTGTGAGTCCAAGCTATTTCTTTCTGTCAGTTTTTAAGATGCAGAGTTTCTTAAGTTGTGTTTTCAGATCGCAGATGAAGTTTTAATTACATAAAAATACTCTGCTGCTGTAATCATGAAGCTTTCTCTACGTTATTTTATGTCTTTGGTAAAAAAAAAAAAAAGTGATGAAATAAATGTGAACACTGTGTTGGATTTAAATAAAGACAACCAGATGATCTGTTGTGTTAATATCTTTATTATATATATATTACATGTATCATTTTTATTATTCCAGTATGCCCTCTGCTTTCTGCTAAATGTCCAAGTCCATGCGGTAAGGTACCAACGCGCCCGAGGTCCTCAAACGTCCTCAAAGTCCAAACTTCATGCCATCAGAGTCAACAAAAGAACTTCACTGTCCACGTAATAATCCACAGTTAGTTGGTAAAAGTGGTTAATCCTCCGTGTGCTCTGTTATTCTTGGATCCAACTGCGAATCTGCTGAAGTCCATTCTGCGATGACTGGCGGCTCACATACTCCGTTTTGTAGGTTAATCCAAAGATGGAGAGCGGAGAAGGAACATCGTCTCCTCTGTTGCTGCGTCATCTTTGCTAACTTCTTAATAAAGGCTGCGCAGCCGTTTCCGGTAGCACGATGATTTACCGGTCCGTGAATAACCGACAAAACCGTAGTTTAGTTTGTAAGAAATGGCCAGAATTTCAATGTAGGTTAGAATCTATAGGGGGGACCATGACTGCTGACTGCTGCTGTTAGCAATTAGCTCAGTTAGCCTAGTGGTTGTTTCTTCACTCTGTTAGAAATGTCTTGAACTAAAATTCTGGCCACATCTTACAAATTACCCCTGTTAACAAAAAAAGCCCACATTTAATGCTCCAAACTGGAACTAACGATTTGATTTGTTTATAAGATGCTGCGCCGTCTTTACACTGAGTCCGTCCCAGTCTGGTGTCCAGCCGTGTTCACTGGGAGGCTGAGAGACGTCATTTGTCATTTTATTTTATTTCTTTTTTTTTTTTAGGTAGATGGTTTTAAATTGGCACTTAGCATATTAGGTGAAGGGACATTAACTGTGCTCTCAGACTCTGAGTGGAAGCTGTCAATCAGAATCAATCAGGTTAAAGGAGCACGCTGTAGTTATGAAGAAGAGAAAGATGTTCACTGGTTGAAACAAACTAAATAATCAAACTCTCTTTGTGAGTAAATGTCTGAATGAACTGAATAATCAAACTGACTCTAAAGGACAACACAATTTATACCGTTTTTCTTTTTGTTTATATGTGGCAGACCCCGCCACCTTGCTAAGCTTCTAACAGTGTTCAGGGACCTTATTTTCCTCTGAGAACAGTTTGTTTCATCACTTATTATTCATATTTTAAATATTCAAATTCTGGTTTTAATTTCCTCTCCAACACAACACGGTGCCTCTTTAACAGGAAAACCAAACTGCTTACAGCGATTCAACCGTGTCTGACACATCATGACATTGTTAACAGAAGATCTGTGGGATTTTTACTTGCACAAACGTGGGCTCTTTTTGTAACAGCACTGGACTTTGTAGAAGTTCTCTACCTGAAGCAGGTGCTGAACACCACACTGATGGCAGACATCAGACCTGGAAATGCAGCGTTTTGTTTTGTGTTCTTTGCTACACTTTCTAAGAGTCTCTTACTTCTCTTCTCCAGAGAGGCAGCCAGCTCCCCCAGGTTCATCCTCCTCATGAACAGCAGTGTCATGTCCAGAACCAACTTACTGCTGTACCTCCTTTGCGCTTCCTCTTCATCGACCACCCCCTCGTCCTCACACTGGTCCTCGGGGCATTCTGGGTAATCTGGACTCAGCATCTCCTTGAATATCTTCAGCTTTTTCTTCACAAAGCCAACAACGTTCTCCTCAAGACACTGGAACAAAAGCATGTCAATTTAACTTTTAACATCACAAACTCAAATCTCATTCTGAACACACCATCAGTTTCATCCGTCAGAGTCTAAATTCACATTTGCATCATTTCTTTTGTAGTGACTAACTCCCCTTTCAGTCAACATCCTCAACACAACGTAGATTGCATCTTTGCAATGGTAACCTAAAGGAACCTGCTCAAAATGGCTGTTGAGGCCAATGAGACTCTCACAGGCACAGGAAAGCAAATTTCCTTTTTCCGAATGGAAGAGTTGTAGAGTACGCACCATAAATATGGAGTCCAGGGGACTACGACGGTCGGTGGAACCATCGGAGGTCTCTCTGAGGAGAAAACATGATCCATTAATGATGAAGAGATTTTTATTAACATCGACACTGAACAAAGTAGAAGTTCACGCCTCATACACAAAACCAACAGTCTGAAGAGAAGCAGTTCATTGAAAAGATTAATTTAACTAAATTGAGCACTGACAAAAAACAAAGTAAAATTATTTATTCTAATATAAATTCTCTTCATACTTTGAATGTTGCAGATTGAAAGATGGAGGAAAGTCCTTGGACCGGTCACTCTTCATGGACACACAGCTTGGTTCAGGAGAATCTGGTCTGTTCTGCTCAGTCCTGAAAGAAAACGGACATTAAATAAAGAAATAGAGAATTAAAAAGATTTCATTCTGGTTTGACTTTGGTATTATAGAAAGAGGGAAGAACATGGACTGTCACTGTTCAACTGGAAAAACAGGTTATTATGGAAGAATCCTTTTTGTTTCACACAATCCTGAAAGAAATGAAGCACTGACAGAATATACAGATCATTTATTAGATGTCTACAAATGTTCTGGTGACTGACGTGAATTAAATTTCAGAGTGACAAACAAACATTTCAATTTTTTGTGAATTTAAGCTTCAAGAGTTTATTTGACTTAACTGGAATTTAGATCAATTAAGTTGATCGACCTGTTACTCACTTCTGAATGATACAGATCAATGGAAAAACAAACAAAAAGGTTTTGCTCAGTTAAAAATGAATTTACTGTAATTTCCAGACTATAAGCTGCTACTTTTTTAACACACTTTGAACCCTGCGGCACTTTAGCAGGAAGCACGAGAGCGAGATAGATGTGGAAGAGATAATGTGCAGAGGAAGACGCTAGTTTGATTGTGTTTTGTCACAGTCATTTTGCACATCCTGCACACACCCTCATCATGGAAAACACACAAAGAAATGCATATGATGCAGCTTTTAAGTTAAAGGCAATCGATCTGGCTGTCGACGGAGGTAATAGAGCTGCTGCTCGACATCAATGTATTTTTTTTTAACCAGCCGTGTTTCAGGCACTCTTCAGAAAAAAGCATTTATTTAATTAAAAAGTAAAACCTGCGGCTTATACACAAGTGCGGCCTATGTATGTACACTTTTTTTTTCTCCTTTTTAAAAGTAGTTAGTCAGGCTTATATTCAGGTGCACTCAATAGTCCGGAAAATTACGGTAAACCAAATTGAGAAAAATATGAAATCCAATTTCGAGAAAATCAACAGAGCTGTTTATTCATAATATTTTTTATAAATAAATTCTCTGCATACTTCAAATGTTGCAGATTGAAAGATGGAGGAAAGTCCTTGGACCGGTCACTCTTCATGGACACACAGCTTGGTTCAGGAGAACCTGGTCTGTTCTGCTCGGTCCTGAAAGAAAACGGACATTAAATAAAGAAACAGAGAATTAAAAAGATTTCATTCTGGTTCTGGTGACTTAATTCTAATTACACTGAGCATTGCTGCAGTATTTGTGCATCAATAAGTTTGTTTGACTTTTGTTGGAATCACTGTACATATTATCACTCGCTTATTTTGTGTTTTGCAAAGAGTAACTGTTGCTGAGTCAGCTTCTTGTCTGCATAGAGAAATCACACACTTGCTACTATAGCGAGGCCACGAACTCCCTGTGCAGCTGCTTCATAACCAGATAAGAGAAACCTTGACTATGTCCTACTTTGAAAGAGGAAGACAATATTAGCAAATGCATGTGCTGAGAAAAATAAAGTTGTGCAAGAGTTAACCACAATGACCTTTTTGTAACCATCCTAAGGAAATAAAAGATAGGAGAACAGGGAGTGCGGCAGAGCAGTTTGGAGCGTGAGACATTGCGCACACTCTGTTCTCCTTGCAAGTAAAACTAATCGCCTGATTGTCGTTTTTTCTCTGTCTAGTCTTTGTTTAACGAATGTTTTAGGTGTTTGAACCTGACAACTTTGGTATTAAAGAAAGAAGGACGACCATGAACTGTCACTTTTCCACTGGACAAACAAGTTATTATGGAAAAATCCTTTTTGTTTCACACAATCCTGAAAGAAATGAAGCACTGACAGAATACATGTATCATTTATTAGATCACTACAAATTTCTGGTGACTTTCGTAAATTAAATTACATTGCAGAGTGAAATAAAAGCAAATTTTTGGAGAATTTAAAGTGAAACTCTCCCCAAAAAGCAACCAAGGCTTCATCTGTGATTGAATATGAGTCAAACCTTTGTGTAAAAACATAATTACGACAAACGAGGCACTTTAAAGATATACCGTAGTTTCGTTTTCGGTCATGGCAGACAAAAAGCGTCGACCTCCAAGTGCAACCTAACAGGCAGGTGAGTAATGTAGGACCACTACTCAAGCGTTCCTGTTCGCACTCGGGGATCGATGCTTTTTGTCTGCCATGATGGCGACGCGCTGAAGATGCTACTGCTAACGTGAGTTGTTCATAAACCTTCTTTATAGTAACTCTGTGTTCACAAACAATGTTGTCAGTGCTGGTGTTCATGTGTAGAGACCCTGGTGATGCTACCAGCAAAGTTTCATGTTGTGTCGAGACTTCTTACTGTTTTAAAACTAGAGATTTTGATGCTATACTTAAAGTGCCCGTAGCACTCCCACTGAAAATGAGCTTAACACAAAATGAAAATACAGTAAATCTTAAAAGTGCCTCTTTCATTGTAATTATGCTTTTACATGAAGGTTTGACTCATATTCAATCACAAATAAAGCCTTGGTTGCTTTTTGGCAAGAGTTTCTCTTTTACCTTCAAGAGTTTATTTGACCTAATCTGCTGACAGGCTGTAACATGGACATCTACGTTATAAACAGAAAAACGAAAATGCTGGAATATGTTTCTGTCTGCAAAATTCATGTTTCCGTCTCTGCCAGTGACAGTAAGCGCACGTTCGACGGATTGACTAGTTTGGACTACCGGAAGACACGGATGTCAACAAACCGGTATGTAGCTCCTTGCACAAACACACTGTTTTAACCACTTTTTTATTCATTTTGAGTCATACACGCTATACTGCTGTATTGTAAGGGGTCTGCTGATGTTGCATGACTTTTGGGGTGAGATGTGGAGCATGTTAAGAAGCTTAAAACACAGTGTAAAGTTCTGACCCTATGCTGTTAGCTGTCAATGCTAACTCTCCATTCACAGAGCCCTGTAATGGTCTGTTGGACCAAATGTGTTCGCGTCTTCGGTACTGGCAAGTCAAGGGTAGCTTGAGCAATGAAGCTGCATGTTTAAATCGACCGAAGTTCTCCTTTAATTGGAATTTAAATACTCACTTCTAAATGATACGGATCAATGGAAAAACAAATGAGAATTTAAAGAGAAGTAGAAAAGGTTTTATTGGCTTTAAAATGAACTTTAAATGAAACTAATTTCAATATAAATTCTCTACATACTCTGAATGTTGCCATTTGAAAGACAGAGGAGAGTCCTTGAACCAGCCACTCTTCATGGACACACGGCGTGGTTCAGGATCTTCTATGTACAGCTTCAACCTGAAAGAAACGAGACATCAAATAAAGACACAAAGAATCAAAAAGATTTAAAATGGTTCTGTTGACGTAATCTAAATCACACTGAGCATTTTTCAAGAACGTGTGCTTCAAAAAGTCGTTTGAGTTACTCTTGCAATACATCTTCCAGGGACTCTTCTTTGTGAAACCCAGGGATTGACAACAAATACCTTAAAAATAAGAGATGATAGTCCAAAGACAGTTAGGTTTAATCTACAACCAACAGACCAACCAAAAATTTAGAGACATTAACAGCCAAAAGGTAACTCAAAGAGGTGAAACAGACATATGATGAGAACTTTGTTCACTTTCTTCTCACACTCTCATTCTGTCCTCTCAAGAACTGATTACTTCTTTATGTTCATCACAGAGACGTAGAATCATTAATTGTTACAGAAGTTAAAGATTTATCAGATCGTGCAGGTGAATGTTTCTCATTACATTTCATACCAAAGCTACAGACAGAACATGTGCTGTGTATATATTCATGGAGGGTTCACTGGGCCTGATCACATTCACACAGTTACATGTTCACAGGTCATGTGTGACCATGTTGTGCATTATGTTTACAAGAGTTCACAGAGACTGACAGATATTATAGATTAAAAGCAATGAAAAGAAGTGTTGTGAGAACCTTTATAGTCTTTGAGTCTTTGTAAGTTCAGAGATCAATCTGACACTTCTGAGGAATAAGATGAAGAGGACCAAAGAAAGACTGGGAAGGTTGAAAATTGTGACAAATCAGCTAAAAATGGCTCCTGGTGATTTAATTTAAAATTACAATGAGCATTAACATACACTGACCATTTTTAGAAAATTTGTGCTCAGACGGGTGGTTTGACTTACTGTCTGTGAAGATCTTTCACGATTTGCTGAAATCTACAAGAGAAAAAAGGTGACGATGCATCAAAAGGCCGTAAAAATAAGAGAAAATGGTCCAAAGAAAGTTAAATTTAATCTACAACCAACAGACCAACCAAAAATTTAGAGACATTAACAGCCAAAAGGTAACTCAAAGAGGTGAAACAGACATATGATGAGAACTTTGTTCACTTTCTTCTCACACTCTCATTCTGTCCTCTCAAGAACTGATTACTTCTTTATGTTCATCACAGAGACGTAGAATCATTAATTGTTACAGAAGTTAAAGATTTATCAGATCGTGCAGGTGAATGTTTCTCATTACATTTCATAACAAAGCTACAGACAGAACATGTGCTGTGTATATATTCATGGAGGGTTCACTGGGCCTGATCACATTCACACAGTTACATGTTCACAGGTCATGTGTGACCATGTTGTGCATTATGTTTACAAGAGTTCACAGAGACTGACAGATATTATAGATTAAAAGCAATGAAAAGAAGTGTTGTGAGAACCTTTATAGTCTTTGAGTCTTTGTAAGTTCAGAGATCAATCTGACACTTTTGAGGAATAAGATGAAGAGGACCAAAGAAAGATTGGGAAGGTTAGAAATTGTGACAAATCAGTAAAGAGGTGGAAAGAGAGGTTAAATAAATAATGAAGTAATGTCAGATTAATGTTATAAATACAGTGAAGTTACACTCCTTATTCAGAATGTGCATTCAAAAAGTGTCTCTGACTTACATATCATCAACAGACGGCCCCATCCTGAAAGAAAAGGAGCAATGACAAAGAAATAAAACACTTTTTAGAGAATTTGTGCTCAGAAAGTTAATTTGATTTAAATAAAAAATTGAACCTTGCCTTATGATATCCATGGTCAGTCAGCCTTTATAGACACACAGCTTGGTAACAAAGAATCTGCTCAATCCTGAAAGAAATGGAGCCAAGTCAAGACGAGTGGAAGAATAAAGAGCTTACAGCGCTGTCACAATAAAATAACAAACCCTGGAGTACCATGAGCACATTTATTGCATCGGTTCTACTTCTAGTAAAGCCTAACCAATATATGAGTTGGTTGATATTTTCAACCTATTAGTTCTTTGTTCAGTCTCTGTATGATTGAAATGATCCTAATGATGAAGCCTCATCCTCCAAGAGCACTTTCTAATTTACATTCTTGTATCACATACGTCCTTATTCCTCATTCTGTGGACTAAAATAAAAAGATGTCCGTCTTGTCATGTCTCCACAGGCCACGTTATAGAGGGTAAAGGTCTGTCGATTTTAATGTAACTGAGCCTATAATCCAAAATGTATTTCTATCTCTTCATATATCAGACTTTGATCCTTTGTCTGCCGGCTCATCTCCATGTCCAGGTCCAGCCCTTTATTTTAAAAGGTTGAGGCCATTTAATCTTTCTATAGAGGTTATTGGGGCGGATGCAACTCAGGAGGGGTAGAGCACATCATCTAGTAATCACAAGGTCACTGGTTCGAATCCCTTGCCTGGCAGCCTCTGATATCAGTGTATGAATGTGTGTGTGTGTGTGTGTGTGAATAAGTGAAGGTCAAGTGTTGTAAAGAGCTATAGAAATGCAAAGTCTGTAATTATTTGGGCAATTTAGGTGAAAGTAACTCAAAAGTAGTGTAATAAGTAATGTTGTAGAGTCATATATTACTTGAAACTCTAACTAATACAACCAGTAATATGTCATATATTGCATTTTAAACTAACTTGCCAATCCTGTTCAGATCAGAGCCAAATTACTTTCAAATTACTTTATTTTGTCAGCAATCTGAAACAAAAATCCCAGATACCGATCATGGCAAGATGCTGATATCAGCTTCGATAATCGGTCAATCACTAATAATCAGTTTATTGAACGTGAAAAGAGGTTATGATTATCCATCACTTTCACTTCTAGATTAACAACACAGGGAGCCTCTGTTACAACACACACACAACCACCACACAATCAGAAAGAAGTTACAGGAACATTAGTACAAAATAAAGTATGTTCGTGTCCTTTATGTAGACCGAGGCTGTGCGTGGATTAACTACGCAGTTAACAGTTACATTAAATGGCCGATGGACACATTTCCGCCTTCTGTTAGCTTGATAACGGTCGCGGCTCGTGTAAGCTAACATTACATTTTAGCATTAAACACTTTCAGAGGTACGTTACGTTACCTTGTCAGCCCTCAGAGGTTAATCTGCACCGACAGATCAAGTGAAAGTATCTTGGAAGACTCTGGACTGTGACGGACCTGGAGGTTCGGACCAGTCCGAGAGCAGAACTTTGAGCAACAGGATTCCAGAGTGTAAAAACAAGGAAGTAGCTGAAGTCCTGGATGGCTGCTATCGAAAACATCGACGTAAAAGCAGTCCGGCGTTCATAAAATGTGTTACAGAGATTATTTTAAAATCATAAACACATTGTGAGGACACTTGCCTTCTTATAGAGCTATCAGGTGGACATAGGTGATTTTCAGGCGGATGTAAAGTAACAAATAAACAACTTTTTAACAGCGGTGAATAAAACCGCCAATAAATCAAAAATGGCGCTCCGAAGTCACGCCCCTTTCCGTTTGACCCCATGTGACCTCATGAAAACTTTGCATGTTTGTGAAGAGAGATGAACAATTAATTAGCTTTAGTTGTGTCATGAATCACACATATGATGTTTGTCTATTTAAAAGATCATTTTCGCCTTGAATAAAACTTTCATCAAGTTTTATTATATTTCAACTGAAATACTGAAAATATGCTGTCATGAGTCCGAGCTATTTCTTTGTCAGTTTTTAAGATGCAGAAAGTTTCTTAAGTTGTGTTTTCAGATCGCAATGACATTTTGTGAAACTTTTAATAACATTAAAAATACTGTGCTGCACAAGTTTTCTCAACATTTTTCTATTTCTTTGGCAAAAAAATGCAAACACGGTGTTGGATTTACATCAAGACAACCAGATGATCTGCTGTGTTCAATACTTTATTTATTATTTTCATGAATAATCACACATGTGTACATAGTATTTAGTACACCCTAATTAACAGTGACACCTTTAACAAACAACAAATCTAAATCCTGGTTTACATGATTCACATCTGACAATTATCTACTTAATAAAATACATCATTCTGTGATGAATAACTACCTGAACATGCAGTAAATGATGTATTATTTGGTCGTGTGATATTTTATTGACTTAACTGTATGCTCTGACAGGTGGCTGGTGGATTATGGAAGATGGAGTGTTAGTGTTAGAACAGATTTGTGAACAAAATGTATTACCTCGTTATACATCAGTCAGTTTAATAGCATTAATGTCCAGCTAGTCGCACATCCTTACAAAGAGCAGACGCAGGAGTTCAGCTTCAAACTGGGACAAAAGGCTGCGTTTGTCTTGGATGAGTTTTTGGAGACAGTTCTGTTGTTTTCAGTTTGAGGGTTTAGTGGATCCAGTGCTTGTCATCAAACTGGCCTGTGTCCAGTCCCAGCCCAGTGTCCAGCTGAGCCCTATCGCCTACCGTGACTCCCCCCTGTGATCCGAGGTTGTAATCTAGTTAAACTGCAGTCAGCTGGTTAGGCTCCACGCCTAACTGAGCTAATTTACTATAACTAAGTGCAGCTGGTTGCTCGAGCTAAAGATAACTACAACTTTAACCCAAAGGTCTGATTTGTAAGACACATGATTATTAAGTCTCATCAGGACCTTTGGCTTAAAAACTTTTGACTTCAAAGTGAATGAAACTAAGCCAGTATGACCATATTTACTTTGTCTCGCCCTCCACGGACTCACAGACTTAAACCTTCACGGATTGAAACCTCCACGGACTCACAGACTGAGAGATGTAATTGGTCTTTTCTTAATATGACAAAATATCTTTTTATTACCTCCACCATGGAGGTTGTGTTTTCACGTGTCTGGTTGTTTGTTGGTTGGTTTGTCAGCAGGATGACACAAAAACTACTGAAGGGATTTCCATGAAAAATGGATAGAGGATGGAATTTGGTGCAGATCCAGGAAGCTTTTCTCACTTTGTTTAACGCTGTGAGATAGGTCGACATTTTCATTTATCTCAGGGAATAATGCTAAATCTCTTTCAGCATTAAAGTGGCCCTTGGCCTGAACCTGCAGTAGTTAACTTAGAATACTTCCCTACCCTCTTTATTATATCGAACACAAAGACACTGAGGAGTTTGATGGGTCCATCCTTATCCTGAATGCAGGATAGACCGGCTCAGTGAATGTGGTTTGGAAGGTGTAGAGGAGGGTCGCCTGGTCAGAAGACACTCTGTAGAAGGACAGAGTGCCAGCGGCCCAGTCCAGGTAAACTCCTACTCTGTTTAAGGTTTGGTGACGGATGGACACTCTTCTGTTACGATGCAGGACAGAGTAACCTTCATTATCAGAGCAGCTCAGAGTCCAGGACTGATCATTCCTTCCAAGACAGCAGTTGCCCCCTTGCCCTCTCCTTTTGATCCCTCTGTATGTCACTGCTATATAAACATGTCCTTTCCACTCAACCTCCCAGTAACAGCGACCAGTTAAACCATCCTTACACAGCAGCTGTTTCCAGTAGTCAAATCTCTCTGGATCATCAGGATATGGCTGCTTCTCTTTCCCCACTGTCACCTTCCTGTTGTTGTCTGACAGTATGAGATTCTTGTTTGCTGTGTTCGGGTTCAGCGTGAGTTCACAGGCATCTGATTGAGAGAAGAAAACAAAAGATATCATCAGTTGTTGTCTGACAAAATACCAAGTAAACTGCTTCTTTAAAGTGGCAGTCAGAAGCGGTTTTAGTTGGTCTCTAGTCATGTTGACCCGCCCCAGCCCCTGATGTTTGCTGTTCTTTGTTCTAGACCAGCAAAATGTTGGTGACAGTCTGAAACCAGTTCTCCTGGCTGTGAACCAGACGTAATGCAAAGAATTGGACCAGAGAAGGGGCACCGGCTCCAAGCCAGCACCTGAACTGCCTCGGTCGAAAAGGGGGTATCAGTGATTCTGCAATGATTCCTGACAGACTGGGATATATATGTATATATCTGGAGTATACGACGCTGTGTTGGTTCTCTATGATGTACAACAATTTGTCAATCAAAATCAACAGTATACTTCTTCAGCTCATTATTTTAAAAAATAAATAAATAAACAAACAAACAAACACTTACAATTCCTTAGACCAGGTTTCTTTAAATGTGATGCAAAACTGTCCATCCTGCAAGAACAGTGAGATCAGCATTTAACAACTTAACAGTGTTTGTTGAATATCCAGAGAATTAAAAAAGAAAAATGCTGCAGTAGAGTTTTACTTGTAAATTGGTGATTATCACAAATGAAACAAAGATATTAAAGTTCTACATGATTTGATACAACAAGAGCAAAGTAGGACTTTTTTTTCTGATTAGCTCGACCTACACTCGTGTCTTTCCATACCTGAGGGTGTCCAGTCTGAGTCCATCACAAAGCATCTTAACTTCTGAGTCTGTTGGATGATAATGATTGTTGGTCAGGTCCAGCTCTCTCAGATGGGAGGGGTTGGATCTCAGAGCAGAAGCCAGTAAACCACAGCCTTTCTTAGTTATCAGACAGCCTGACAGCCTACACACACAGACACAAAAATAATTAGCTCAAACAGTCTTCTCTGAGCACAGGTGATGTTCATTACACATTGAAGTTAAAAGCTTCACTTGGCGACAGACTCGTAACATTTTACGCCTCAATATTTATAACAGTTTATGCTGATACTGTAAATATACTGACAAACAGTCTGTGAGAAGTTGTCCTGACTGTGTGAGTCAAACTTTTAATATCAAAGACTATTAAGTTCTCAAAAACCAGAGTAGTAACTAGAGCTGCACGATGTATCATTTGACCATTGTCATCACGATTTACGTGTGCGCAATAGTCACATTGCAGGGCCTGCGATGTAGGAGGCAAATGAACTCATCTAATTTCAAGTACCTGACACACACGATCCATCAATCACATTAGTTCTTAATCAGTGTGCCAAAGCAGATCACGCCCCTGCACATGGAGTGAGTCACTGGTAACGATATCAAAAAAAGAGCAACAGGAGAAAATCGTGAAAAACGAAGACTTGGTACCAAAAAGAAAAGCGACGTCAGTTATCTGGAATTATTTCGGCAACAAGAAGGATGATATTGACCCAACACGTGTTCTGTGTCGACAGCGTCTTGTCTCTGTTGCTACAACAAGAGGTAACACAAATCATCTGTTTGACCATTTACGTCAGTACCACACAGCTCAGTACGACAACAAGAGGTAAGATCAGTGCAGATTAATTGTCCACAAGATAGCAGCAGTGCAGCGTAACATAAAGTGCTACTCAGGTCATCTGATGAAAATTCTTGTATTCTTCATATCACAATATATATATCGCAGGCTTAAAAGAAATCGCAATGTCAGTTTTTTCCAATATCGTGCAGCCCTAGTAGCAACATTCTTGACATGCATAAAATCTTTTTTCCACCCCATGTTTGTTTGTTGTTGTTTGTGAAGACTGCGGTCTTCTGTTGAACAACCCGATGAATCCTGACCTGAGAACCTCCAGTCTACAGTTTGGACTCTCCAGTCCAGCACACAGCTGCTTCACTCCTGAATCCTGCAGGTTGTTGTTACTCAGGTCCAGCTCCCTCAGACTGGAGGACGGTGAGCTAAGAACTGATGACAGAGCTTCACAGCTTCTCTCTGACAGATTACAACCGCTCAGCCTAAAGAAGAATTAGCAAAAAAGAACAAAAAAAAAATGAGATTATTCTTTCTAATTTTAATGTATTTTATTACCTTAGTTATATTTTAAACCTACTGAGCTTTAGTGGAGGCTTTGACAACTGGCAGCAGCCTCAGAAGAGCCTCATCTGACGCATTATTTTTGCAGTATTTCTTCAGGTCAAACACGTCCAGATCTCCTCCAGATGTCAGTAAGATGAAGACCACAGCGGACCACTGAGCAGGAGACAGTTTATCTGTACACAGACGTCCTGAACACAGTTTCTGTTGGATCTCCTCCACTAGAAAACGATCATTCAGTTCATTCAGACAGTGGAACAGATTGATGCTTCTCTGTGGAGACAGATTCTCATCAATCTTGTTCCTGACATACTGAACTATTCCTTGTGAGCTACTTCCTGTTTGTGTCATCAGGCCTCGTAAGATCGTCTGATTGGTCTGCAGTGAAAGACCCAGGAGGAAGCGCAGGAACAAATCCAGGTGTCCATTTGGACTCTGTAAGGCCTGGTCCACAGCACTCTGGTAGAAGAGGTCAGTGGTGTTTTTGAATAGTTTAGACCACTGGGTTGATGGTTCTTCTGACAGCAGATTGACTCCAGAGTTGATGAAAGTCAGATGGACATGAAGAGCAGCCAGAAACTCCTGAACACTCAGATGGACGAAGCAGAACACCTTGTCCTGGTACAGTCCTCTCTCCTCTTTAAAGATCTGTGTGAACACTCCTGAGTACACTGAGGCTGCTCTGATATCGATGCCACACTCTGTCAGGTCTGATTCATAGAAGATCAGGTTTCCTTTCTGTAGCTGATCAAAAGCCAGTTTTCCCAGATACTCGATCATCTTCCTGCTCTCTGGAGTCCAGTGTGGATCTGTCTCAGCTCCTCCATCATACTTGATGTTCTTCACTTTGGACTGAACCACCAGGAAGTGGATGTACATCTGAGTCAGGGTCTTGGGCAGCTCTCCTCCCTCTCTGGTCTTCAACACATCCTCCAGAACTGTAGCAGTGATCCAGCAGAAGACTGGGATGTGGCACATGATGTGGAGGCTTCGTGATGTCTTGATGTGGGAGATGATTCTGCTGGCCTGCTCCTCATCTCTGTATCTCTTCCTGAAGTACTCCTCCTTCTGTGGGTCAGTGAACCCTCTGATCTCTGTCACCATGTCAACACACCCAGGAGGGATCTGATTGGCTGCTGCAGGTCGTGTGGTTATCCAGAGGCGAGCAGAGGGAAGCAGTTTCCCCCTGATGAGGTTTGTCAGCAGCACATCCACTGAGGTGGACTCTGTAACATCAGTCAGGATCTCAGTGTTGTGGAAGTCCAGAGGAAGTCGACACTCATCCAGACTGTCAAAGATGAAAACAACCTGGAACTCTTCAAAGCTGCAGATTTCTTTGGTTTCAGTGAAGAAGTGATGAACAAGTTCCACCAAGCTGAACTTTTTCTCTTTCAGCACATTCAGCTCTCTGAAAGTGAATGGAAATATGAACTGTATGTCCTGGTTGTCTTTGTCTTCAGCCCAGTCCAGAGAGAACTTCTGTGTTAAGACTGTTTTCCCGATGCCAGCCACTCCCTTTGTCATCACTGTTCTGATTGGTTCGTCTCTTCCAGGTGAGGCTTTAAACATGTCTTCTTGTCTGACTGTTGTTTCTGGTCTGTGTTGTTTCCTGGATGCTGTTTCAATCTGTCTGACCTCATGTTCATCATTGACCTCTGCAGTCCCTCCCTCTGTGATGTAGAGCTCTGTGTAGATCTGATTCAGAAGGGTTGGGTTTCCTGCTTTAGCAACTCCCTCAAACACACACTGGAACTTCTTCTGAAGGTTAGATTTGAGTTTTCTGCGGCTCACTGCAGCAATTGTTCCTACAGGGAAAAATGACACGTTGGATTATATTGTACAAGTTTCTGTAAAGATTCTGATACACTAACCGAAACATAGAGCTGTCAGCAGATATGGAACCATATGGAATATTTCCACCAGCACATTTGGCCTTACCAAGATCAGCCTCGCCACTCTAACAGACCCCAACTCTCCCCTCTTTTGTTTTTGTTGTTCTTCTTTTGAGCAGCTCTGGACAGTGTGTGCGGCTAAGTAGAATTATAGATCTGATGCATATTTACAGCAGATATCTTTTTTCCTGCTACATCTATCAAAGGTCTCTTACTGTTCTGTAGAGAGTCAGCCAGCTCTCCCAGCTTCATTTCTCTCATGAACTGCACGGTGATCTTCAGAAATGCCTCCTTGCTGCTCCTCCTCTGTTCGTCTTCTTCATCATCTATGGCCTCCTCATCCTCACGCTGGTCCTCTAAACATTGTGGATGATCTAGACTCAGAAACTTCCGGAACTTCTTCAATTCTTTCTTCACAAAAGTAACAATGTTCTCCTCAAGACACTGGAACAGAAACATATTCATCAACTACATAACACTGCTAACGCTAGCTAGCAAACATTAATGTTGCTAATGCTATGCTGGTATAATTCAAAAGCCTCGTGAATGAGAAGTGAAACATCTTCAAGAAACTGAAACAAATCCTATTGTCTACAATACAGCACTTCATCACTATCTAAACTCTGATGTGTAAGTTCAGTTCTCAGCAAACTGTAATGTGTTTGCATGCGTGTACGCACCATAAATATGGAGTCCAGTTCTGTTTGACGACCAGTGGAAACCTCTGACGTCTCCTGGTGAATTCTGGGGAGAAAACAGGATCCATTTGTGATGAGGATGTCTAACTTCACACTGATGATAAAGGTTAAAGCATACGTCTCATACACAAAACAAAGGGTTTGAGTGGAGAGAGGGAAGTGGAAAACAAGTTACAAGACTTAGCAAAGCCTCATTTGACCATGTTGAGTTGCATTATTAATGTGAATGCTGTAATGCTCACACTATTGCACTTCTAATATAGTTATTATTATTATTCTTCCGTACGTATTTCAGTCAGCTTCTCCAACAAATTTTGAGCGACAGAAACCATTCAACTATCAGAATGTTCAGCTTTTTAAGCTCTTTCAGCCTTTTACTTTTCAGCTTTCTGACTGTGACCTCAGGTCAGGTTATTGGTAGTTCGCTTTCCTAGACGGCTAATTTGACATTACTCGAATAATGCTTCATACTAACCATCTTCTATAACCTGGCATCATATCACACCCACGTGTGATATCAGTGACCAAGACTTTGAACCTTCTTGCGGTTTATTTAATATTGTACAAGTGTCGATGTTGCCAACCTCTTCACTGTCAAGAACTCCAAAATCCTTTAACCATTACTAGCTGTTCTAATCTGTTCCCAGTTTTGTCTCTCGCTCTAACTCCCTCATTTTTCACGCTACAGAAATAAAAGGCAGACACTGAGCAATGCCTCCTGTTACTCACGGTATGAATATTTTGTCCATAAAAATACGTTTTTTTCAAAACTTGCAGGAATTTGGGAGGCATTTTTTGATGTAATTAAAATGTTTCCCATTCATTCTTATGGGGACATTTTCAACTTTGGTGCTGCTGCTGCTTCAGCCGTGTAGTGCAATGCAATATAGTTTCATGCACTTCAGGAAAGTATTTTCCAGTTATACTCAGCAGTTTTTTCTAAATCACTTCAGCCGACTGCATTCATAATGTATTTTCACAGGAAATGCACTTTTTCTAGTTTAAGATTAACCTCCATTTTTATACTTTCTCACAGGTAGAGCTGTGGTTATTAAAAGAATGCAGCAATGTTAGAGTAGTGTGATAAACGTTCTCCTTCCGCTGAGCATTTGTGCTTGGAGGGTTATTTAACTTACTTTGAATTTGAATTTTGTCTTTGGAAATCAACAGGATAGTCCATGGACCTGCCACTCTTCAAGGAGGTGCGACTTGGTGCCGGATGTTCTGCTCTGTTCTGCTCGGTTCTGTGAAAATGAAGCATTAAAAAAATTAATTAAAGTTTTGGAGAAAGTTCCTTTAACTTTCTTGGAATTTAAATCTCACCCTTTAAAATCAATAAGGGCACCAATGGACGCGTCACTCTTCATGGACACACAGCTTGGTTCAGAAAAATCTGCTCTTTGCTGCTCAGTCCTGTTAAAATAGAGCATAACAAAAAGAAGAATTAAAAATCAGTAGAGAATTTCCTTCAGAAAGTTCCTTTAACTTTCTTAGAATTTGAATCTTACCCTTTAAAATCAGTAAGGGCACCAATGGACGTGTCGCTCTTCATGGACACACAGCTTGGTTCAGGAGATTCTGCTCTTTGCTGCTCGGTCCTGTAAGAAACGAAGTGTTGACAAAGACAGGTGGACGTATACGGGGATCAGTGACTGTGAGGAAAGATGTGTTACCAGCTACAACAGACAGGAAACCACGTCTGATGATGTGCTGTCAAACAATAAAACAAAATCAGGTGTGAAACTAGAAGCGTTGAATCCAACAAACTAAATAAAACGTCTGACGAGGTAACATCTTCTGCCTCCTCTCAGTTCTCACACTCCTGTGACAGTGGACTCATGTTACACTGAGCTCTTTATCTCACCTGTCAGGTTCGGTCTCATGTTCCTCAGACAGGGAGGTGCTGGAGGGAGGGACTCCCTCATCTTCCTCCTCAGCCTTCCTCATGGTAGATTGTAAACCTTCACACAAACACACCAAACATGCTGTGTTCGCAGGACAAATGCTGTCAATAAACACCGATAAGTTAGTGATATTTTGAGGCTCTTTCATGATACAGGATATAAACAGTGGACTTAAAGTATTTACCTTCAACTGCCACTTCTTCTTTTCACTGCCTTCAGTTATCTTCTGGTTAATTGTTTGGACTTTTCCCACTGAAAAATGAGTTTCATGAAAAACAGTCTTCATTCAGATTTAACCTGAAATATTCAAGAAAATATAACTTACTTCTGGTGACACATCAAGTGGTGGTGGATGCTGCACACTGACACATGGTTCAGTATTTCCAGGTGAAGTCTGCGATACTATGATTCATCTCGGCCAGCAAAGCATGAAGTCTTCGTCCTGGAGGTAGTACAACAGCTCCGATATGGTTAAATTACATTCTTTTGCTTTTAGTAGCTCCTGTCTTTTTGGGTCAGCTGTGTCTGCCTTCCTGTTGGTAACTTCCTCAATACTAACTCAGACTGCATGCTGACATACAAACTACTTTTACCAGCTCGTTTTTCAAGCTTACTTACTATAAGGAGGAGAACTGAGGACTTTTGCTACACATTTCACAAATGTGCTACTTTCACTCTGATGCAGAATCCTCTCTCACAGTGTGCTTACTTTCATTTCAGAGCCTCTCTTTAAATACACTCCCACACAGAGTTTGAAACCCCCTTCAGTTAGTCAAACTGAAAGTCCAGCTGCCTGTGATACAACACTTATAATCAATACCATGGCCTGGATCACCGAGGCTCCGTCTCGGTGCTACGTCATCTTAAATCAGATTTGATTTCATCACGCCGGCGTGATCGTCGACTCCTAAGGGTCACTATATTCAGTACAAAATCATAAATCCAAATACATTCCACCCAAAAATAATATGTAAAGAAGATCAACCTTGACTTTCATTCGATGTTTTCTTTCTTATGTAGGCTGCTTATGTTGAATACAAAATAAATCACCAACAAAGAGAAAGTAGAAAGCAGAATATCATTTAGAGGACTCAAGTTTCTTTTATAAAAACGGGAGCTAGTCTGGCCTAGTTTAGCATTTAGCCTTAATGGTCCATTAAGACAGACACATTTTCAGTGTAACCTTGTTATCAACTGCTCCAGTGACGTTAGATATGTAATAACACCGAAACATAAGAGTATGAAACATAACAGATGTATGTTACATTACCTTTACTGCCTTTAAGAAGCGATCCGCGTCGACACAAGTGAATCGAAAGTGAAAGTAAACTCCACCCTGAGTGTAAACACGGAAATGATGTAGTTTAACAGGCTGGACACAGGATGGTGCTGCAGAGCTTCACCCGTCCTGACGTGGACATGGACACAGACACAAAGATGTGTATTGCACACATACAGTACATCCCAAAAACAACGAGAAGAAAAAACAATTAACAGTAACACGCATGTAACACACAGATATGACATCAAAGGATGCAAGTTTTCACAACAGTTTCAATGTCTGTATGTAGAATATGTCACAGACATGAACACACACAACAGGTGGGGGCTGTTTCTTTCACTTCCTCATCATTCCTTGTCATCATTATGAAATGAAAAGTTAAAGTAATACGATATAGAAAGTGGAGATTCTCAGACAAATATTCAGTTATGTCAGAAAAAGTCACATTATATGAGAAACAAGTTCAAATTATGAATATCAATCGTAATTTTGGGCAAAAACATTTCAAATTATGAAAGAAAAAATCGAAAGTATGAGATAAAGGGTCAATTAAATGAGAATAAAGTCAAAAATAATGTTATAAAAACTAAAATTATACAATGAATAATACAAAACCACGACCAAGAATTACTGCATTTTTTTTTACACCATCACAGCCAGGTGTGCTGTTGTTTCAGGAGCAGAGCGATAATTGCTGGTTGTTTTTCCAAAAGAGGAGAAAGATTTGCTCTTCTAGTGAAGCCGCAAAAGGAGCCGGATGTTCAAGTACCAATAATCAGCTTGATTTTCCAGAACCAGAGGGCTGCATGTGTCTGCAATTTCTGGGACCGGAACATGGATTTAAGATGTATTTGTGCTGCCTCAGTCAAATGAACAGCCAGTTCAAATGATGATCCTGGATTTTCAAGAATCACATCAGAAATTGGTGCTGGATCATGAAGAACCCACTGCAAAATAATTTGCCAGCAGCACTGACGTTTTCTCCAGGACCGTGGCAAAACTGGCAACTCGCCTCTCCAAACTGATTGGTGGCAACAAAACAAAACAAAACAAAAAAACAAGCGACA
The DNA here is from genome assembly GCF_904848185.1 of Acanthopagrus latus. Lineage (NCBI taxonomy): Eukaryota > Metazoa > Chordata > Actinopteri > Spariformes > Sparidae > Acanthopagrus > Acanthopagrus latus. The sequence goes on from NC_051055.1 coordinate 30,152,679, forward strand.
TTAATTGCACTTACCATTTGCATGTTTTTAGTTTAAATTGACATTTTCATCTAATTTTCCTTTTCATGGGTGTAGTAATGTCACACACATTTACTTTGCCATATGCATCCATCATTAGGAGGTCTGCCGCAAAACAACAACAAAAAACTGACGCCACTCATTGTGTGTTCACAAAAAGGGACATTTCTCTTTTTGTTGCCTCGTTGGTAATAAAAGTTTTAAGTTAAAGAGCTAACGCTAAGAACAGCACAATAACTCAGCTTGTTTTTAGAATGCATTGTAATTTTTTTAGACACATTTCACGACAAAATAGCCATCTGAATAAAGTTAGAAATGCAAATATTAACTTAGAAATGTGTAAATAGAATTTTAAAAAATCAACCAACAAAACATAAAATTGCTCCATACTGTGTCAGGCAAAATCTCCAGGGGCCCCAGAATCCCAAATTTTGTAAAAGCAAAAACAAAAAAATGTAACACCTTTGGTGCTCGGTGGAGCTCGTGCACATCTTTTAAAATCCAGTCATCTAACACATTTCTATATTTCTACACAGTCTAGCAGCAGAGTCCATAAAACCTCATGTTCAGCTTCATGACTCTATCATGTGTGTTTTACAATAGATTTTAATGTGAGAGGTGCCTGAGTAGGTCAGTATGTGTTTAATCAACATGTAGCCTGGGTTCCTCTGATGGGTTCCTCTCACAGACTCCAAGATCTAGATTGTATTGTATTGGTTTATTTGATACGGACAGATAGAAATCATGTGGGTTGTACAACAATCCAACAGAAAGCATCATAGCATTTATAGCCTTAGCTAATTTCCAATGCCCGTCCCTGGAGGGGCCTTTGTGAACCCGGGACGAGCAGAACCATCAGAACATCAGGCAAGACACATCTGTGTGTTTTTTAAATGTGCTCCTACTTGATTAATTCCTCATTCTGTCTGCCTTAAATCAATCCTAATGTCTTATCATGATAATCTAATAGTGCTTTGACAGGCGGGAAGAAGCAGGAAACTCAGGACGACAATATTACAGAATAAATACTTAATATTAAAACAAGGAAGTCTGATCTTAATGTTGAGTTTGTCTCTAATATTCTTCTTCTCTTCGCTCTGAGCTGATCTCCACCATCTCCTGGGAGAACATCTCTCTTTAGCTGCTAAATGTTCCATTTATTCACTAAGTGTGTCTGTCAGTCATTTGTCTCTGGGCAGGTAGAGAGAGTACAGTGAGTGTAGCTTGTTTACTAAGAAACAAGAACATAATATTGTTGATTATCTGCCTGCTGCAGCTGTGAACAGGGTTGAGGAGCCAGATATTCCCCTCAGAAGTTAGCATCGACCAGAAACAGCTAAAAGAAAAGGTAATATTCTACTGGTGGACGTAAACACAGCCACAGTTGTGTTCAAAATTATATCAGTCCAACATCACTAACCACATCAATCACTGTTTTTGGTAGAAATTATATTTCTACATGGCAAATAATTTACTAGCAGGTGTAGTAGAGTAATAGAAAACCAACAGACCCAACAGTCATGACGTACATGCTGCTGATTGAATCATTAATTGTAAGCAGTGTGTTTAAAATAATATCAGTATGGAATTCAATTAGTGACGTCATTCATTCTGTATAAAAACAGGCGTCAAGCAGGTGGCCCTGATTTAAGGAGGAAGTGCTCACTGTCACAGTTTGTGACAGCAGAAACTGCATAAACGTTTTCATGTCATTTCATGTCGTTTCCGCTCCCTGACTTTCTGTTCCTAGTTTTGGCACAAACCTCTCAGGTGGGTGGGCAACGAAGAACAACAATAGTAATCCACAACAAAAAAAAACTGCAAACAGAAAGTCAGTGAGTGGAAACGAGACCATGAGAGAGACCACAAACCTGAGTCTGCGAATTGGGCGGCAGTGGCCCACTTGTTGAAAAACATGTGCTAAAGTGCCCGCTTGGGAGCAAAAAACATGTGCTAAAGTGCCCGCTTGGGAGCAAAAAACGTGTGCTAAAGTGCCCTCTTAAGTGCCCCCTTGGGAGCCAAAACACATGCTAAAGTTATTGCATATAATTTAATTTCAGTATGGTGAGGGCTTCTACTTATCTGACAATGTTATTTGTCGTCTTTTGCAGTGTGTGAGATGAATCCACGTCTGTCTCTCAGCCATACAGACTGCTGTGGGTGTAGACAGCAGTACTTGGGCCCTTCCTAGCATGGAGCTGACCAATATTTTTGCTTTAGGACCTTGATCAACTCCCAGTCTCCTGGGTTTATTGGCCCTCCTGTTGGTGCTGGATCTACTGGAGGAGATACTATAGACACAACACTCTGGTTCTTTATCATTTAGTCCACGATTGTTTCAGTTAATCCTGTATCATCTCCCTTCGTATCTATTAACGATGCCCTGAATGGTCTTCCATTTGCCTGGTTTTGGACGTAGTCTACCTTGATCATTGTGCTTGGAACACATTAATCATGAGACACAAAAATGTTTTGAGTAGTGTTGAGATCCATATGTTGTGAATGTTTCCTCTATTGTGGATACCATCCCTCCTGCTGAATCATGGGTATTCCCATGACTCAATATTGCAGCAAATCTAAATAAGGTTTTAGGTAGAATAGGTTTTCCTTCAAGACTCTGCCAGATGCCTGTCTGTGTCTGTGTGGCTCCTTTGCTTTGCCACATGTCTTTCTCAGTTCCAGGCGACTTGTTTCGCATGTCTCTTAAAATATCATGATCTACGTACATAAGTGTAATCTTCTGAGGCATAAATGTCATCTGTGTGTTGCTGAGCAGCAACCGTTAGTTTTGCTTTCTCATTTGCATTTTGGTTCTATATATGGTCTTTGCTTGTACTATGCACAGCACATTCACATATTGCAACACTTCTTGGCAGCTAACTGCGTGTAGTTGTGGTAAGGTAAGGTCTTTATGTGTGAAAGGCTTTCCTGTGGACGTGACCATGCCTCTATTTTACCACTGTTGTGCGAACACATGAAGTGTTTTGCAAGCTTCAGCAAGTGCAACTAATTCTGCAGCCTGTGCAGAGAAATGTGATGGTAGAGAACTTGATTTTAAACTTCATCTAATGTAACTACTGCATAGTCACTAGTAATCGTCCTGTCTATATTCTTTTTACATGAGCCATCTACAAACATGACAGTGTCAGCATAATTAAGTGGTTCATCTGTGAGATCTGGTCTTGGTAATACTCTAACACTAGTGTTTCCTACACAATCGTGAGCTATTCCAGCTGTTTCGTTTGGCAGCATGGTTGATGAGTTTAATAGAGTGTGTGGATCAGGAACTTTCCTTGGACCATGTCCCAGTCTTGTGATGGAAAGGTCTTTTTGACAGGAAATAATGGTGTGTTGCACAGTGAATCTGGACACTCTGATTATTCCTGCAGTAAGTAATTATTATAGGTTGTATTCCTGCTGTGGCCTCAGGTTTTAGTGGATGTTGCCTCTGGTAGGATCTGAATGAGTCCTTCAGGGTTATTTTCACTGGTTCTGTGCTTCTTATTAACCCTACATCTACATCATTTTTCATGAACTTCTTTTATTTCCTCTTCCTCTTCTTCAGTGAGCGAGTATCATTCAGTTATTTGAGACATTTGTTGGCCAAATAAATGGACATCTGTTACCCAGTTGAGTTGAAAGTCTGGTCTTGATGTTGAGTTTGTCTCTAATATTCTTCTTCTCTTCGCTCTGAGCTGATCTCCACCATCTCCTGGGAGAACATCTCTCTTTAGCTGCTAAATGTTTCATTTATTCACTAACTGTGGCTGTCAGTCATTTGTCTCTGGGCAGGTAGAGAGAGTACAGTGAGTGTAGCTTGTTGGCTAAGAAACAAGAACATAATATTGTTAATTATCTGCCCGCTGCAGCTGTGAACAGGGTTGATGAGCCAGATATTCCACAACAAAAACAAAAACTGCAAACAGAAAGTCAGTGAGCGGAAACGAGACAGAGCTGCAGAGAGACCACAAACCTGAGTCTGCACAAAAGTGTGAGCAGAGAGAACTATGAATTAAATAATGCATTATTAGAATACTTTACACTATTTGACAAATTATTTGATTGCAAGTTATAAGTTTAATTTCTGAAATTAGTTTTATGTTCTCTCAAATGACATTTAAGAAGTTTTGCTTGTGTCTTTTAGCACAAATCTAATTCCACAGTAAGACCTGTTCCAATAACTTCCATTAATAACACCTGAGTGACAGGTATAGTGTTGAACTCAACTTTCTCTAAATGGCTTTATAATAAGAGAAAGTTTGAAATGGTATTAAAAAATGTTGTAAGACAATGTTGCTTTTGTTCCATGTGTGAGAATTTGGTTTGTGCTTGATGCTCAATCTAATCATGCATATAAGCCCAGAACCTACAATGTATTGGAAAGCTACTGTTAAAGTAACTCCTAGATAAATTAGAACTGGAGGAAGAAGAGCAGAGTCAGCTCAAAGTTAACAAAGTTTAATGTTGTACAAGAGGACAAATCACAAAGCAACAACACGTGTTTGTTACAGGGTAACAAACATGGTAAAAAATATGGTAAAACTTGAATCAACAGGAGGAAAGCTTGATATGAATCTGTCTACTGTGGGTGTGTCTTAACACTCTATTTCACAGACAGTTACTGTGTCTGCATACAGAGAGGAAGTTCAGAGAGGGTGAGTACTCAGAACTAGGGTAGAAAAACAATTTATATTAAGAGGTATAAGACCTATTAAGTCCGTTACATCTATTCTAAATCACTGTGTATATTTGTGTGTGTGTGTGTGTGTGTGTGTGTGTGTGTGTGTGTGTGTGTGTGTGTGTGTGTGTGTGTGTGTGTGTGCGTGTGTGTGTGTGTAAAGCTAATTTCTATCATACAATCATCATCTTCTCAAAACATCATTGGTAAGTCTGTTACAGTGGGGTTTTATCTAGACCAGGGGTCTCAAGCTCGCGGCCCGCGGGCCAACTGCGGCCCGCAGGACGATAGTTTGTGGCCCCCGCCTTCATATGAAAGTTTAATGTTAGTGCGGCCCGCGGATTTGATATGAATGCTGTCCTGATTTATGCTTCTCTGTATCCGTCGGTATGCAACGACGCAGAGCCCTCTGCGTCATAGCGTACCCTCTCCGACCCCCTCTCCGTCAGCTTACGAGCACCTCCCCAAACAACAGAGAGCTCACGGAGACCGCATCGCTCTGATTGGTCCGCTAGAGTTACCTCATTTCCGGAATCCCGATTTGCCGGCCGTATTCCTTCCACAACAATAACGTCGCCACTCGTCTCCTCTTTAGTTCTCGTCTCAATATTTACAATAAAAATGTCGATCAGTTCCAGTTCCAACAAATGTCTTCTCTGTGTCTCCATTGTTCGTTGTTGGTAGAGGAACGAGGCCGGGCCGTAAATAAACTAGTTGATAATCCTAACGGAAAGAAACGTATCGCCCTCTATTGTTAGCGCTAGCTCCATGCTAGCCACGAGCCGAACTTTATTAATAACTTTTAATTTATTTAATTTAATGTTAAACTATATTCAACATTGTTGGGCACCACAAACACTTCGTGTTTCCATGGTTTCTGACCTTCAACCAATCACGAACTGTGCCGTGCTTGACGTCATATGCAAGCGCAGGACCCCAAGCCGATCTGGCGCCGGCGGAAATAACACACATTGCAGAAATGACGTTCTCCGTGTGTCGGCTAAACACTGAAACTGAAACGTCAACGCGACAGTGACACCAAGTGGAATTATATGTTCCATTGTTGTTCAGAAAGTTAAAGGTTAAAGAACTGTTAATACAGACATTTGAATCTGAATAATAATAATTAGATTTCTCTAGTCAGCAACTACATGTTTCTTAAGTCTTCTATATCTGCTGTATTATTATTATTATTATTATTATTATTATTATTATTATTATTATTATTATTATTTTATACATATTATTATTATTATGTCATGTCATGTCATTGTCCGTAACCGCTTATCCCTTTCCAAGGGGTCACTGGGTGTTGCTGCTGGAGCCAATCCCAGCTTTTGTCTCAGGGCGAGGGCAGGGCACTCACTGGATAAGTCGCCAGCTCATCGCAGGGCCCTCACTGATGAGCAATGTGGGGTTCAGTATCTTGCTCAAGGACACTTTGACATGCAGCTCAGCCTTGCCCGGAGCTGGGATTTGAACTAGCAACCTTTCGATCTCTAGTCGACCTGCTCTACCCACTGAACTACAGCCGCCCCATTATTATTATTATTATTATTATTATTATTATTATTATTATTATTATTATTATTATTATTATTATATATTTATATATTAAATATGACACCATATATCAAAATTTTAATATGACATAAAACATTTTCTTCATGTCATAAGACATGACATTTTACGAATACGACATTTTATTTATTTATTACTGATTGATTTATTTATTTTCTTATTAATTCTTCATTTGTTTATTTTTTTCATCTTATTTTGTGTTAAAAATAAAAATAAAGACATTTGAGAACATTGGAATGTTTTTATCAGAGCTTTTCTTGTGGAAAACCTGATGCGGCCCAGCCTCACCCAGACTCTGCCTCCAGTGGCCCCCAGGTAAATTGAGTTTGAGACCCCTGATCTAGACCCAAAATGCAGAGACCAGAGGCTGGGAATCAGGTTTAAGGGATTTTTTTCAGGGCGGAGTTTTTAGTGGCAGTAGTGGATGAGGAGGGCTGGCTGGGCTGTCAGGTGGCAGCATGCAGGATCTCAGGTGAGCTGGTGGAGCAGAAGGGAGAGACAATTCCTTCTGCACACGAGGGGAGAAAATACAGAAGCATGAGACGAAGATCTGAACAGAAAAACACAAGAAAGGCGTGAGAAAAATCTCAGCAGTAGATAATACTTTGAAGATAGTGAATCTAATAGAAAGTGGCTCTGATATAATCACCATACGGGACGGAACAACTCCTCCATGTGAGTGTGAAACAGTCAGTGAACAGGCTGCAGCTAACAGGGAGACAGAACCAGTGATTGTGGCTGTTTTGATGACATGTTGTGATGAAATGCTCCATGTTCTCCTGCTCTCACCATGTCAGCTCTCCACTGTGCAACAATGAACAGCTTGATCTCGGTTGCTGTGATCCTTCAGCTGGTGATCACAGGAATAAAGACTGATGGGCAGGTAAGCTACTTTCACATCACTATTGAATTTAAACTGTCACATTCTGTTTATACTGAACAGAAGTTTATGGTCGTAAACAGGATGTGGACACAGTATCTCTGTTCTCTGTGAGGATAAAGAGCTCATGAACTCACTATCTTATATATATATTTAGTAACACTTTATAAAATGTCATATCATTAAAATAAACATATATTAAATTATCATATATAATACAAAATGTAAAATTACACTTAAGTTAATATTAATTTCACTGTTAAGAATTGAAATGCTTCATAAATGATTTATCAGCAGTTGTTTATTGGAAAGTTGCAGTTGATGTTCCTACTACTGTGTAATTGGTTCCTAAATCCTGTGCAGGTCATTTATAATAAATTTTTGGACGTCATTAGATTTTGCTTAATGAATGTTTAATGAACCGTTTCATTGTTTCTTAACAGTGAAATGTGAAAAAATAACTTACCACATTTCATTTGACGGGTTGATTTGTTGACTTTTCTCCTCTTCCTCGGTTCTGAGTCCAGTTTTCATGTATTTGCTGGAACTGAAAAAATGTCCTAAGTACTTAATGAAATGTTTGTCTCAAGCTGAAAGAGGGCAGAGATTCACTTCACTGTAGAAACAGCAAAATAACTCACTTGAGAAGTTCATTAAAGTTTTGCCACTTTCCAGTGTATTAGTGGATATTTTCATTCATCTCTGGTTTCTTCTGTTCACAGTATCAATTTGGAGATATAATTGAGTTTCCGAGGTACTGTATGGAGGGCATGCCAATATACAGTCACTTTGCTGTCTACGTGGGCCCAGAGAGCGGGGTGAACGTTGGCCAAGGTGATAATGACATATTTCACCGCACAGGTAAGTGTAGGAAACCTCAAAATAAAAGTATGCAAATTTAATGATAGTATTACTCAAGATTAACAAAAAGAAACCAGCAAAACCATTTTAATGAAACATATCTATAAAGAATCTGTGACATCAAAGTAAATCTTGTTTGTTTGATGGTGTTGAATGTTTTATTACTCAAAGTTCCACATGAAGTTTGTATAAGAAGACAACAGTGGAACATAGTCGGGTGCTTTTGCCCCGTTCTTGATTATTTTATATAATTTCAAGTTATTACCAGAAGTCAGTGAGTCAGTCAAGATTCTCCTCACAGATAATCTCCACTCTGTGATGTGTGAAGCTAAACTAACTGTGTAGCAGTAAGAAGCTGATATTAGGCTACAAACATTACAAGTTGTAAAGTCAGAGTTAGAACAGTGTGGAACTAAAGTGGCCTGTAAAGACGGACTAGTGAGTAGATGAGTCTCCGTGTTGTTGTGAGGACGTTTAATTAACAACCTCTCACCAAAACTCCAACAAGGCCCAACCACACCTGCACATGGGTGGAATAGATCAGGTTTCTGCTGCAGATCAGACGTGCACAGTGTCCTGAGGCTTCTGCTCTTTTTCCAGCATAGACAGGAAGAAAGACCCAAAGGTTCAGACGGCTTTTTACTGAAAAAGATGTCTGACGTCTGACTAATATTGACTTTTTATCAAATTGAACCTGACTGGCTCACTGTTGTACAGCTACAATACCCTGTTTGTGCAAAAGAAGAAAGAAAAGAACAAATAAAATACAGGAGGAGCATGAGTTTGTATTAAGTTCGTGGACAATATTTCTAAAACTTTATTCTCACAAACAGATTGGAAAGGGAAGGAATATGTCTGTGAATTCGATAAACTTAACGAGACAATATGGAATTCAGTTGACAAGGAGAAGAATTACCTTGACTTTGAAGTTCCAGCTGGAAACAGAACAACTGACAAGATTAAGGAAAGAATCAAAGAAATGGAAAAAAAGTGTGAAAAATATACTTACTTATCCAGCAACTGTGAACACCTTGTTACCTATGTGCGCTATGGCAGACGGCTCTCACTGCAGGTAAGTGGCAGATTAAACAGTTTTAACATAAAGGTTTTTATTATTTTTTTTATAAGGTAACCAGTGAAGGGTTTTGATGAGTAGTAGCACTATAGACCAATATTTTTAATATCCACCATATCTGAGCATTTTGCTGAGAAGTGTGGAAGAAACTCCAAACCACACCTGCTGACTCACAAATCAAAACAAGAAGCTGAACGTGACGATGCACCTGGTCAATAATTCATCAACTGAAGGAACATCCTCATCTCATGATGATACATGAGCCAGATACAGATAATATTACAGCATCTGACCAAGTACTCCTCATTCACCTCTCTGGACCTGTCTCTCCATCTGTACACACACTGTTGTTACACAGTAACACTGAACTTCCATCTGTTCTGTGTTTTATTCTTATTTTGTTCACAGAAAGGAACACACTTCGGATATATTCTTCCTCTGGTAAACAGACTCAAAAATGAAGAAATAGAAGAGCAATATGAAGCTGTCCTGAAAATCTCTGTAGAAGCACTCAGAAATAAAACACGCAATGCAGAGAATAATGAAGATCTCTGTTCAAATGATGCCCCCAAACCTGACATCCCGACAGGCAAACTGTCAGCCTGTTGCATTGCTCTTGCTATCTTCTGCTGTGTCCTCAGTTGTTTATGTGTGGGGTGGATTGTGAAATGCTTCATTATCAAGAAAAGTAGGGCGTGTTCACAGGAGGGAGTGTAGAGATTTACTTCAGGACCGTCTTGCATCAAGGATCATAATGGATTTGCTATCTGTTTAGTGTTTTCAGGGTTAGGGTTACGTCTTATTTTCCAGTATTAAATTGGAAAGTTGCAGTAAAAAATGAAACAGGAGCAACTGTTAATCAGGTCACAGTCCTGCTGTGAGCAGTTTTAAAGTGAAGGACTTTCTACTGAAGGAAAAGTCAAAATGAAAACTCTGTTGTGTAACGAACCAGAGTAAACCTTTTTTATTTTAATCTACTTATTTTAATGTTTGTTTCTTAAAGTCCTCCTGCTTGTTTTTAATGCAATTTTTAATGTTTTTTTGATGCAAGTTTTGATGTTTTTTGATGATGGGATAATTTTCTCGAGATCTCGTGATAACAAAACTTTGTTTTCCTGAGTTAACGATATGATTAATTTGAAATCTTGAGAAAACAAAAAGATAGTGTAGTATATTAAATCATCATTCAGTGTAGCAGTGTCAGAGGAGCAGGAGCATATCGATCACTGTGTCACATACCTTTTCAACCAAGGCCTGACAGGATGATATAGCATTATGTCTTGCTATTACAGATAATATACACATTAATGTGCGTAATCTAAGAATCTAAGAAGGTTAGCAAGGCTTCAGCTATATCGGCGGCGCAATCTAAGTGAGCCTGACGTCGTCGTTGTAGCATCCTCGCTGAATGATGGTCAGACTCTAACTGATGATGTTTGACGCTAAATAAGTCCCACGTTTAGGGTCTAATATAATCAATGAAATAATAACCTGGCTTCAGAGAATATCAGTAAACTATGAATGCATGGCTGCTTAGGGCTTCTGTAATTTCTAATGTCTTTTACATTATTTTATTTTTTTTTATTTTTAATGTTTTTTTTAATGTAATTTGCATGCTCCTGTTAAGCACTCTGAGTTGCCTTTTGTCTGAATTATCTATACAAATAAACTTGCCTTGTCTAATTTGAACTATTTCTAATAAGACTCACATGACGTGAGATGTTATATGAAATAAAAATGAATGAGCAAGAACTGTTTGTCTCTTATTGGTGCATTTTGTTCAGTTTTTGAATGACAATATTATTTGTATTCTCTTCTTTGACACCAGCTGATGGCAGCCAAACATTTAACACAACTCCACATGTGGTGACTTGTGGTAAACACAATTAAAGATGGTGGATCGTATTTTATTTATTATATAGTCTGTGTGCAAGATGAGCTGATCAAACAAACTGAGATTCATAAAGATCACCAGTGACAGAAATGATAATTCAGTTACTTAATCGATTAATTGCCACTAAAATTAGCTGCATGTCAGATTTAATTCAGACCTGAACTTCTGCTTACACATGTCAGAAGTCACTCTTCTCAACCGGCCATCAACAAAAACTGTGTGCTGAGTTCAGACTGATTGTTCTGTCACAGTGTGGAGACGATCAGCTGAACATCAGGTTGAGACGTCACATGTTCTTGTTGGATATGTTTATTCATTTCATACATGCTCACACTCTGATGTCTGCCATGATTGTGAGCTAACAGGCACATAGTGGTCCATCATTGGTGCAGCCTGAGGTTACAACAGTCTTATACGTGTGTTACAATCTGCATTAGTCCTTTAACAAAAACATTTAAACACTGTATGAACTACAATGATTAACATTTAATATACACATTGAAAGTACAAGTTCATGTCATTTCAGGTTAGAGAGCAAGCTGGATGTCATTAAAAAAAACAATTCATTATCCTCCACTGGTTCACCTTCATACAGTGCTTCAGACTGTTTACCTGAGTGTGTGTCTGTATGAGGTGTGTCTCTTCCGAGCATTCGCCGATATGAAAATTAATATGATAATTAAAAACGTGCATCTAATAACATAATGCTTAACAACAACGTGCTTTGGAGGAGAAATCACAACACAGCACCACGTGTTTGTGACTCGAACCAGCAGCTCGGTGTGGATCCGTGTTCTGTGGGTGTGTCTCTGATTCTCAGACAGTGACTGTGTCTGCTCAGTGATGACGTATCCCCGGATCAATAACTCATAAGCGAAACATCGTTAAACCACAGACACGATTCTGTCCTTCAGTAGTCAGGCAGACAACCAGCTACAGCCGTGTTCTCATCACAACGAGCTCCTGGCTGGACGTGAGCATCAGTCTGTGGTCAGCAGGGACCGTCCACAAAGGGCAGAACACATTCAATAACTTCATTATTAATCAGTGTAGCGTCATTAAAATCCCTCCACACATCAGTGAACTCCTGCTGGTTGTTCTACACCTGTTGGTTTGGGGAAGAAAAAAAAAGTGCTTTGCCATAATTCTGGAAATAATATTCGAAAACTTCACTGATATATTACAGAAAGTGTTGCAGGAGGTACAGAGAGCTTCACATGATGATACTGTCCTGTTTGAGAACAATGCAGCCTTCATCTGATTGGCTCAAAGGCAGCCGTGACGTCATACAGGTGTAGCATAACCAGCAGGAGGCCACTGATGTGCGCAGTGATTTTAATGACACTACAGTGAATAATAATGAAGTTACTGAATTTTTTTTGTTGCATCTGTTTTCGGTGCTGCACTTTGTGGACGGTCCCTGCTGACCACAGAGGTTAATGTGATTAGTGAAGTCGGAGGAGCTCGTTGTGATGAGAACAGCTGGTTGTCTACCTGACAGCTGCAGGAGAGACTCGTCTGCGGGTTTTAGCTCACGAGTTATCGATCCGGGAGGTTCCGATCTGTCAATATAGTTCCAACTTCACCGAACTGGAGGGTGAGTACTCAGAACCAGGACAGAAAACTTATTTTAAGAGGTGTAAGACTTCAAATCAAGTGTGTGTGTGTGTGTGTGTGTGTGTGTGTGTGTGTTCACCATCTTCTCAGAACATCATTGGTCTCAGTGGGTTCTTGGTGTTGCTGCTTGTAGATCCTGGATCGTGCTCAGGCCTTGTGATGGCGCAGTCTGTTTGACAGGAAGTAACGGAGTGTTGGGAAGGGAGAGGCTCTTCCTTCTGCACACGAGGGGAGAAAATATTAAAAAAAAACATGAGCAGTAGATAATACTTTGAAGATAGTGAATCTAATAGAAAGTGGCTCTGATATAATCACCATACGGGACGGAACAACTCCTCCATGTGAGTGTGAAACAGTCAGTGAACAGGCTGCAGCTAACAGGGAGACAGAACCAGTGATTGTGGCTGTTTTGATGACATGTTGTGATGAAATGCTCCATGTTCTCCTGCTCTCACCATGTCAGCTCTCCACTGTGCAACAATGAACAGCTTGATCTCGGTTGCTGTGATCCTTCAGCTGGTGATCTCAGGAATAAAGACTGATGGGCAGGTAAGCTACTTTCACATCACTATTGAATTTAAACTGTCACATTGTGTTTATATTGAACAGAAGTTTATGGTCGTAAACAGGATGTGGACACAGTATCTCTGTTCTCTGTGAGGATAATGAGCTCATGAACTCACTATCTTATATATATATATTTAGTAACACTTTATAAAATGTCATATCGTTAAAATAAATGTAAATATATCATCATATATCATTAAAAAAATGCAAATGTTTAGTTAAGTAAACTTTAGTTAATATTAATTTCACTGTTAAGAATTGAAATGTGTCATAAATTATTTATCAGCAGTTGTTTATTGGAAAATAAATTCATAAATCCTGTCATTAGATTTTGCTTAATGAATGTTTAATGAACCATTTCATTGTTTTTTTTTACCGTGAAATGTGAAAAAATAACTTACCACATTTCATTTGACGGGTTGATTTGTTGACTTTTCTCCTCTTCCTCGGTTCTGAGTCCAGTTTTCATGTATTTGCTGAAACTGAAATTATTTCCTAAGTAATTATAGAAATATTTGTTAAAGCTGAAAGAGGGCAGAGATTCAGTTCACTGTAGAAACAGCAAAATAACTCACTTATTTAAAGTTTTGCCACTTCTTACTGTATTAGTGGATATTTTCATGATTTGATATCACATATCCATGTGTGTTATGTTGTCAGTCTGATTGTTGTGATGTGCTGAATGTGCTAACTGAATGTTAAAGTCCATAAAAACATTTTGTTTTAAAAAGGCATCTCTGGTTTCTTCTGTTCACAGTATCAATTTGGAGATATAATTGAGTTTCCGAGGAAATGTATCGGGAAGAAGCCAACGTTCAGTCACTTTGCTGTCTACGTGGGCCCAGAGAGCGGGGTGAACGTTGGCCAAGGTGATAATGACATATTTCACCGCACAGGTACGTGTCAGAAACCTCAAAATAAAAGTATGCAAATTTAATGATATTATTACTCAGGATTAATAAAAAGAAACCAGCAAAACCATTTTAATGAAACATATCTATAAAGAATCTGTGTGACATCAAAGTTTGTTCATGAAGTTTGTATAAGAAGACAACAGTGGAACATAGTCGGGTGCTTTTGCCTCGTTCTTGAATATTTTATATAATTTCACATAATTACCAGAAGTCAGTCCACTCTGTGATGTGTGAAGCTAAACTAACTGTGTAGCAGTCAGAAGCTGATGTTAGGCTACAAACAGACGACATCACGTTTGTCTGACGACTTTTTATCAAACTGAACTTGACTGGCTCACTGTTGTACAGCTACAACCCTGCAAAAGAAGAAAGAAAAGAACAAGTAGAATACAGGAGGAACATGAGTTTGTATTAAGTTTGTGTTTGACAACATTTCTACAACTTTTTTTCTCATGAACAGCTCAGAGAAAGAAGAGATTTATCTGTGAATTTGGCAAACTTGACAAGACCAGAAGGAAATCGATTGACGAGAAGAAGAATTACCTCGACGATTACATTCCAGCTGGAGACAGAACAACAGACAAGATTAAGGGAAGAATCGAACTCAAGAAAAAAGAGTGTGGAAAATATAAAGTCCTCACCAACAACTGTGAACACCTTGCTACCTTTGTGCGCTATAACATATCACTCTCACTGCAGGTAAGTGGCAGATTAAACAGTTGTAACATAAAGGTTTTTATTATTTTTTATAAGGTAACCAGTGAAGGTTTTTGATGAGTAGTAGCACTATAGACCAATATTTTTAATATCCACCGTATCTGAGCATTTTGCTGAGAAGTGTGGAAGAAAATCCAAACCACACCTGCTGACTTACAAATCAAAACAAGAAGCTGAACGTGACGATGCACCTGGTCAATAATTCATCAACTGAAGGAACATCCTCATCTCATGATGATACATGAGCCAGATACAAATAATATTACAGCATCTGACCAAGTACTCCTCATTCACCTCTCTGGACCTGTCTCTCCATCTGTACACACACTGTGTTTACACAGTAACACTGAACTTCCATCTGTTCTGTGTTTTATTCTTATTTTGTTCACAGAATGGAACACGTGCTGGATGTGTTCTTAAGAAACAGATGGACCAGGCCAAACTACAGGAAATACAAGCGAGAATTGACGAAGTCAGAAACAGAGATTTCGACACAATTGAAGAAACAGATGAGAACAACAACACTCTCTGTTCAAATGACGCCAGCAGACAAGTATCTTGGTGGTCGGTCCTGTCAGCCTGTGTTGCTCTCTGCTGTCTCCTCAGTGGTTCATGTGGTTTCTGAAATGCTTCCCCATCAAGAAAAGAAGTGCATGTGTTGACAGGTGGGAGTGTTAGTGTTAGTGTCAGCAGCTTGTTTTTTTACTGCTCGGCCTTTTTAAAGCGTTCACACATTTCTCCTTTTTATTCTCACCAGCAGGGACTTGAATGTAAAGACAGCCATCTTTAATCACCTCTGCTCTTTATCTTCTTCCTCTGTTGGCTGTTATTGATCACAGTTAATGTGGGTAATGCCTGTTTGTCTGATCATAAGTCATAATCATAATCTGATCATCATGATGATTTGCTTACTGTTTAGTGTTTTCAGGCCATGCAGAAGGTTAGACTGTATTTACTCAGGTTTTGAGCTGCATCAGTCTGTTGGATTAACTCCGACATCTCTGTAAATGAAGTGGAACTGAGTGGAATCTTGTTTCAGGTTCTGATCCTGATTCCTAAAACTACTGACTCCACTTTGCATCTTAATGTCTTCTTACTTGTTTTTGCACTTTTTCACGTCTTTTAAATGAATTTTTTCATGTCTGTAATGTAATTTGCACTCTGAGCTGCCTCGTGTCTGAATTATCTATACAAATAAACTTGCCTTGTCTGATGGGAACTATTTCTAATAAGACTCACATGATGTGAGGTCTTATATGAAATAAAGATAAATGAGCAAGAACTGTGTGTCTCTTATTGCCTCATTTGGTTTCATTTTTTTGCAGTTTAATTCTTGTGTTCTCTTCTTCTCACCAGCTGATGGCAGCCAAACATTTAACACAACTCCACATGTGGCGTGTTGTGGTTAACACGATTAATTAACTAAAATTAGCTGCACGTCAGTCACATAAAACTTACTGATTATGGGGGGAAAAAAGTCAAAACTATTTAACGGTCGTAGAACAGATGGACCCAAAAGTTGACGCCAAACAGGAAGTCTGTTTGAAAGGTGAATTTATGCACCACAGAGGAATCGCTGGCAGGTGGAGGTGGTTCCCAGGGTGGTGCAGGTGGCCGTTCTGATTGGCGGTGTGCTAGCGAATCAGCGCGGTTTGTGGGAGGGGCGGAAAAACTGTATACGCTTTGTTTGTCCACGCTCCCAGTTCCGTCATTCCCTGTTGTCATGGTTTGCAGTGCTGGCGTGACTAGTTGTTAATGTCCGTTCAGGATGAATTAATCTGTGTTCGTTTGGTAATGCCTCGCTGCATGTTTAGTATGCAGCTGTTTTTACATGAAATAGTTAAGTTTCGTTTTGATCAAATGTAAACAGAGTTGCGTGCAAAAGCCTCTTGTTTACGACTCACAACACGAGCGCCACCCGCTTATTGCAGGTCGCGCAAGCGCAGAACGTACACGCTACAGTGGAGTAGGCAGCACGTAGAAGCGGTGTGTTTCAATGCATCAAAGTAATTATATTAGTTTTAAAAGAAGTAACTAGTAACTGTAACTAATTACTAATGTTCAGTAACTTGCCCAACACTGGTTACAACTGACATATTACCAACAGTCACTCATGAATATCAATTCCATGTCATTTCAGCTGGACACAACATGAAACTTTGCTCATTGTATCATCAGGGTCTCTACACATGAACACCAGCATTGAGAGCATCGATCACCCAGTACAAAAGCATTCACCAATATGAAAAATAATAAGATATGATAATAGAAAAATGTGCATCTCATAACATGATGCATAAAAGTTTGCTTGGGTTAATTTAAATAAATATATTTCCAGGGAAGTTCAGTGATTCAGTGCACAGATGTCTTTTTGGACAATAAAGTTTATCGTTAAAGTTTGAAATATCCTGCTTCTATTAGACGTCTTTGTCACAAATGACTGATGACCACGTTTTATGTGTCATGTGTCTCACTAATGTTTATTCAGGACCCTTAAACAGGCCGCTTAAATAAAAAGATGTGGATGTAGAATTATAATTAAAATGTAATTCTGGGTATAATACACTTACTGCATATTTAAATGAAGCCAATGGGATAACTGGTGTGCTTTTGCTCTGGGGTGGAGCATTCAGATGAGTCTGAGAAAGTCCCTGCAGGGCAGGACAGAGATATTATCACAGGTATTGTTCAAGAGTAGAAAAAAAAAGTTGCCACCATCTCACTGAAGAAGGTAAGACCTGTTCCAGTAACTTCTGCTGATAACAACTGAATGACAGGTATAGCGTTGAACTTCGACGTTGTGGTGTTGGTCTAAATGTCTTTATAATAACAGAAACTTGGAAAAACAGCTAAATGTTGGAAGGCGATGTATTTTTGTTCCATGTGTGAGATTTTGCTTTGTGCTTGATGCTTAATGTAATTTAAAATGTGTGTGCGTGTGTGTGTGTGTGTGTACCTATTCTGGGTGTTAAGAAGCTAATTTCTATCATACAGTCATCATCTTCTCAACACATAATTGTTGTTGTGTTGTTCAGACCCAAAATGCAGAGGGTTTAAGGAATTTATTTCAGGACAGAGTTCTTAATTGAAGTAGGAGACAAAAAGGGCTGTCAGGGCTGTCAGGTGGCAGCGTGCAGGATCTCAGGTAAACCGGTGGAGCAGGAAGCACAAGGGAGAGGCACTTTATACTGCACACTAGGCGAGAAAATACAAAAGCATTAGACAAAGCGTGGTATGAAAAAACACTGGTGTGTAGACAGAAGAAAATTCTCAGCACCAGATAATACTTTGAAGATAGCGAATACAATAGAAATGGCAGTGATATAATCGGACGGAACAGACTGGCAGTGGAGATGAGACTGTGATTAACAGGCTGCAGCTAACAGGGAGACAGAACCAGTGATTGTGGCTGTTTTGATGACATG